>NW_027203381.1:71356993-71746993 GCF_024711535.1 Dipodomys merriami | reverse complement strand
GGGTATCAGCTCACCTAGGCATCCTGTGGGATTGGTCAGGATAACCTGTAAACAGGGTCACCGGCAGACTACCAGGCTCTGGCTTCCTCATTCCAGCCAGCTCCATTCCTCTTCCAGTCCTCATCTCCACTCCTTCCCATCTCACCCCATGGTCCCCACACATGTCCTCCACCATGTCTCTTCTAGTCCCTCTGGACTTTCAAAACCTACACACAGTTGTAGCAATCCCTTTCTGCCCTGGCTTGAAGGTCAGTGACTCAAAATTGCTTTCCAGGTCAAACCCAGTTACCAGTTGTTGAGCATTTGGTATAAAAGGACAGCAGTATGGCAAACATCTTGCCCATTAGGCAGGCATGAAAAACAAAACACATACAAGGCAGGGTCTCACCTTCTTTCTTGAAGCTTATAATTTCATTGGAAAGAAAAAAAAACAGCTATACTTGATATACTTGGTAATGGAGCACGTACCATCATAGGCAAACAGGCAAAGGGAGGAAGGCATTGTCAAAGCAGGCAAGAAAACATCAGAGTGAATATTGTCAGAAGAAACAGCCCTTGATTCTGGGTCTTCAGGAGATGATGGGATACATGGAAGGGTTAGTGACACACAGATAAAGCCAGCAAGTCCCTCCATGAGGAGGGACGGATCCCCATGATCAGGATGGATCTGGTGAACCTCACCATTTGTCAGGAGTGATAGGAGAACAACTAAACTTTCCATCATCTTGATGGAAGTCTGATCCTCAATAACAGAGCTGCTCTGGCTTCTCAACCTTGGCTAAGTGCCTTTCCCTTTCTGGGCCTCAGTTTTCTTGTGTGCAAGAGGAAGTTGAATAGGTGACTTTCAGGGGCCTGTCTAAGCTAGCACTGCCTAGATGCAATGTTGCAAGATTGATTCATTGGGCTCCTCAGCCATGGATTGGGCCATGTTCTAGCTAACCATCAAAGGAGGATTCCTGTGGGAAAAGAGCAAGCATGTGACAGAAATCAGAGAGAAGAAAAGATCACTAAAGTATGTTTGAGTATAAGTGAATGTGTGTGTGTAATAGTGTGGATGTGTGTGAGTGTGATTGTGAGTGGGTGTGAATGTTGGGGAGGGGTGTGAGTGTAACAATGTGTGGGTATGAAAGACAGCATGGGAATGTGATTGTGAGCATGTGACTGTGTGTGTATAGGAATGTGTGAAAATGTGTAAGAGAATAAGAACGAGATGGGAAAAGACTTGATTTGTGGAAGCAAGACTGGAGGACAAAGGATAGCTGGCAGGTGAGCATGTCCTACGAGGGGACAGTGTGCAGGGGCAGTGATGGTCACACGCTGCGAGGCTCTCAGAGCTTTGCAAGGTCTGTTCTAGGATGGAGGTGTGGGATGGGGAGGAGGTACGACTGGACCTGTGGACAAGCAAGCCCATCTGTCAGGCTGAGGAAACACTGGAACCTAAGCAGACAGAGAAAAAGTAACCTGATCCCACACAGGCTAAGTGCCTCTTGGTGAAAAAAGAGTTCTGAGAGTTTATGAGCATGAAACCAGAAGCTGTGATCTGTTTAGAGTTCTTCAAATGCTGCTGACGAAGTTTAGTTTTAGAAAACTAAACAGAGAGGACTGGGAAGAATCACAGAAAGGAAGCTGCCATGAAATCAAAAGAGGAGGAGACAGACAAGGACTTGAGGTCTTGCTGTGAACTAGTGGGGGTGGGGCTTCCTAGGTTGCCAGGATGTTGGTCTAAATAGTGTTACCAATCCCATGCTTCCCCATGCTTCAGGGCATCAAGTGCCCAGTTAAACTCCTCAATGACTAGGCTGACCTGAGAGTCATGTGTCTGGATGCTGTAGCAGAGTCAATGTTTAGGGAGATTAGAAATGTTCTGCCCTGTGTATGGCACCCTGTACTATACTACACAGTGAAATCCACGCTGCTCTGGATGGCAGAGCACTGTCATCAGGAACAATAAGTACAATTATTTTGTGGCCTATGGCAGAGCCTTAGACATCTCTGCTGTGGAGAACTCTGGCAGCTGGTGGTTTGAAGGTTTTGATGGGTCTATGGAAGGCCACTGGAAGGAAATGCTACCATGGCAAGACTTATCAAGAAACGTTAGGTGTTTCCAGTTGGGAATTCTGGAGCGACACGATTGAAAAGGAAACCACACAATTGACAATGGTAGTAACAGGGCTATGAACTGTTTGTTCATCAGCTTACAAATACTGTGACTCGAGGGACCATTTGCAAAAGCCTCACAGGGAGGAAGGCTTTAGGCCTATGGAAGTCATAGCCACAGGTGCCACACAGGGTCCATAGGCACACGGGGGACAGGGATGTTCTGATTAGTTCAATAATAATATTTTAAGCATGGTTTTAAAGAACATAAGAGATTCAATTCCAGTGTTCACTGAATGATTGGTGGATGCCAGTCCCCAGTCCAGGTCTTAGAGACAAAGCAGCAATTGTGCTGACCTCCACGTGCCTGTTCTGAGACAGAGGTTCTGGTTTGCGGGTGCCTTTTCATTTGTCCCCTTGCCACATCTCCCTGGTATAGTAAGAGGACCAGAGGGTTCTAAGAAGCAGGCTTTCCCGGCCTGTTGTTTCAGGGGTGGGGGTGCAGTTTGTGCTCTGCTAGTGACAAGAGTGGCACAGAGCTGTGAGCCATGAGGGTCTTTTCACTCACTTGGCACCAGGCATTTTCCGGGCCAGCCTCAGAGAGGTTCCAGTTCCAGAGCTGACTTCTCCCCGCCACTCTGACTACAGCTAGGCAACCACAGAGCTGGCCTGGCCTCCCTAAAGAATGCCACACCGGCCCTTACCTTTGCCTCTCCCATGCACTAGCTGAGGTACTAAACTCTCTCCTTAGGGACTGGAGGCTCACTGTTCAGTGTAGCCTTTCCTCTGGGCATGCACAAGACCTCAGGCTTCTGGGTCTCTGCTTCCCTTCTCATCCTGCTCTGCTCTGTTGGACAGGCAAGATGTCCAGAGCAGAAGGATAGGAGGAGAGTGAGGGAGAGTGACCACAGGTCACTGGACATCAAGTGCCATGAACATGACAAAGGGGACCACTTAGTTCTCTTATTGCCACTGCTAAGGAAGGAGCTCAAATGGCAGAGAAAAAGAACTTCCGCTAAAATCATTTTAACCTATTCAGAATGAGTTATGAGATCCGAGGGCTAAGTGGAAGAGCCATTTGGCAAAGGGTCTTGAGGTATTTCTGCCAACAGATGAGAGTCCTATCACCCTGGAATGTGCTGAGGATCAGTGAAGAGAATCAGCTGAGTGGTGGGACTGGCCACCACTCCTCCAGGCACACTGGCCTGTTCTGTAGCAGAAGAGTGCTGTATGGATGCCCAGTGGACACTAGAGGGCAGCCTGGCCCTGGATACAGCCTCTGAAAGCCTAGCAGAGTTGTAGCCTGGGATAAGACCACCCCAGGCTGTACAGCCCGTGGGTTACAAGAGGGGGACTGGGCAAGAAGCCTTCACTATAGCTGTTTTCATAGCTCACTGCTCTCCTGCTCTAGCCCATCTCTAAGCCACCCCTCCCTCAGTCTCTGAAAGCTATTCTGTTCAGAAGTAGAGAGGCGTGCGGCTATCTTGCTTGGTATTCACAGGCATCACAGCAGTGCACAGAAGGTTTCTGCTTGCAATCCCAACCCTTAACCTGTCTCAACTTCTGCTTGTCAGGCCTAAAGCTTGCCAATGCTTTCTCCTTCTTGGATCTCCAGCTGGGCCTGGAATGGGACGGCTTCCTGTCTGAAAGCCTTGGGTGGCCTAGACCCTCCTGTGGATTTCAGGCAATTTCACCATTTCCTTTTTGTCTGCTGTAGGGGAAGGGCTGGAGGTGGTGGTGGGGGGTGGGTAACATAAGACTTCCTGCTGTGAAGTTCAAGGGCAAGGCCACCTGCCTGTCAACACTCCTGGCCTCTTGGGTTCATCCCATAGACCTGGGAGCTGCTGCCCTGGCCTGCTGGGGGCCATGGCTGTTTGCAGCTCTTGTGGTCTGATCCTGCATGCAACAAGTTTTCAAGATTCCCATTTCAAGAGAAAAATGTGAGTATGATGGCATGTGCCTGTCATCCCAGCATAAATAGGGGATCGGAGGACATGCACAGTGTAAAATCTTATTTCAAAAATATCCAGACCAAAAAAGGCCAGTTATGGTTCAAGCAGTAGAGTGCCTGCCTAGCAAGCATGAAACCCAGAGTTTAAACCCCAGACTGCCAAAAACATTTTTAAAAAAATACTTGTTTTATATCTAGTTTTTAAAACTCAAGAGGGCCATCAAGTCATAAAGAGTTTCATACTTGTGATGCTTCTAGTTACATGGTGATTCCAGAACAGATCCCTCCAAGCTCCTCTGATGCTTTAGTCTCCCACAATGATCTCTGCTTCCCATCTGTAGGCTCTTTCTCTTTAGGAGCATTGGCCTTTTGCCCTCCACTCCCATTCCATTCCATTAACTAGATCTAGTTTCCATCACAGGAGGGATATGAATGACTTCCTTTCCAGCCAAACATTTCTCTCTCTCTCTCTCTCTCTCTCTCTCTCTCTCTCTCTCTCTCTCTCTCTCTCTCTCTCTCTCTCTCTCTCTCTCTCTCTCTCTCTCTCTGTTCCATTCCTGATGTTTGAACTCAGAACCTTGGAGCTCTCTCTGAGCTTTATTTGCTCAGGGCTAATGCTCTACCATTTGAGTCTCAGCTCACTTCTGCCCTTTTTTCAGTGGGTAATTGGAGATAGTAGTCTCATGGACTTTTCTGTTTTTTCAGGTTTCATCTCCTGAATAGCTAGAATTTCAGGTGTGAATTACCTGTGCTCAGCTCATTTCTGTCTTATGATGTACCCATTTCCTGTTCTTGAAATAGCATTCCACACACCTGAGCATCCTTTAACCAGGGAAACCTGTGGATTTGAGTTCACAGATCATTACCAAGCAAAGGGCTGGAACCAAAGATCCTCTAACCCCTCACACCTTTCATCTTTTTTTATTTTTATTTTGTTGGTCATAGGGCTTGAACTCTGTGCTCTTCAGCTCAAGGCAAGTGCTCTACCGCTTGAGCCACAATGCCACCTCTGGTTTTCTAGTGCTTTTTTGGAGATAAGAGTCTCATGGACTTTCCTCCCGGGCTGGCTTTGAACCTCGATCCTCAGATATCAGCCTCCCAGTAGCTAGGATTACAGGTGTAAGCCACCAGCACCCGGCTACACTTTTCATCTTGATGCAGTTCATTGAGCTCACTGAGTAACCTGCTTCTCTTCTCCTGAATCTTCAATGGACTCTAGCCTTCTTGCCATCCTTTCTTCTGGCTCCTCAGTGTTCTTCTGACTCCTGGTGTTGGTGCTGATATTCTTTTTTTTTTTTTTTTTTGTTGGTCATGGGGCTTGAACTCTGGGCTTGGGCACTGTCCCTGCACTCTTCAACTCAAGGTGAGCACTCTACCACTGCTTGAGTCACAGCACCACTTCCGGTTTTCTCGTGGTTAACTGGAGATAGGAGTTTCATGGACTTCCCTGCCCGGGCTGGCTTTGAACCATGATCCTCAGATCTCAGCCTCCTGAGTAGCTAGGATTACAGGTGTGAGCCACCGGTGCCCAGCTGGTGCTGATATTTTTAACCACCCTCTGGATGACCTCTTCGATATCCATGGCATTAAGAACTTCACTACTTATTCTGAAGCTGTAGCTTAACCTTTCTTCTTGAGCTTGGGACTCAAATGGCCTTAAAATACTACAGCTAGCTGGGTGCTGGTGGCTTACACCTGTAATCCTAGCTAATCAGGAGGCTGGATTCTGAGGATTAGGGTTCAAAGCCAGCCAGGACAGGAAAGTCTGTGAGATTCTTATCTCCAGTTAACGACCAGAAAACCAAAACTAGAGCTATGGCTCGAAGTGATAGAGTGCTAGCCTTGAGCAAAGATCTCAGGGACAGAGCCCAAACCCCAAGTTCAAGCCCCATAACTGACAAAGAGAAAAAAAAAAGATACTACAGCTCAACTGTTCTGAAACTAGAGCCTCCATCTCTTCCTATACCTCTGTTGTCTGACTCCCAAGTCATTTAAGTAAGGAACTAGAGGCAGCTCATAGTATGCCTGACCGTTTCCCTCAATCTGACACAGGAGCACAGGCTTCAGGCCAGGCAACTCTGAGTTCAGGCTTCCACTCACCATTCCCCAGCTCTGTGAAGTTTCTCCCCTTTAAATCTCCTTTCCCCTGTCTGTAAGATGAGGTGATAACTGTGTCTGTTTCATTAAGTTATCAGGGCTGAGTGAAATGGTGCATAGTAAGCAATTAACATATTATTAACATATCATTAACATATGGCAGGTGCTCAATGTATGCTAGCCACAATGACTCACAATAAATCTCCAACTAGCTCTTGAATTTGCTAAGCCAGGAACTGGGAGTCATCTTAGACACTTTCAACTTTTTTTTTTGGTTGGTTGTGGGGCTTGAACTCTGGGCTTGGGCGCTGTCCCTGAGCTCTTCAGCTCAAGGCAAGCACTCTACCACTTGAGCTACAGTGCCACTTCCGGTTTTCTAGTGCTTTATTGGAGATAAGAGTCTCACGGATGTTCCTGCTTGGGCTGGCTTTGAACCGAGATCCTCAGATCTCAGCCTTCTGAGTAGCTAGGATTACAGGCATGAGCCACTGGCACCTGGCTCAACTTTTTTAAAAAACCTGACTGCCAGTGGCTCATGCCTGTACTCCTAGCTACATAGTAGACTGTGATTATGGTTCAAAGCCAGCTGAGGCAGGAAAGTCTATGAGATTCTGTTTCCAATTAACCAGACAAAAAGCTGGACTAGCAGTAAGACTCAAGTGGTAGAGCATCAGCTTGAACTAAAAAGCAGATCAAGAGTGGATGACCCTGAGTTCAAGTTCTCATCCTTGTGTGCATGTGTGCGCACGCGCGCGCACGCACGCGCACACACACGCACACACACACACACACACACACACACACACACACACACACACACATCTTCAAGATGGTCTATCCTACATCCTGGGTCTTTAGTTCATGCCTCCCATCTCCTCCTCTGGATATCACCACAGAGGTTTTTCTGGCCCTGGACTAGTCCAACGTCATCCTTTGGAGGTGGGTGGAGATGGACATTTTCTTTGTCAAGGGCCATTTGGCTATTTACAACATCATTCCCAGGCCATAAAAAATTACCAATATAGGCATATAGGCCATGGGCAGCCAATGAGAGCTAACGAGAAGCGTATGCATCTGTCTTGTTATGTATGAAATAGTTCCAGGGCCCAGAAAGACATCCTCCACTCTGTACCCATCCTCTACTCTGGGGCTTTACAAACCTTCATATGGGAACAAATTGGTCTGGATAACTTGTATCAAAGTGAACCTTCTGAAGACCTGAGTGCACTGGGGCTGAGACTCTCCAGCTCCTCCAAGGCTGCTGGTCCCAGTGATACTTGGAGAAGCCAAGCTCTATCTCCTTCCTTCCGCTTCTGAAACCAGATCTCCTGCTCTCACTCTTGAGGAACCTCACAGTTTTACCTAGACAGCTCCCTCCTGTTCTGCCTCATATACCATATGTCCTGGCTACCAACAAGCTTCTCAAAATGCCACCCATTCTCATTACTTGCTGCCTCTGCTCATGATGTATACTCTGTATGGAAGGCCTGACTGTGTCTTGTCTGCCTCTTAAACACTGTATAAGTGCCACTCCTCTGGAGAGACTTCCAGTTTCCATGACAAAATTCTCCATGCTTTCTCCTATGTCCCTGTGACTCTATGTAACTATAGTAAGATATATGTTTGTTCCTCTGGATTTAAGCTCCTTCTTGTCTGTTTCTGTACCCCAAGTCCTGACACTGGGTAGACATTCAACTATGAATGCAAGGGGCGGAGGAAGAAGATGATGGGTGGTCTGTGAACGTGAAGTCTACCTCAGAGCCTACTTTCCAGGATTGTGCTCCTGATGATCACACTATCACTCACTGGTGGCAAGGTACTGAAATTGCTATCCAAACACTATCATTGAACCACACCCATAGCCCACCAATCCAGGGTTTTGTTTTGTTTTTTTAAGGTCCCACATGCTTTTTTTAAAAGTATGGATCAGTATCACAGCCCTAGAAATCAAGATCATCAAAGGCTCTGCTAGTCATGATGATGTTTCAGCATTCCTCTGTTGCCCTCTCATTAAGTCTCTGTATATGCTGTGAATTTATTTCAAGGCAATGAAGAAATGAAGGCTTCCTACCTTCAGGTTTCTCTCCCACCACTGTGAGCTCAGACTCCTGGCTTGGCTCGCTGGTTCCATAGATGTTGACAGCACGAACACGGAATTTATACTCAAGGTCAGGCAGCAGATTCTGGACGTTAAAAGAGGTGCTGCGGCACGTAGCTAGTTCTTTCCATGTCTTGTCCTCTGAGTCCCAGATCTCCACATTGTAGGACTGGACAGCACTGCCCCCATCGTAGGAAGAACCGTACCAGGACAAGGTCAGGGAGGAGCTTCGGATATCAGAGGCGCAAGGTGTGCCAGCTGGGGGGTCTGGCTTATCTAGACATGGAGAAGCACAATATCATTAAAACTTGCAATAAGAAAGGACACCAACTGTTTTTATCCCTCCTTCTCTTTCTTTTTCTTCCTTCCTTCCTTCCTTCCTTCCTTCCTTCCTTCCTTCCTTCCTTCCTTCCTTTCTTCCTTCCTTCTTTCTGGGAGGGTTTCTGGGTATTGCACTCAGGGCCTCAAACATGCCAAACAAACATTGTACCACTGAGAAGTATTCCCCCTACCTTCCCCATCCCGAGAACATTAACTATTCTGTCACAGGGAGAAACAACCTAGTGAATCCAAGCCCAGGTCTCAGTTTCTAGTTCTCATCTTTCATCCACACATCACAGGTGCAGCTATGCCCAAACTCTCCAGTTCAGAAAGCCCCATATATTACTACTTGCTTGAAAGAAACTCTGTTATTTGGCTCATCTTCCAGTCTACAAGTCATGACTTCCTGTAGTTGGCCTCAGTCATAAACATATTTTTCTGAGTAAACACATCTAGGAAGCTGCTCAGGAGGCGTGGACTATTTCCCATCAAAAATATGTTTTGAGAGAGAGTGGGGGGAAGTTCTTCAGGCCTGAGGCCAGTGACCTATGATACAATAGAAGTGTGCTCCCACTTTCTCTAGATTTTCGGAAATGCTTGTCCCTACCAAGGGGACAGATAACTTAGTGGTTGAGCTCTGAAGTTAGACAGATCCAGATTGAACACAGATCTGTTCCTGCTCAGTAGCTATTAATGCCATATGCCTAAGATTCCTTAAATTGACAATATAGGTAATAACAGCTCAGATGTTAGGAAGTAGTTGGCTTAACTATTCATTACTATCATCATTATTTTAGGATTTTATTTCTAACCTTCTAGTGCATAAAAATGTCACTCCTACTTCTTTGTTGTTTTGATTTTTTGTGCTGAGGATTGAAATCAGGGTCTCATGCTGCACATGCCAAGCTCATGCCTTAGCACTGAGCTGTACCCCTGGCCTTTACTCCCCTTTATCTTCATAGGTCTTTTATGCAATGAGATAGAGAATTTCAAAAGCAAACCACAACAGCAAGTCATAGCCCTCACGAAGGCACAGAAATTGAAATGAGGACACAAATTAGAAGGTCCTCCTTTTGACTAGCTACCTTCCTGTTCAGATGACCTAGACGCAGATCAGTAACCAGATTTGACCAACTTCAGATCAAATTATGGCAACCAACACTTCAGTGAGGTCCTTAAGTTTTGCTGGTTTTCATTAGTTGCTTTTCTGGATAAAAATCCTGTTTTTCAGATCTAGCAGATGTTTAGATAGTTAGATATGTTAGTTACAGATAATCTTTCACCCTCTCCCCAACATAGTTTGAGTTTACAGAGCCTTACAAACTAGCAATTAAGTTCATGCTATACAGATGTGAAAATATGTGAACTGTAGTAAATTTGAGGCTAGTTAGTCTGTCTTTCTCATCTGCAAAATGGTGCTGATTTGTACCTCTCCTTGGGGTTTGGCAAACAACAAGTAAGCAGACATAGACAGATAAAGTACTAGACTCCTACTTTCCCATCCAGGCAGGCAGGAAAGCCAAAGGGAATTCTCTCAAATGATCCTAAGTCCATAGGGAAGGAGAGAAAAATCCGGATGTGAATATATCTATATACATATATGAATATATACACATACATATATGTATATATGTGTGTATGTATACACATATATGTATATATATGTGTGTGTATGTATACACATATATGTATATATATGTGTGTGTGTATATATATATATATACATATATATATATATATATATTCATTCTTTTTTTTTTTTTCTTGGTTGTGGGGCTTGAACTCTGGGCCTGGGTGCTGTCCCTGAGCTCTTCAGCTCAAGGTGAGTACTCTACCACTTGAGCCACAGTGCCACTTCTGGTTTTCTGGTGGTTTATTGGAGATAAGATTCTACAGACTTTCCTGTCCGGGGTTGGCTTTGAAGCATGATCCTCAGATCTCAGCCTTCTGAGTAGCTAGGATTACAGGCGTGAGCCAATGGCATCTGGCATATATTTATTTTTACCCCTTCCCTCCCAGCCTCTTCTACATTCCAGCTCAGAACACACTGTCCAGATCTATCTGCCTCCAACAATCCAACCCGCTCTGGGAATGATTCTGGGACCGTGTCAGAGCTACTTCCCAGCATCTCTGCCATGCTAGAGGCCTCCAGTGATGGAGCCATTTTCACTTATTGTTTAATATACTCTCTCAGGAAAACTGTTTGATCTGAAAGATATATTGGTCTTTTTAAAGAAACACTTCTGATGTTTGCAAAGATGTTTATTGCTGTAAAAACAGAAGCAAATGATTCAAATCCTCTCAAGATCAGCTAAGGAAGTAAAAAAAAGAAGCCTACAGAGAGATAAAAAATACTCCTTACCTCCCCTCAAATCTCTAGGAAGACTTGAGAGGACAGGGTTAAATTAGAGTCCCCTTTGCTTTGGTTAAGAAAGGACAACTTGGAGAAATGAACATTGTAAAAGAAGTCTTGCTCCTGTTACAGTTGTCCCTAACTCACATTTGACAGTTCATCTGTAATGCAAGATGCAAAATTTGGGGAGGGTGCTTTAATTCCAAGTGTAATGTTACCACTTTTAAAGTATTTGGTGCCTAAAGGAGTTTTAGAAAGACCCAAGGGTCCTATGAGACTGGACTTCCCCTCCTTCCCACCTTTTCTATGCTTTTTTTTTTTTTTTTTTTAGTATTTCCAGCCTCTGTGCTAAACTAGCCAGGAATGAGAACCCTCAGATCAGGGTGCTCCCATGAGCCTCCATGCTAAAGACAGACAGTCTGGGAGGGAAGGACACCCTGGGCAGTGCCTGGCAGAGAAGAAATTGGCTCAGTGTCAGGAGCTGGACCCCATACTTCCTCAGAATTCTCCCAGGGCTCCCTGGAGATGCGACTGACAGAATGGGAAACCCTTCAGGGTCCCTCATGACACCAGCTCAGGATTTTGTGTTTAGCAATGCTCTTATTCCTGGGAATCCAAGGCTTTTATCTGCTTCCCATTTTAACACAGCCACCCCTTGCCCTCATGCATATTAGGCTCCTTTGGCGCTTGCATAAGCCAGCCTAGACATCCTTCCACACATCCTTCCACTCAATAGTTGCTGGCTGGACCTTCAGTGGTCATCTACCTGGATCAGTTGTGACCTCAGAAAGGGACTCTAAGAGGCAAGAAAACTTAGCAAGTCAGTGACAGAGCCTCTAAGAGATCCCAAGCTGCAGATTCAGCCCTAGGGCTTGGTACTTTCCAGGCAGTCATGTCAAAAGATCAAGAGAACATCTTTTTTAGCAGCCATGCCAAGCACGAGGAAAGAAAATCTGTCCTTACAAATCATGCAGCTCCAAACTTGGAGGTTATTTGGGGATTACTGGGCATTTGGGGTTCTCTCTACTTTGTTTTTCTCCCTTAAAGCTATGCAGAGACCTGCTTTTTCTCCTGCTTGGGAGAGTAATGTTAAAGAATCCATCTGGATCTGCCTCTTCTCCTCTCTCCCTCCTCTCCTGGGCAGCTGACCAGAAGCTCAGGCTTGGAAAGAGACAGCACTGAAGATTCCTGTACTGCCTCTTAAAATATAACAATAATAATTAGCCTCTAAAACAGCTGAACATCTCTCGTGTTAACTGAGAAAAGTGCTAGTTTTTTATCATTGTCTAAAAAAAAAAAAAAAGGGATCACAGATTATTGGGAAAGAAATCTTCACAGAATATGCCATAAGAGAGTTTTACTGCAAAAGTAAATAAGTTGGCCTTCTTTAGTTGGTCAGTAAATGCATGTTTCTAAAGTGTTTGAAAGTCATTCAGAGTAGACAAGGGCATACCTGTTTTTCTCTCATTTTTACTTAATAACCCTTTCTCAGGTAATAAACAGATGTCTCTGGACTTCACACAGGTGAATCAGCTAACTCAGGTTTACTTTGGACTGAATCTGAATTCATGGACTCTGAATGAATGTGGCTTTACTGCAGCCATCAATGTGAGTCCTCATTTTATTGAGTGATTCTATTCTTAGCTCTATGGGGGGGGGGAGCAGACAGAAAGCCCCACGCTCCATTCCATTCCCCTCCCAGGACGGTATTTAACATGCCGCTCCTGCCAGCTGGCAGGCAGCCACTGCGATGGCCCTGTCAGCTCTGGCCGTGGAGAATAAGAAACTCAACCATAAAAGGCCAGAACTCCAGTCTGTGCTGTGGGGCTGGGGGAAGGGAGTGTGGCACCACACAAGGGTAGTTGGGGGTCTGGGGTAGTGGTTCCAGAAAAGCAGTTCAAAATTGCTGAGGCCAGAGTTATTCAAGCAAGGATAGATGAGAGAAAACACCAAGGAAAAGTGGAAATGGATGCTTACTGATAAGATGGGGTATAGGGGCTAAGCTACATCACTGGCCTCATCCCCTAATGGCTCTTGACTCTTTTGAGGGGGCAGTTATGGAAATGATCACCTGAAGTCACCAAATAATAGTTTCTTTATAAATATTAAACCTGGGATCATAGGAGAACCCACCCGAGCCATCATTTACTTGCCAAACCCACCCTGAAGATTCTAATTCCTTTGGTGGTCCAATACGACATGTGGCTACTGAGATTTTAATCAAGTAGAAACCATTCAAGTGTCCAGAACTGATGAATGGATAAAACCTGACCTTCCAAGAACCCAAACTCCTGACTTAAGGACACAAAGTGGTCAGAGGAAGAGAAGAAGGAAGGGAAATGAGTTAAAATGAGGGATATTGAAAAGTAGATGAAACAGCACAGGTAGAGACATGAGCAAGGAGAAGGGGAGCACTATAGGAAGACAAATGCCTGTGCATTTGGAAAGATAGCAACTTCTGTGGGTTGCTGGAAGGAACAGAAGGAAAAGGAGAGGTTAAGAATAAGAGGATAATTGAGACCTAAGAGCTGGGGATCCAGAGCCTAGGAGAAGGGAGAGGCCTTGCAAAGGACAAAGGTGGGCCATCCTCAGAGTCGACACAAGGGAGTAATGCAAGGACAGAGATCTGAAAGCGTGGGGACAATCAGGTTGAGCTAAGTCTGGCTGATGACATATTTCTCAGAGAAGCTGTAGCTAAGACCTGCAGGATGGGGAGATTGAAAAACAGCATTGATCAGAGACAAAAGCAGATTCCTGAGCAGTACTATGTCTCAGCTGAGCCTAGGGGTCAGCACAGCCTAGCTCTGAGTCTGTGGGAGAATACGATCTTGCTGCAGTGCTCCCGAATGAGGCACAAGAGCAGGGAGGTCAGAAGGAAGCAATGATCCAGGTAGGGGTTGCAGAGGGAGTGGTGTGGTAGTGGACATGATGGAGGAGTTTATGAAGTGCCTGGAATGCGAGGATCCAGGGTTTCCAAGGACCAGAAGGTACACGCAGGAGAGCCTGTGGAGCTGTTTGGAAAAGTAGCTGGTTTCCAGCCCATAACCTTGTAGCATTTCACTAGAACTCAAGAAAGGTGGGTAGCCAGATGCTAGTGGTTCATGCCTGTAATCCTCACTACTCAGGAGGCTGAGATCAGAGGGTCACAGTTCAAAGCCAGCCTGGGCAGAGAAGTATGAGACTCTTATCGTGACGTGGGGCTGTGGTTCAAGTGGTAGAGCCCTAGCCTTAAGCAATAAAGAAGCTTAGGGACAGTGCCCAGGTCCTGAGTTCATGTAAACTCCAGTACCAACATACACATCCCCAAAAAACAAGAAGAAGTGGGGGGAACTGAGGGTAGGCAGTTGGAGCAGGTTCTAGAGTCCAGTAGCAAGTGGAAGGACAGAAGTAGTATGGGATTGAAGGACAGGGAAGGATGGGGGAGTTGGAGGCTGCAGGCAGCAAGAAAAGCGCTGAGATGCTGAGTCCTGGGGGTTCATGCCTCCTGTCTTCCCCATCTCCCATCCTCCATGGTCCCCAGACTTACCCACTACAGTAAGATTGACCTGGGCCTGCCGACTTCCCAGCTTATTCTCCACCAGCAAGGTGTAGCAGCCACAGTGTTCCT
This sequence comes from Dipodomys merriami, assembly GCF_024711535.1. NCBI lineage: Eukaryota > Metazoa > Chordata > Mammalia > Rodentia > Heteromyidae > Dipodomys > Dipodomys merriami. The sequence continues at coordinate 71,732,469 of NW_027203381.1, read as the reverse complement.
GGCGGGCAGCGAGGATGGTGAGCTTGCTGCCATTCTCACTGTTCTCCACTTTGATGTATTCACTCTCTTGGATCTGCAGAGGAGGCAGAAGTGAGTGCTAGAGACTCAGTCCAGGGAAAGGCCTCCTTCCCTGCTCCTACTAGGAGGTCAAGTTTTGGGGGTCCCATCTTGTCTGACTTGGGGCTTACCCCTAAAGTCCCATCTCCTGAGCCAAGTCCCTTGAGAGGGTCCAGATCTGAAATGGACTTGATGCTCATCAGAACTTGATGTTCCTCTCAGGTGGCTCAGGAGTCCCTCATCACCATTCTGGCCTGAGATCATAAGAGAACCCATCAGAGCCATCATTTATTTGCCAAACCCACCCTGAAGATCTAATTCCTTTGGTGGTCCAATGCAACAAGTGGCTACTGAGATTTTAATCAAGTAGAAACCACTCAAGTGTCTAGAACTGATGAATGGATAAACTAAATGTGGTATTCTTAGTCATCCAGGGAATATTCATCTATAAAAAGGAATAGGGTGAACCTTGAGAACACTAATTCCCCTCCTCCCCCAAATTCCAGGCACAAAGATGATATATTTGCCTGAAATGTTCAGAATGGGTAGATCCATAGATCCGTCACTATTATGATTATTATTATTTGAGGTACTTGGGTTTGAACTTGAGGCTTGGTCTTTGCTAGTCAAGTGCTCTACCACTTGAGCCACATGGCCCCAACCTCCAAAATTGATTTAACTTTTAATTCTTCTGTGTGAAAGCCCTTAAGTCTGTGTTGATCCCATCAGTACGTGGTAAATTTAAGTTGTTATTGCAGACATCAGTGGGCTGGCCTGGAAGCTCACAGATCTGAATAGGATTCTGGGAAGATAGCATAATTAGAGGGGCCACATGTGTGTGGTTTTTATTATACAAATTGTCTATTAAAATAGGGTGTACTGGGTAACTTGAAAGAAAATGTTAATAAGAACTCTGATTTGGGAGACAGGTGGGTGGTAGGGCACTCTTGTTTCTTTTTTATAATTTATTTTTCTGTGGAGGGTTAATGGTGATTGTACCCACAGTACAATCATGCAAGACAAGCCTCTCGACCACTGAACTATACCCTTTTAATCTTATTGTGATAGGATCTTGCTAAGCTGCCCAGGCTGTCCTTGAACTTGTGGTCCTCCTTGCTTTATTCTCCCGAGTACTGGTATTACAGGCACAAGCCCTTACATCTTATAGTCTCTCTCATTTCTAAAGTGATGTAGAGCAATGCTGTCTCATTCACAGCAATTCTCATCCCTATCAGTTCAGGGGCTGTGGGTTTTCTTTGGACCACCCCTTTCCTGTTACTGACCTGCTTTCGGAACTTCATCCAGGTACAGGTGATGGGCTGGGTACCAGCTACTTTCCCAAACAGCTCCACAGGCTCTCCTGCCCGTACCTTCTGGTCCTCAGGGAACTGGATGATTTGAGGAGGCATAACTGGGAGGAGACAGTATAGAAACTGAGTGAGGGGGAAGGGTGTCAGGCATTCTGATCTTTTTGCTGCCATTGTTCAGTGTTGGTCTGTCGGTTCTTCTTTTACCTTCTGAAACCTTCAGGGTAAGACTGGTGGTATTAACCCCTGATCTAGAACATTGAGCTTGAGAACCTGCTAGGAAGATTGACCTCTTTGTTTAGATACTCATAGAAATGACCCACATAACTTACCATGACATATCTCTACCATGGTTGTGCAGGAGTTTGTGTCTCATTCTAGTGGTTTGAATCGATGTTCTAACATGCTTATTAATTTAATAGTGCCTTGCCTTCTAACCTTTGGATCACACTGGCTGATGGGCTTGGTGTGGTTTATGTCTTCAAATATCTCTCCATGGAAAACAGACAAGTACTGGAGGAACAGGGACTTGCAGAGCAGGGCACAGAAGCAGTGTAGACTGGCTCATCCCACCACAAGGAAAGAAGCTCTAGCAGAATCTTGCAGAAGGGACAGGAAAGCTGCCCACACTGGGTGACTGTGCTGTGGGCACACAAGTGGTATCAGAGAACAGATGCCATCATGGACAAGGGTGAAGTACAGGCTGGGCAGAGGTAGACTGAGGAGCAGGTGTGGCCTGACAGATTTGGAGCTTAATCTTGGGAAGGGTACCCTGACTACATACCCAGGGAGTCAGCCAGTTGGTAAAGGAAAAGCCCCTATGGCAGATAATTCTCTTGGCACCAGGTAGACTGTGACTAATTACCTGCCTTAGTAGGTGTCTTGGGGGTAGGTTTCTTTTTCACAGTAGCATCACCTGAAACAAAGAAATTTACAAGTTATGTTCTGCCAGTTGTCATCCCACAAAGACCCTGAGTCCTAGAAGGATGCTGTCTTGTCCACTGGACTTTCATTCAAGGAAAGCCCCCATCCAAGTGTTTTTCCAGGAGGTTCTTGTTACCCTTTCATGTGTACAACCTCATTGTGAATATCAATTCTTGGTGGGAGTGGGGAGGGTCGGGAGGGGGGGAGGTGCTTTGCAGGAATTCCTGAAGCCTCTGATATGATAAAAAAACATCTCAAAAATGCTTCAGTCCTCATAATTCTATTCAGATAACCCAAGGCTGGATGTAATGGCTCACATCTGTAATCTCAACTACACTGGAGATTGAGATTGTGACTTGAAGCCAGCCTGGGCAAAAAGTTATTAATAATCTCATTTCAACCAATAAAGCCAAGTGTGGTGATATGTATCTATTATCCTACTTACAATGGAGACATAAATAAGAAGATCATGGCCTAGGCCAGCTTGGGCAAAAAAAAAAAAAAAAAAAAAAAAGAGATCCTATTAAAACAAATAAAATAAAAAAGTCTGGGGACAAGTGATAGAACACCCACCTAGCACACATAAGGCTTTGAGTTCAAACTCCTCTACTACCTTCCCCCAAAAAAGATAGAGCCAAGAAAACGAACACCACCACCAACACCAAAGATGATAACCCCAAACTCACAACTCTCTCTAACTTTCAGGAAACTCAGTGAGGAACTTAAGTCAGATAATGAACTAAATTTAGCCTTTGCTATAGATCTGAGGGTCTCAGGCTTCCTTTGAGTCATAGACTGTGGACCTGTGGCTTTCATTTAAAAAAATGTCTGTTGAAAGGATCAATGAATAAATGGATAAATGAGTGGTATCTTCCCTTCTCCTTTACTTTCTCTAAATTACTCAAATAAGAAAATGTCTTAAACCCCAGCACCAACAAAAAAGGAAAGAAAAATAACTCAGAGATGTTTCATAGCACAAATCCATTCATTTGAATAATTAACAGAATGATACATAACTTGAACTATTTTCATGGCTTGACTGCATATTTCTTTCAGGCCTTTGCTCAAAGGTCAACTCATTTATTTATTCAAATGAATAATACACAAACACCCACGCATGAATGTGTATAGTGGCATGTGTGTGTGTGTGTGTGTGTGTGTGTGTGTGTGTGTGTGTGTGTGTGTGTGTGTAGTGTATGTTACTGCTTCAAACTAGAAGGTTTCTGGTGTTCCTTAGCTGGAGAATGGACAAGCTATGGTGCACTGATACAGCACAGTACTTCTCATCAATTGAAAAATGAACTACCACCATAGTTTCTCTTTAGCTACGACAGGTCAGATTCAAAAGACTATGTACTATATATAATTCTTATTGTTGTTGTTTGTGGTGGTGATCCTAGGGCTTGAACTGGGCCTGGGTGCTGTTCCTGACCTTCTTTTAAGGCTAGCACTCTACCACTTGAACCACTGCCCCACTTCTGGCTTTTTGTGAGTAGTTTATTGGAGATAAGAGTCTATTTGAACCGTGATCTTCAGATCTCAGCCCCCTGAACAGCTAGGATTACAGGTGCGAGCCACCAGTGCTTGGCTTGTATTATGTAATTCTATTTGTGCAACATGCTAGAAAATTCAAAACTATCAAGGACAGAGAACAGACTAATGGCTGCCAAAGGTGAAGGCGAGAAGAGCTTGACCACCAAGGGATACAGGGAAATGTGTTGGTGATGATACCTATCTTTATCGTGATGTCCATTAAATGATTATAGGAGTTTGTCAAGACTCACAGAACCGTGCACTAAAGGCAGTACACAAGGAAATTATATCTTAAAAAAAAAAAACAACATAGGGAAGCAACTCACTAATGAGATGATCTACATATAGGACACAGTCCCTTTCCCAAGCATTCCTTACTTTTACACTGATTCAATAAACACTCCCTGGCACTTATTGTTTATTTATTATCTGTCCTCCTCCCCTAAAGGGTAGGATTTTAAGAGCAGGGTTTTATTTTTGTTGCTATTTGCTGCTATATACTCAATATGCAGCAGGTCTCCAATAACTATTTGCTGAAAGAACAGATGGATTAATACTGCTAATGCCTCCACTACTGTGGGTTACAGAGGAGTGGCACTGTCGAACGCCTTGGCTGCGGTTGCTCTGTGACCACAGGCAGGTTCACTGACTTTGTGGATAATCCTGTGTGTGTTTCTACAGTGGGAGAGTGCTGTAACCCAGCAGACTCTCCCAGGAGGCTGCTGCAAGGAGGGGACCCTCAAAGAAGCCCCCTGACCACAGAGGTGATGATTATGGCAAGTGGCTCAGAAAGGGAGATGACTGTAATCTTGAGACCACGCTTATTCATTGCCATTAGTGACCCCTACATCTCCAAAAACCTACTGAAGGCCTACTGTGTGTCAGCAAAGTGCCAATCAGTACCTACTATGAACCTGGTTTTCTACAGAGGAGAAAATCAAACAAACGTAAGAATTCAGGGATTATCCTCAAGGCCCAAAATGTTGGAATGTCTGAAACAGGAAAGGGTTTTATCTAGAGGACATTTTACAGGACAACTGACAACATTTGAATATGGTCAATAAATTAGATGATAGTATTATATCAGTGTTAATTTGCCATTCTGATAATTAAACTTTAGATTTATAGACAATTCCTTGCTTTTAGGAAAAATACACACCGAATGAAGTATATTGTAAAGGGTTTACAGATTCAAACCACTCATAGAACAGAATGTATGTATATACATATATGCATGTGCACCTTTGTGTATGTATGTGGACAGATAGAAGGATAAAGGAATTAGGGCCGAGGATGTGGCTTGGTTTGATCTCCAATACTGAAAAAAAAAAGTGGGAAAGAAAGTACACATGAAAAAGCAAGCAATGAAATTGAATCTGGATGAAGATATATAAAAATCATTTGTAAGCAAGGTGCTAGTGGTTCATACTTGTAATCTTAGCTACTCAGGAGGCTGAGATTGGAGAGTTATGGTTCCATGCCAGGCCGTGAGATTTTATCTCCAAAAATAACCATATAAAGCCTGGCTGGAGGTATAGATCAAATGGTAGAGCACTAAGCAAGCAAGCAAAGCCTTGTTGGGGCTGTGAGGTTCTGAGTTCAAGCTCCAGCACAACCCCCGCAAAAAAAAGAAAGTTAAAAAAAGATATGTTACCTAGTCAACAAGATGCAGTTGTTCAAAAGCAGAAGACAATAACTCAAATGTAAAATTAGTTGTCTACCAAGTGAAAGGAAGGCCTGAGTTCAAACTCTAGTGCTACCACCAAAATAGCTAACTAAAATAAAAGTAGGAAACAGAACCTTCAAATTAAGGACATGGTTGGAAGGCCCAGGAGTGAGCATAGAAAGAACCTGAGGCCTTAAAAGTTGACCTGGAGATGGGAGAGAAGCCCATGGGAGCAGCAGACAGGGCAGTGTTAAGAGCAGGGTGGTGCTAGGTAGAGGCTGGCATCAGAAAGCAATAGTATGAAGACAGTGTGACCGTTTAAGGAAAATTAAGTATTCTGTCCCTCTGTCACATTTTAAGTGCTCAGTTTTCACACGTGATTAGCAACCACAAGGTACAGACATACCTTTTCCATCATTACCGAAAGTTCTCCTGGGTGACACTGGTTTCTAATGTAGAGATTACAGCTAGGCCTTTTGTTTTAAGGGAACAAGGAGTCCTAAGACAAAGAGTTATCAGACTGGGCCCAAGGCTCTTCAGTTTTCCCCAACTGCTTGGGGACAATTGGGCTACTGTCAGATCTACTTAGTCATTGGTCAAGGTCCATTCAGGAGAGATGATGCAACATTAAAGAAACATTAAAGGAATTTAGGGAGGAAAACAAGAGGGAAAAAAAACAAAAGTTACTTTGCGAGTTCTTGCTTAGATACATGGGAAGTTGTATTGAAGGCATATGTAGTGAGAAGGGTCAGAGTTCTAGGTAGAGACTGAAAAGATTGCAGAAGTTAGTGGCAAGTTGGGAGGCTAGGTCAGTGCTTTGGGGAAAAGAATTCAGTGATAGATGAGAAGGAGCCAGGGCTAATTCTCCTGATACCCAGGAGAGGAGCCAGGGGAAGGACAAGGCTGTGGAAGGCCTTGATAGTATTGAAAATGTCACTGTGAGCAAAGGGGGCAGGATAGATGTTGGAAAGGGCTCCAGGTATGGCCAGCACAGAGGTAAAGGGTGGTGCTATGGAGGCCAGGTTCAGAGGATGTTGGGTCAAAAGTGACTCTAGGGAAATAGGTGGGGTGGGGGGAGGGGAGGTAAAGGGACTTCTTCATCAAGAATTATGGACCAAGAGAAATACGGTGAGGAAATATTAAGCTAAGGTTCCTCCTGAGGTGAGGTGAGAGGTAGATGGCCAGGACTTCCTGAGAGGGAGGGAGAACCTAAAGATGCTAAAGGTATAGAACACAGGAAAGCTAGACATTGATTCAGATGGCAGGCTGAGCTGCAAAGCCCCAAACCCAGCCCTCACCCAGGACTGCTGATAAGGGAGTGGGCATTGAGAGAGAGGTCTTCAAGGAAAAGGAGAGAGGACTTCTTTCAGAGCAGCTCTGACCCCAGAAGGAAGAAGACCAGAAAAGCTGTGGGAAGGACTGTTAGTATGGGCTGAATAGTGTCCTCTCAAATTCATGTGCTAGATCCCTGATCCCCAGTTCCTCAGAATGTGACTGCATTTGGAGACAGGACCATCATTATTATTATTATTATTATTATTATTATTATTATTACTTACATTATACAGAGGAGAATTTTATTGTTACATTTCTGCATGTATTTATAATATATTCCAATCAATCTCACCATTTTATCACTGCTTCTCTAAACTTTCCCTCTTCTAAAAACAATTTCACAGGTTTACTTGCTCAATTTTCATAGCTGTAAACAATCTATATTGACTGTGTCCATCCTCTTTCAAATGTATTTAAAAATATTTACCCTCTATTATTCTTTTGGGAATATATTAAAATGGGTCTGTAGGGCAGGTCCTCAACTTGCATGGTCCCCTTATAAGAGTTTGAGAGGGAAGTTATGAGTCAGGATAGATAGGTGGATGGATGGATAGATATTGAAAGGTGGATAGATAGGTAGAACACTGACTAGACAAATACACAGAAGGAAGGCTTTGTAAAGTGGAAGATCAGAGAGAAGACAGCTACCTATCTACATGCTAATGAAAGAGACCTTGATCTTGGATTTTTGGACTCCGGGACTGTGAGAAAATAAATGTCTGTGTTAAGCTGTCCAGTCTGCCGTACCTTACTAATGAAAAGGCCTGGCAGACAGATGTAGCTGTGGCTGAGCTCCTTCGCCTTGGGAATGGGTGGGGAGGTGACACTCCCTAGGGGTCAAGCTAGGGGTTAACAGGAGGGGCAGCATAATCAGAGGCTTCTAAAATTCCCCCATCCCACTTGGAGGCTCTGTGTAAACTTCTATAAGATCAGAGCAGGACTCTATCCAATATATATCTTTTGTGTTACAGTTTAATAGGATCCAAGGCCCAGTTTTTATGTTTACTCTAGAAATCTGGAACTACTGCTGTTTGAATTGGTTAGCATTTGAAGCTGCTCTGGTTCCAAACAGTAAAAACAATTTTAAATGTTAAGAATGTTCTGCATGTTACACATATTTTCTGTAACCATCTGCTGGAATCCATTAATGGTGGTCTGGACTCATGAGGGAAAGGCGACTCACTGCATTCTAAAATCTGCTTTCTCAGAGGGAGCTTCTCATGTGGGTCTTACCCCTTCCAAACACAAGCAGGCCACCTCACCATGTCCCCATCTTATGAAAAAGGTGATGGAGTCTCAGGGAAGTCAGCCATCCTGTGTCTGGCTGCTTTCTGTCTGTGAGTCACCTTTTGTTCCACTCTCAATTCTAGGCCTTTGAGACCCTTCTCTGTCCTTTCAAGAACTGCAGAGAGGTTTCAGGCTCTGGAGCTGGACTTGTGTTCAAATATCATCCTATTACTAACGCATGCCTCTTAAAGCACATTATTTAATCTCTTGGAGCTCTAGTTTCCTCATTTAATAAGTGGGGAAGCATAATTAGTTTGCTGAAAAAAATATAGTCTACTATGGACCCCTTCCACACTCACCTTCTTTCCTAAGCAGAAAGATCCATAGAGGACTTTCCTTCCTTCTAGGACAAATTTAGCTTCTTCAACTATTTACTATGCCACTCAGTGGGGTTCAGCTTGTACCTATACAAGGGCACCAAGGCTCTCCTTGGCCTCTATTTGGACCCTCTAAGTAAATGCTCTTGCTGGTCCTTTATGTTCAAACTCTCAGTAATCCTTAGGTCACTAACCGGTTTCTTTTCCTTTGGACTCTCTTGTATGTTAATGTTCATGTCAGTCCTTTCTCTTTCATCCCCTTCTCCGATACCCTGAACTTTCTGCATCAGCTGTTAGCACAGAGGAATATTCTACAAGGAACACGAAATCTACCCATATTTGCAAAATCCGTTGATGGCTACCACTTGTGGGGTCCAGAAAAGGATATAGAGCACCATTCCTCTACTTGTTACCAGGTCTACTTCTGAGGAGATCTTTGATGCCTTCCCCAGCAACCAGCTCCAGGCAGCCCAGCCCTCCCAGCCCAGCCCTGCGCCCTAAACTCACATACCCTCATTCATTCATGGTTGTTCTCAGAGTTACCTTCCTGTCCCTGATTCTGTCCTTAGAGACAGCCCTTTCTCCTGAGACCCACACCTTTATATCCACACCTGGCCATCATCTCTCTGGGGGATGCCAAACATACACTACAAGCCCACATATCCAAAACCAAATCCAGAATCTTTCTTTGGCAGGGAGGTCTGGTCGTGGGACGTGAACTCTGGGCCTGGGTGCTGTCCCTCAGCTCTTCAGCTCAAGGCTAGCACTCTACCACTTGAGCCACAGCACACTTTTGGCTTTTTTTCTTTTTGCTTGTGTGGTGCTGGGGAATCGAACCCAGGGCCTGATGCATGCAAGGCAAACGCTCTATCACTGAGCCACCTTCCCAGCCCCAAATCCAGAATCTTTGCCCCAATTTTCTCCTTATTCCAGTCTCTTTGGAGGTGCCCTTCCTGCTTGTGCCCACTCACAAGTCCCATCAATTTTATCAACTAAATGTTAGTTCATACTCACCATCCCCATCCCAGTCCAAAGTCTTCCATCCCTACCTATATGCATCTAATATCTTGTAGCTAAAGTGATCCTCCTCAAGTGTAATCCAAAGTCATCCCACTGTGAAACCTTTGCAGTGTCTGCTCACTGCCATTCAGGATCAAGATCACTAACTTTCATCTCTCAGCCTTTTCTCCAGCTCTTCCCTCTTGGGGAAAACCCTTCCTCATGCCCAGTATACTCATGTTTGTATTATCATACATTCTGATTGCCTGGAAAATTGTTAAATGTGGATTCCAGGCACTGCTCTCAGGCACTGCTGATGGGCCTGGAACCATTCTAAACTCCACACCAAGCCTCTTGCCTTCAGCCCTTCCCTCTTCCTCTGGTTGACTCCTGCCCCATTCTTCAGGCAGTTCTCACTCAGATATCACTGTCTCCAGAATGATTTCCTGTCCTTCTGCAATGGATCTATTCCAGCACTCATCCAAGGCTCTGCAATTGCAGAAAAAACATCCCCAATACACACCCACACCTGCCCACACACATCTTACAGAAAGCTTCCAGGGGACAGCAACATGGCCCACTTCCTGAATCCTGGGCCTAGCACAGAATCTGGCATTTGCTTGATCAGTAGCTGTTAGGAATAGAACCTAAGAGGTTCTGTTAACTTGGGAATTCCCAAGGAATGGCCCACCTCAGCCCCTAGTTTGACAGATACAGTCTTGGAGCTTGAACTCTTAAACAACTTGCCATGACTCTCTTAGGATGTCTGCTCTGTGACCTCTGAGATTAAAACCATTGGGTAGCTGAGCCATCTACTCTAGATAGGAGACAACCCAACAAAATGATCACGGATGAAAGCACTGGATCTAGATGTCTCCCAGGAAACCTGAGAAGGGCTAGGAAAACCAGTCCCCGAATGCCTGGTGTCTGGCTAATCCATTTTGCTTCTGCCTCGGCTGGCCCAAGACTAACCTAGTTTTGACCTTGAGAACCTGCCTTCCATTTTTGGAGGGAAGGGTCAATCCCTCACAGAAGTTTCTAGACTGCTATTCTGAAGGCAAATGAGTACTTCTCCCCTACCCCTTCCCTTCTCACAGTGAAAAGGGTCTGAGAGGAGAATTGGTGAGCTAGTGTTAACAGCCTTGCATTCGGGAGGTCCATGGATCTCTGCCTCTCTGGGGACATTTCCCTTTTTAGGTAGTTAACTAAAAATAGACATTAAACTCTTCACAGTTCCCAAAATCCACATGCACTGCCTGCCAAAGGCTCCTGAAAGGGACATAGGCTGGGTAAGGGTGGAGTGAGCACTCAGAGATCACAGGGGAGCCCTGGTATGGAAGGCCCTGAGGTAGGTCCAGGGTTCTGGGTGACTTGGTCCCCTTCCCCTTTCGAGCATGTCCCCTTACAAATATGTGGAAACAGATTGGTTATTTTCCTAGATTAACATCTCTGGGCAAACTGCACACTTACTTCCATTATAGTAAAGGCTTTCTGTCACATTAGAAGATTGCAGAGGACCACAGTTCTTGTTACTACAAACACTTATCCCTGAGCCCCCAGAAAATGGAATGTGGGGATGGCTGTGAAAGAGGCAACCCAGCATGGGGCCAATGTTGCTTGTCAGATGCTTCATGAGAAAGACTCACTGCCAGGCTTATGGGAGGCACAGAAAGTGCTGGAGAAGAAGCTGGAAGCAGAAGTCTGGGGGTGGATGTCACAGGGTCACAGGCACAGGCAGGATGTGGGGGTAGGGTAGTGGGCTCTATCACACTTAAACCTCTTTTGTGGTAGGGAGAAAGTGGAGTTGGTGCCTACCTTTGGAGACCTTCATGAAAGAATCCTAGCTTCTATCTTTCACTGTCAGAAAAGTCTTGATCTCAAAACCCAAACTCTCCAGCATTTCCTTCCAGCCCTTTGGATCCTATCAGGGTATATAGCACCTCGCATGGCAATACAGAGGATGTTTAAAAGAAATGTCTGATCCTGAGGAAACCTTCATGAAAACTGGACACTGAACTTGATATACAAGGATGCTTTCAAGTTGGGGGTGACTTGCTGTTTCACAGAAAGACACATATGGAAGTCAAGGCCAAGATAACAAAAAACAACCTAATAAGCTAGATGGTCTACTCTGGTCACTTGGATGGTCCATAGTGACCAATGACAGAGATTAGCCTCAAGGCCAGACATGGAACCCAAAGGGATGCTGGCTTGCATCAACTTTAAACTACAGCTCCATAGTGGAGGCAAGGACCCTTAAAGCAGAGAATTAAAAAAATGGATTAGAAAAACCAAATACCTGCTATGAATGGACTCATGGTACAATTGTCAATTTGTAAAAGCCTGCCATGGATACTTATCACTTTTTCTTTTTTTTTAAAAAATAAGTTTTTTATTGTGAGGGGTTACAGTTACATGAGCAAGGTAATGAGTACATTTCTTATGAAGCATTGTTGCCTCCTCCTTTGTTTTTTCCCTACCATCCCTTCCCTCCTTCCACCTCCACAACTACACCACCCTTTTCCCTCCGTAAATTGTAAAGTTCATTTTTCAACATACTGCCTTGTATATCTCATTGTTACAATAGGTCCACCTGTATCCCTATTTAAACATTTTGTTGTTTTCTCTTCCCCTCCCCAAATTATACTGACATCAAATACAGTGAAAACAGGGGCTATACTGTGGGGGAGGAACATACAAAGCAACAACAAAAAAATCACATGGTACCTTATAAATACATTAGAAACGATAGCAAGGCCATTCACTTATACAGACAGATTAGAGGAATCCCTAGTCTGGTGTCAAACTGGCATTGGCTCACCTGTGCTTTTTTATACCTGGATTTTTTCAAACCAATCTTTAAGCCCCATGGACCTGTCCTTCATCACACAGGCAGCAAGCTTGTCTTCCTCCATACAAAACTCCTAAGAACTTCCCCAGCCAATCAGAACTGGTCCTTCCCCCATAGGCTGGTCACTGCTGTGCAAACTCAGCTGAGCTTCTGTAAGCTTCATGTCTCCATACATCATGTGAGAAGAATTAGTTGCCTCACTTGAACATGTTCCTCAAAACCTTCCCATCAGTGGCCTGACATCACAGCTGGACAAGGCCTGGGGTCAGCCATGGATGACGAAGAAGCTATGGTACAGAGGGATGTAAATCTTCCATTAAAGTCTCACATTTAATTAATGGAAGAATACAGACCTTCTTCTCCTGCTTTGTAGATCCATAGCTTTCTTCTACACCTTGGGCCTGAGCATTGCCCTAGAACTGATCATACTAAGTTGTTCCTATTTCCTCATTCCATATGGAGCTCAGACTGAGGAGTCTGGGGTGCTGTTCCCTATGCTATCTCCCAAACAGGAGAGGACCCACTCACTTTGGGCTGGAGGAGTAAAGAAAGTATTCCAGAGGTGCTAGTATTAGATTCCCATCAAGAAGAGAGAAAGACAACAATAAAGGACATTATTGGGCCAGTTGAAAAAAATGGGAGAGTAGACTGTGGATTGGTTAGATAACAGCATTAATTCCACGTCAAATTTCCTGGTTCCAATAATTTCATTGTGGTTATATTCTTAGGAGACACACAGTGAGTTGAAAGTCAAGGATATGGTATCTCTAATTTGGTTTGTAAGAGGTGTCTAAATGTGACTATACATATATTAGGTGATAAAACGACTGAATAAAATGTAAATAATCGGTGAATGTCAAGTAAAGCATAGTGTAAGAGTTTATTGTACTATTTTTGGAACTTTTGTGCAACTTTGAAATGATATCAAAACAGTTATTTAAAAACAACCTATTGGCAAGCATGTAGCAAATACCTTGAGAAGTCCCTAGACCCAAAGACACATGTCAGCTGCTTTCCTTCTGCCCTCCCTTCCCCCTCCTCCTCTCCCTGCCCCAGACTTAACAGTCAGACCTCTGTCAGTCTTATCAGCCAGTCCCCCACCTCCTCCTGCTATTTCCTATGGTCCAACCTTAAGCACAAACTAAGGCCCTGAGTCTGTGGCCAGGCCAAGGTGTTATGGCAGGAAAACAGATTAGTTCCATTCCTTACTAGTTGTGACACCCTGGGTAGGGCAGTTTCATTGCTAAGACAGTTTTGCTCATATGTAAAATAGAAGCAGTAACTATTTGCACAGTGGAGTAAACAACTTAGCTGGAGCAATGTAGATGGAGCAGCTAAGACGATGCCTGATACACAAGAATTCAGAAAACTAATGCCACCCAACTCAACCATGCTCACAAGAGTCACCTCGCATCTGTACTGTTTCCCCCCAAGGCTCCGGCCTGCCTTCCCTCCCCCACCAGTGTTATCATTCCTCTTCAACCAAACCACATAAACTGCATTCCTCTCCTTCATAACCTAGCCCCAGCTTCCCTCTTTCCCAAACCCTCCCACACTAACTCCCCCCATCTCCCTCTTGTGCTTGTGAGTCATTGCCTGCCCCCTTGTTCTTTGGTCACTTGAGTTGGGGGCAGCTGACTTGGCTTCTCCTTCACACCCCACAGCAGTGAGTCTCCAGGGGCTCTCAAGTCATGGTGTGGACAGAATCATCCTTGCTCATGCCTGACAACTTATTCATATGACCACATGGGCCTGGCTGGGAACAAGAGCATGCACAGAAAGGGATCTGGCTATTCTCCGGTGCAACAGGAAAGTCTCTTCCTTTCCTCAGGAAAGAGGATTTCCGCTTCAGATTAGTTACTTCATGGCCCTACACACACACACACACCTGCACGCACACACACACACACACACACACACACACACACACACACACACACACACACACACACACACACACACACACAGAGCCAGATTACTCATGGAACTGGACATGTCTGGGACTGAAGACAGTAAAAGAAAAAGATGGGGGCTAGGAATGTGTGTAAGTAGCAGAGTACTTGCCTAGCATGCATGAAGTCCTGAGTTTAATTCCTCAGGACTATATAAACAGAAAAAATGGGAAGTGGTGCTGTGTCTCAAGTGGTAGAGTGTTAGCTTCGAGCAAAAGAAGCTCAGAGACAGTGCCCAGGCCCTGAGATCAAGCCCCAGGACTGGAAAAAACAGAGTGAAGAAAAAGATGCCCACACTATAGGATTCCATTCTTTTCTTTCTTTCTTTCTTTCTTTCTTTCTTTCTTTCTTTCTTTCTTTCTTTCTTTCTTTCTTTCTTTCTTTCTTTCTTTCTTTCTTTCTTTCTTTCTTTCTTTCTTTCTTTTTGTCAGTTGTGGGACTTGAACTCTGGGCCTGGGCACTGTCTCTGAGCTCTTCAGTTCAAGGTGAGCACTCTACCACTTAAGCCACAGAGTTACTTCGGTTTTCCTGATGGTTATTTGGAGAAAATGTCTCATGGACTTTTCTGCCCGAGCTGGCTTTGAACCATGATCTTCAGATCTCAGCCGCCTGAGTAGCTAGGATTATAGATGTGAGCCACCGACACCTGGCTAGATTCCATTTCTATAACCCTCCAACTGATATACTTGTGTATTTGTATATTTACATATTTTTCATATATATGTATATAAATGCACAGAAGAGTAATTGAATTGGAGTTATAAAATTGGGAGATAGATTTTTCACATTGGACTTAGTATATTTCTGAATTGTTTCAAATGCTTAAAAAAGAATTCATTCCTGTAGTTACAATAAATTATCCCACAAAGGGAGAAAATATTGGGGACACAGACATAAAAAGACATCTCCTTCATTTCCCACCTCCATGCAGCCACCTCTTCAGGAGGCTCCAGGACCCAAGCCCTGTGGTATCCCTTGGGTACCCGGGGCAGGACAAGAACATGTGTCTGGCGGGGGTTGGGGGGGGGGGGTTAATGCAGCTGTCGGTGGTGATAAGTTTCAGGTGATGGGGGCTGGTAGACAGGCCAGCAAAAGGAGTCAAGATGGTTATTAGGGGCCATGGAGACACAACCATTCTTTGGGGATGAATGAGTCTCTCTACCATGGAGGCTGTCTACACAGGGAAAAACACCCTTTGCAGACAAGGGGTGCAGTCATGAATGTGTGTGTTTTCTATGAAGATGAAGCACTTCCTTCCAGCTTTGCTGCTCCCATAATTAGGGCTGCCTGAACCCCTCAGGCACTGGAACATTCTGAAAGTGTGGCTGTAGAGGACCTCAGCGGCTACATACTTCATAGCAGCAGCAGGCAGATCTGCTCAAAACCAACAGTGGGGCCCTGGCTTCCCTATGTACCACTGAATCAGGGTCCCACCCCTGAAGCTCTGATATGATCCTGAGGTACAGGATGGTGGTGGGGTGCATCCCAGGCCTCCGTGGTTTATGAGCTCTGCAGGTGACTCCAATACATAGTCATAGCCTTGCTGTCCTCTAGGAGCTCCGGTTTGATGTTGACGACTGGGGTTTTCCACAGCCTCTATAGCTCTTTAGGGCAAAGAGCCCAGTTGTGTGTCTGCTCATTGTCTCACATTTGTTTTTCTCCTCCACAGTGCTTCATTGGCCCTGGGACATGGTTCTGGAGCCTAGAACAGGAGTGGCTGAACCACCACATCACCCACCTGCTCTCTACAAGAGACACCTGGTCTCTTCACATTTCCCATAACTAGCTCAACAAGATCCAGGCAATACCTCTGGAGAATAAAAGGATCTAAGCCATTTCTATTAGATTCTTTTTAAACACTTTATTAAATCTGTACTCTTAACAATTGAGGCTTCTCAATAGTGGCCTCTTCACTATTCTCATGGATACTGAACTCACTTGGATTAAGTATCTAGGAGAAATTATAAGTTCACTTTGGCTGCTTCACCACACTACCCTGACTTGGGCTGGCTATCTGTGTTTGAAGAACCGAAGCTCAGCATTAGGAAGATAAAATAACACTTTACAAAGAAAAAGAACACAGCAAAGTCATAAAATACTGCCTTGCAATGGAAAAAAGAGAAGTGGTCTTTGAAGGAATCAGGCTGCATTGCTTTTTTTCTATTAGCATAGGTAAGTAAGAGCTTGCCTGTGTTCTGTTTAAGACTAAGTATGTTGGGGATGTGCAAACAATTCTGCACCCTATTAAAACTGGAGGTGTCAAGAAACACTTCAGGTAATCAAATCAGTATGGCAATTCTAGGGGAAGCCAGGGCTGCATTATAACTTTTGAGGCACTTCTGTCTTCATGGACCCCTTCTTTCTTCCATTAAAAAAGGGATATCTGCAAAGCACTGGTGGTTCATGCCTGTAATCCTAGCTACTCAGGAGGCTGAGATCTGAGGATGATGGTTCAAATAAAAGTCTGTGAGATTCTTATTTCCAATTATCTGTCCCCCCAAAAGCTGGAAACAGAGCTGTAGGTTCAAGTGGTAGAGTGCTATCCTTGAACAAAAAAACCTCCTGGACAGTACCTAGGCCCTGAGTTCAAGCCCCAGGACTGGCACTGAAAAAAAAAAAGAATATGTGTAAATATGTATGTAAACATGTAAGCATATGCATATATTACCTTAATTATGTGAATTGCACATTATATATTGCTCTACTTATAAAGATCAATATATTATGAATTTAAAACATTGTCTTAGGGGAGGGGGGAGGCTGGGAAGGGATGTGAAGGGTAAACAAAGGAGGAGGCTGCAATGCTTGGTAAGAAATGTACCAAGAAATGCATTATCCTGCCCATGTAATTGTAACTCCTCTGTACAGTATGTTCACAAATAAAATTAAATTAAATTAAAAAAAAACATTGTCTTAGAATTAAGTTTCTTTTTTCTTCCGATTTTGTAAGATGGCACAGTTTTGTGGGTCTCTAAAAAGCAATGTGGACCTAGGCTTGGTGTCTATGGATAAGGAGACATGAGGAGATACAAATGAATAATAAATAAAGAGGGAAGTAGCTGTTTGTGATCTCAGTCACAATGAACAGTGAAGCTCCTTTCTCCCTTGGCTTTTTTTTTTCTTATTGGTTGTGGGACTTGAACTTTGGACCTGGGCGCTGTCCCTGAGCTCTTTTGCTCACGGCTTGTGCTCTACCACGCGGAGTCACAGCTCCACTTCCAGTTTTCTGGTGATTAACTGGAGATAAGGGTCTCATGGACTTTCATGCCCAGACTGTCTTTGAGCCACAATCCTCAGATCTCAGCCTCCTGAGGAGCTAGGATTACCGGCATGAGCCACCAGTGCCCTGCTTCTTTTGGCTTTTTATACCACATAATTTCAAAGGTCTTCCCTGACCAAGGCCTGGGCAAGGCCCTCAAGGAGCATCTGAAGAGACATGGATGCAATCTCATAATTCTGGGAACAAGACAGGGGAGGAAGGAAGTGCTGATGCTTTGAGAACTCACAGAGTTGTTTCTTTGAGCTGAAGAGGGTTAGACCTCAGAGTTAAAATGGCTTTGCAGTGAGAAATGACCAGAAAGGTATCCCATAGGGAATGACTCAAGAGCAAAGAGGAAGAAGCTCAGGAGAAGGTCAAGTGCTTGACCTCAAAGATTTGGCAGATCTGGTAAGAGAGATGTTGACACCCCATGTGCCCATGTGTGGTAGGTGTCCAGGGTGTGAACATAAAAAAGGTTCACTTCTGTGGGATTTCAGAGGTAGGGAGGACCATTGGCGATTTCAGCCTGAGCGAGAAATTGAAAACTACAATTTAGAAAGTTTCCTCTGGTGAGATAGAATCAACTGGGGAGATCAGGAGCAGCTCCTGATCTAAGTCTCCAAAGCAACCCCTCCACTCCCAGGCACATATGAGTGTGAAGAGATGGGTTGTGGAAGAGATCTCCACAAGAGATCACTCCCGGGGCACTTGAGCACAAGGAAGCCAGACCTCCAGGAAGCACTTAGATCACAGTAGGTGATCAGGAGGCCTGACCTCTGATGCCACCTCAGTCCTTGGGTGTCCCAGGGTTTGCACAACAAAAAGTACTTACTCTCTGTTCCTAGCACAGGGGGAAGGGAACTCTTGGGCCTCCGAGATTTCATCTCCGGGGCCTTGGCATTCTCACTGGCTGGAGCATCTGGAACAAAACAAGCAACACCATTGTCAGTCAGCAGCTGTCCGAGGAGCTGAGCAGAGGAGGCACTTCAGTTAGAACCCCACCTCAACCCAGTGCCGGCCCACATTCCTCTCTGAGGCCCTCTCTGTAGCAGCCTGGCGCCTGGACTGGCCGTTCCACTGGGAGCACCAAAGAAGGAGAGAGATTGCTGCACTGCACGAGCCTGATAAATCAGATGGCAAAACCATGAGCAGAGATGGATGCACAGGCTAGGGAAGTGCTTACTGCTCCTGCTATGGCAGCAAAGGCCGCCAGGAATGGCCCTGGCAAGCTGGGCACCCTCTGTTTGGCTTGTTCCATCTTTTTCCTTGGGTCCCAACTTACTCAGCTGTGTTCTGGTCTTCCTGAAGGTCTTCCAAAGTGAATGGGGTCCTGGCCCTTAGGCTTATAGATCTGGCAGAGGGGAGGACTTGCAGCCACTGATTTCTCAGACTTGCTTTAGTCCTGGGCAAAGACAGGCCAGATAAAGGCCTTGAAGCAGGCAGCTGGCATGTCTCACCCCTGGGGCTAAGGAGAACACTAAGTCTGAGGGCTTCTACTACCTCCTCTCCCAAGGTAGGTGCAGTGGATCCCTGCTGGGCAGCACTGGACGTATTGGGCAGGGAGGTGCAACAGCCTCTCAGCTCTCTGCTCCAAGCTCTCTTTTCTAGTTCAATACAAAGCATGGATAATGCTTGAGGAAGCCCTCAGCTGTGGAGTAGTGTGGAATCAGCACTCTGGGCTGGGCTGGGCTGGGCTAGGCTGGGTGGAGCAGGGCAGCACAGTCTTTCCCTTAAAAATGGACTTTAAGACATAGGCAAATTACCCAGGACTGAGATAAGGAGCTGCTGGCTGACTAGCTATCACCATCTCCAGTTTTTACCACCCTCCCTCCACCCAAGGAACACTCTTAGGGGAGAGGCTGGGAGGACACTCCCCTTGAGTCCCTTCCTGTCCTCCATTTCCTGCTCCTGAAAAGGAAGCTCACAGGGAGGAAGGGGGTGGGGGGACTTTCCAGATGGGGCCTTGGTTACATTCCTGTGGCTTGGCTGGGGAGGAAGGTCCATCTCCTTGTCTCCACCCCAAGGACGGGTAGCCCTGGCTGGTCTTGCCTAGATTGGGCTTCTGTAGTTCAGGAGCGGAAAGCACCAGGAACATAGAATACAGGGGCTGAGGACATACTCTTTCCAGCTCAAAGTCACAGGCTTTGTGCAGGTATTATGTAGGTCCAAATGAATGGCAGCTCAGAAGCCACAGGGCTGTGGTAGGCAATTTCCCACTGAAGACAGCTAAGAGCTGGGCATGGTGGCTCACGCATGCCTGTAATCCCAGATACTTGGAAGTGAAGAAAGGAGAATCAAAGTTTGAAGCAAACTCAGGCAAAAGCTGGCAAGACCTTATGTCAAAAAAAAAAAAATAAATAAAAAGGTCAGGCATGGTGGTTGGTTCACACCTGTGGTCCTAGTTCCTCCGAAGCTGGAGGCAGACAGATTGAAGTTGGAGGACTAGACTGTATCTGAAAAACAAACTAAAAGCAAAAGGACTAGAGTGTGGCTCAAATGATTGAACACTTGTCTAGCAAGCTATAGGCCCTGATGCAAAACTTGGGCAAATTGTTGAACTGTCATGTGCCTCTGCTCTCAATCCTGCAAGTAACAGTAGCAATAGTAAAGATAGCTGAAGGCCTTTAACGTGCAGCTGTAGGAAAGATTCGGTTGGACTTAAAAGTAGGACTTTCTAGCAGTGTATGACAAGGGGTGGAGAGTAAGGGACAAAGATGGAAGAAATCCTTTTAAGCAGAGGTTGGTAATCTAGCCCCTACCTTGACCCCTGCCCTACTATGTACCACCCATATCCCACCACCTTCCATAAGCGCAAAATAACCCCAGATGGTAAGTTCCAGGTCCCTGCCACCAGGACACAGCTCTGCTAAGCTGTCAAGAAGCTGCGCACACCTCAGAGCACCAGTTCTATGTGGACACATGGTGTGAGGGAAAGAAACTTCCCTTGGACTTTGGGAGATTTGGAAGGATAGAATGTGTACACAGTTCTGCATTCCTGTTTCAGCATTCTCCTGGAGAGTCCCAGAGCATAGAGGAGACTGGGATAGAAGAGTCAGGATTCTTTTTCTACTGATGGGTAAACTGAGGCATGAGTGAGCAAAGGATGAGAAGCCTGTTCTCTTGGATTTCTAAAAGATAACAGTGGGGCCTTATATTATTTCTCTCCCTATGTGTCATTCTTTCAGAGTCCTATCATGGTCAGAGGCTGAGAGAGATGAGTTCTCCTTTTGTTTTTGTCATTCACATCTTCAGAATTTGGGCAAATCACAAAAACTGCCCTCTACCTCTGCTTCCACATTTGCACAGAGGAAAAAAAAAACACCTCATATTTTCTCTATCTCAGAGTCCTCAGATCCAGGCAAGAAAGAAAAGGCACACAAGTGTGCTTTGGAGAGCCAAGAAGCACTGTTTACTTTAATGCATCCCTTCCTTCTGACTATACAACCCTGGAGCCCCCTAGAGAAAATCCTTCACCTTCAGAAAGCCCTGGGACCAGTCCGTGTCAGCCTCAGCACTGTCTCAGTGCTCACTGGGTTGTGTTTTGAGTCTGGTTCTGAGACACTTTTTGGATACACCTTATCTTTCCATCTGGCTGTGAGGAAAAGGGCTCAAGTTTCCCTTTTCAAAGCAAACCTGGAGCCCAGTGGGGGACCACACTCCCTGCTCATGTGCCAGCACTGCGGGGGCTGTGTGCTGTGCCATGGGGCCTGGCCAGGGACATGGAACCACCAGTCCTCGTGAGAACCGCCAGCGAGGAATGGCCTGGAAGGACCACGCGCTTAATCAAAACCAGCTTTGTGCTCACACTGCTGCCCAGGGGATAAAAATAATAGTAATAAAAGTTTAACAGCAGCTTGTAGTTTTCTGTCTATTTTAATCATTTTGTGATGAAACTGAACTTCATTTCTATATTTGAGCCCCAGGGCTGGAGTCCTTTGCTGGCCCTGTTGTGCCCCCAAAGTAGCATGGGGGAGGAGGGTGGAGGTGTGGGGAAGTGGGGGGCCTCTACGGAGAGAGGGATACTTGTCCTTATATGGACAATGCCTCACCCCTTCCACTCCTGGACTAGCTCTGGAGGAAATCTTTCCAGAGTAGCATTTTTTTTTTTTTTGCTTGCTTGTTTCCCCCAAGAGGTTGTATCTGGGGCTCTCTGATCCTAGGCTGAGGGAGGGGGAGATGAGGCCTTAGGAAGCTTCTAGGAGTAGATCTAGGGGCCCTGGTTTCAGCCTCTCCCAGGATGGCCCTTTGCCAGACAACAAGCAGCCTGATAGTTATTCTATTGAGAGATTTCTAGTCAGGAAATTTGAGGGCTCCTTTTTGGCTCTGTTTAATGGCCATGAGTCCTTGGATAAGTTTCTGAACTTTCCTGACATTTATTTTCCTCCATAGGAAGATGAGAGTAACAAACAAAAACCCAGCAGTTCTATTTAGTTCAGCCTACTAATCGTTAACTGCCTGTGATGATTTAAAGAATAAGCATGAAGGTAACAGTGGGCTGAGAAACATGGCAGACCAACAAAGGTAAGTGACAATCAGAAGTGCCAAAGGACTTAGTGGCAATGGACCTCAGTGGTTAGAGTGTAGGGTTTGAGTCTAGATTCTTACTCAACTAGTCAGGATGTCCTCAGCACACTTCAGGTGAGGCTCTTCTTACCATCACTCCCCTGACTTTCTCCTCATTGTCACCAGTGATCTCTACCCATGTTGCCAACTCCAAGGGCCAATGCTCAGGCTGATCTCTGTACTCAGCAGCAGTATTTGACATATTGATCCTGATCATTCTTTCCTTGTTGAAATTCTCATCATTTGGCTTCTGGGATGTCTCCTTTCACTTGGGTTTCTCCCTGCAGCCAATGCTTCATAATCTCCTGTAAACTCCTGATCTCTCATTGTTGTTCTCTGCTTCCCTCCCTTGTCCCAGTTCCAGTCACATTTGCCTCTAAGACTTCAGTAAATCCCCAAGGTATCTGATGGACTCTACACATGGATGGCTCCTCATGTCCAACCCCACTCAGCCTCAGATATATCTAAATATCAGTCAAGGAGATCTGCTTCCTTGGCCTAATAGACATCTTCAGCTTCATACTTAGAGAACCATTGATTGTTTCCCAGTTCTTACATTCCGATTTTAGTAGGTGATATAAGCATTGAGCTTTACTCCTCCATGAAAACAAAGACTTCAACAAAGAGTAGACTATGTAAGGCCCTTGGACTGACTCCTCTTTCTCGTCTACTGACCCAAACATCAGCAACTCCTATCAGTTCTATATCAAACCAGATTATGAACACACCCATCATTTCTGTCTATTCTACTGAGCGTAAGGTTCAATAGTACCATTGCCTAAGACCTGTCTCCCTGCTCCATTCTTGACACATCCTGGGTCTGTTCTACCTGAGTGATGCTTTACAAGTGTCCAATGTTGTCCCAACACACTTGGAATAAAATCTGGCTTCCTATCATGAGCTACATGGCTTCAGAGACCTGGGCCCTGACCCTCTATAGCATACTGCCCGTCCTGTTTCCTCTTCTGGAATGTCATAAGCACAATCTTGTTGCTATTCCCTCTTCTGGGACTCTTTGGCTCACTTCCTGCCTCTGTTTAAATGTCCCTTCCTCCACAGACCTCACCACCCGCCTCTTTGAAGTAGTATTCCCATCACCAGGCTGTGTTTTCTCATAGCACACAGCGTTACCTGACATTGCAACATATCTGTTCACCTGCACTATTGCTTCCTCTCTAAAAGGTCAAGTCGTTAGAGCAGGTACTTCTTCTGTTTATTGTTCCAAATGCCAGTTCTTCTAGCAGTGCCTGAAAGACCCAGCATTAGTATCTGTTGAATGAATGAGCAATGACATGGGGTGGCTCTGTCTTTCTTAATCTTCTCCTTTTCTGTTTGTTTCCTGAGATATGGTATTGCTATATAGCTCAGAGTGTTTGGTTCAAATTTAAGATCTTCCTGCCTTGTCTTCTGTGTGCTGCTTTTTTTTTTTTGGTATGTATAGGTGTGTGTGTGTGTGTGTGTGTGTGTGTGTGTGTGTGTGTGTGTGTGTGTGTGTGTGTGTGTGTGTGTGTGTGTGTGTGTGTGTGTGTGTGTGTGTGTGTGTGTGTGTGTGTGTGTGTGTGTGTGTGTGTGTGTGTGTGTTTGACCAAAATTGGCACATAGATCTAGTGTGGCCAAATTCCTACTCTCACTGTAGCTGAAGTCTGGGCTGGGAAGGGTGGATGGTCCAGGGAGGGACCAGGATATCTTCTGACTCTTATTATGCTGGCCTAAGAAGGGCTTCCTTATCTCCTGTGTATCTGGATCACAGGAAATGAGTTATGCAGTCTCATTAGGGGTTCTTATAGGCCATGCACCAAATCATAGAAAAGTGAAGGCTCTAGGACCAGATACACCTGAGGCCTGCCTATGTGATCCATATTATAATTTGCCAGGTGAGCTAGATGTCCAGTCTGGATTTAGTGTGCATAGTGTCCGTTCTGGGAAGGCTGTTTATACTGCTGAGCATGAGAAACACCAGCTGTTGTATAAATAGAAAATATAAAGTATAAGAGTCTGACTATAGCAGACACTCAAGGCCAGATTTTCTTTCTTTCTGGGTGAGTTTTCTGGTAAGTCCTTGTCCATTCTAGGCTTACTTCCATTCTGCTGAGTTTGAAGGGAAGGGTGGTATAACCAAATCACAACATGTTCAAAATACCCATGTTCATAGAAAAAAGGTCCAAATAGCACAATTAAAATAGCCAGACATGATGTATTGTACAGGTTACCTCCCCTATCATATTATATAAGGGAAATAATAATGTGTATGACACAGCCACTGAACTCTACTGGGCTTACTTTGATAAGAGCCTGAAATACAGCTTGGAAGGTAGGTACTCTACCACCTGAGCCTTACCTTCAGCTCTCAGATGTATGGTTTTAATGCAGTTGGGCTTAGGCTGACTGAATGATGGTGAGTAGCTTTCAGGGGGTGTGGCCCTCCCTGCTGAGTGGCAGGAGAAAGCAGCCTGAAGTTGGCACTGGGGAGGAGGACCTCATTGTCTCTTGTGAGGAACACAGAACTGGCCTTGCCCAGAAATCAGCCTGAGAGTTGCTTGTGGATGAACTGAATGCGTCCAACAATGACTAGACTGGTGAAAATCCAACTACGGTGCAACCATGGCTACTCTTCAGAGCAAGTGGTTCCCCCCTGCTGCTGCCTTCTTTCACTGAAAAAAAAAATTCCCCAAACAGGGCTTTGCTATATAGTCCAAACTAGCCTCAAATTCAAGATCCTCCTGCCTCCAGCTTCCTGAATGCTGAGATTACAGGTGTGTATCACTCCACCTGGCTTAAGTCTTTCTCTCTCTCTCCCCCTTTCCCTTTCCTCCCTACTTCCCTCCTTTCCTTTTTTGTGGTACTGGAGTTTGAACTCAGGGCCTTGTACTTTCCACGCAGGTGCTCTGGAATTTGAGGCACACCCCTAGACCCTTTTTGCTTTGGTTATTTTTCAAATAGGAGTCTCACATGTATAACTGGACTGGCCTGGACCACCATCCTAGTTCACTTCCTGAGTAGCTAGAATGACAGGCATGTGCTGTGATGCCCAGCTTTTTATTGAGATTGGGAGTCTTGTGACTATCCCCACCAGCCCAGCCTCAAACCATGATCCTTCTTATCCATGCCTCCAGAGTGCCTAGGATTACATGTGGAAGCCAAGGCACTTGCTCAAGCAACTTTTTTTTTTACTAAAATTATGAGCTTTGCTCTTCATAAAGATGCTCTAGTTCACATATGCACCAAAACTTGTCTATAATTTCAAAGGATACTCAGACTCATTGGAATCCCTAAGTATCATGCTGTGGGGATAGCTGAGAGGAAGAAGGGACAAATGAAAAGACAGGAAGTTTATTCAGCTGGGTAGAGCACCAGACAAAAGGAGGCAGAAAGGTGCAACAATGCAACATGACAGGAAAACAGTTAAGGCTCTCCATGGAACATACAGCTAAGCGTGGCTGGATCCTACCCAGTACACAGGACACTGATAATTCTCCAAGAGTAAGAACAGGGGAAAAGAAGTGAAGAAGGTGTCCCTATTTCTTTTTCTCTGAAAACCAAACTAGCCTCAATTAACTGAGACTCAGTTTGTTATCTCACCTGGTCTATCTCCTATCACTTTTAGCTTTTCTCCCAAAGCCCAGCTCCTAGTTTGTGGCCAGTGGCCACATGAAAGAACTAGAGATAGATAATGCTGGTCATGCCTGTAATTCTAGCTACTCAAGAGACTGAGGTTCAAAGCTAACTTGGGTAGGAAAGTTTGTGAGAGTGCTATCCCCACCAAACTACTAAAAACAGCCAGAAATGAAGTTGTGACTCAAGTGGTAGAGCACCAGCCTTGAGCAAAAAAAGTCTGGATAGTGTTCAGATCCTGAGTTCAAGACCTAGGATGGAGTGCATGTACACACACACACACACACACACACACACACACACACACACACACACACACACACACACACACACACACACACACACACACACACACACACACACACAGAGTATTAGTAGGGACAAAGCCAGGCACCAGTAGTTCATACCTGTAATCCTAGTTACTCAAGAGATTACAATTGAGGATCACTGCTCAAAGCCAGTCTGGGCTGGAAAGTGTGTGAGACTCATCTCCAATTAACCACCAGAAAACCGGAAGTGTCACTGACACGAAATAGAAGAACGTGAGTCTTGAGTAAAAAGAGCTCAGGGACAGTTCCCAGTCCCTGAGTTCAAGCCCCATGACTGACAAAAAAATAATAGTGGGGACAGCAAAAGAATCTTCTAGTAGACCTCGGGGCAAGCATAGTTCCTTAAGCGGCAGAAAGAATTCCTTAAACTTTGAAGAAAAAAAACGTCACTAAAGATTCTGAATCTGTAGGAGAAAAGAAAATTTCACTGTGCAAACAAATCTGGGCAAGATGCTAACACTTTACAGCTAAGAAGAATGAATTGCTCTCCTGTTTGCAGCTAGCCTTGCAAATAGGAGTTCAAGAGTCCTGGGATTCCTGTGTGGAAGGACTGTGAGTCAACATGAACATGGGGCGATTAGAAATCATCTTCTGGGGTCAAATTCCCCAGAAAGCTACAATGCAACACCTGGAAAGAAGCAGGACTCTGACCCGGGTGGTGAGCTCCCAGGTGAGTCTGAGCTGTCAGCTTTTCTCCATCATCTCCTCCGTCCTCCCTTCAGCTGATCTGCTAGATCTGCTTTTCTAGACTCAGCATGTCCAGCACTCTTGGGAGCAGAAACAATCTCATAGGATATCAGCATCTCCTTTTTTGGCTGCTAGCAATTTAATTTACCTTGTCACTGTGTATTTAAAAGACATCTCTTTATAAGACTTTGCCTCCTTTCTCCCATTCATTACGTTCAGTAGATCACAGTTTTATGATCAAGAGATCAGATTATGCAATCAGGAATGAGGACAGTGATTCTGCATCTTGCAAGGTGGCAGTAAAACAGATTAGCATTTTAGGACTCAAGCGATTCCATTCAGGAGCCAGGAGAACAACAAAGCCGTTCTTCCAGACACCTTATTTGGACACTAGCTTTTGACATGTCTCTGATGGGTTATTAACCAGGCATGTCAAGGGCAAGAAGCTTGTTTTCAAAAAACTACCCTTTTAGACATTTCCAGGTAAGTATTAAAAGTCAAAGAAAGGGTACTAGATTGGGAATCCCCAGATGGTCTTCTGCGCTGGCTCACCATACAGGGCTCAGGGGGTCTCAACCAGTCTATTTCCTCTCGGAATGGCCTCAGTTCTCACATCTCTAAAATGAGAGTGTTGGGTTGGAGATGTACTTTAGTGGTAAGAGTATTTACAAAGCCTTTGAGGGTCTGATACCCAATACTGTGATGATGATGTTGATAAAATAATAATAATAATAGTAAATATTAATAGTATCAGTCTAAGCATCATAAGTTTCATTCTATTCAAAGTCTCTTACCTATACGCCTTATGGAGGGGAGAAAAGAGTCACAAATACAAACTTCCTCCATTTCTTCAGAACAAATCCCAAGTCTCCCAGTGAGGTTTTTTCCCTGCCTAAGATGGAAACCCCACTCACACCAAATGGGTCTGCTCTTTCTCCCATGGCTCCTGCCATCTCAACTTCTCTCTTCTCTCCCTGTCTCACTATTACTGTTTTCTTTTGGCAGAGGTGGCTCTGTTCTCTCTGCCCTAAGCCTCAGCCTGACTCACCTTTTCCTCGAAGACGCTCCCACACTCAGCTCCCTCCTCAATTCCCCAGGACCCAGGTTGGGTCTGTGTGCCCCAGCACCAGCAGTCACTCTTGTTTGCTGGCTTTAAAAAAAAAACCTTGTAATCATTTTCCTGTGGGTGTGTCCTTTCTTCTGCAAGTGCCCTAGTGCCTGGTGTTCCTGTTTAGAGGGTTCTGGATGTGAGGTCAGGATTATAAGAGGAGGAAGGGGAGGAGGAAAAGGAGAAGAGGGAAAAGAAGGAAGAGAAGGAGGAGGAGATGAAGAGCCCCTCCTACAAGCAGGAGGTGCAGGAAGAGGCCATTATATATATTGGTGATCAAGGAGGGCTGTCACTTTTCTTCCTGTCTTGTTTTTGTAAAAGATAGTTTCATTTTCACCAAAGGAATTCCTAGGTAGGAATGGGAACCATTGGGAACAGGTCATACAGGTGCAGGAGGCATTAAGAGATTATGACAATGAGTGGTCATGGCTTACCATCCACGGTGACCTGGCAGGAGCACTCAGCTTGTCCAGCCGCATTCTTGGCTACACACTTGTATAGGCCCCTGTCCTCTGGCAGTGCCTTCTCAATGGAGACTGAACACAGTGAGCCTGTGAGGGAACAGGAAGAGAGGGTGAGTAGCCCAGGTAGGTCCCAGTACCTGCCTGGCATCTGGAACACAGCAGGCCCCATCTTTCCACAGCAGCCTCCAGGAGCAGAGGCCTGTGGGAATCAATCCAGGCCTTGCTGAGGCCAGTGTAGTCTTTTGCTGATAATCTGTTTCCAAAAGTTGTTATGCTCCTCCAAGTACCACTCCGCCTTCCTTGGAGGCTTCAGGAGGAGGAGAGAAGTAGCTTCAGACCCTCGAGAACATCTGATGCAATAGAAGGAATGGATGGAGATGGTTCTGCACCCTGCGCCCCTGACCAAGAGGAAAGGAATTAGGTGCAGGTTCCAAAACTATGCTGGATACAGTGGCTCAGGACAGGGATCTGGCCAGCCCTGGCACTGATTCAAAGAGTGTCTCTTGGAAAGGGGATTTTTGGTAAAGAAGTGGGTGGGAGAGGAAGGAACCCTTGCACAGCCAGGGACACAGACTTTTGGGAAGATCTGTTGGGAGAAGGAGATTCTAGTATGGGACCATGACACTGGGTTTTCAGGAAGACGATCTGAGATAAAAAAAAAAAAAAAAAAAAAAAAAAAAAAAAAAAAAAAAAACTGGAGCCAGTGAGAGGCACTTTGTCAGGAGAGGCACCTGGGGCTGTCTTCCTTTGGGTCCAGGTCTTCTGACTGTCTCAGAGAGAGGCAGATCATCAACTGGTCTACCCTTGACTCTCTCCCTACCTCCTCTGGCCTGACTGGAGGTGGGGGGAAAGGAGTCACATCAGCCCACGCAGGAATCTGGGATCTGCCTTTTGACCATTTGGTTCTTTCAACTTTGGCTGGCTACTTCTCTAGAAATGGGGGTAGGGATGGGAGGTGGATAGAGAGAACTCCTGAAGTTTCCTTTAGGGTATGAGGAGAGGCCAGTTGAGGGCTGGGCCTTCTAGGTTTCTGCATTCTGATACGTTCTGATAGCATGGCATCCTGCCTGAGGTTGCCCTGTTGGTCAGGGCAGCAGCCATCACTTGAAGAGCCCAGTGTATCTTGCTGCCTAGAGCAATATATCCCCAGCTCCCATAAGCCATGGGCACTAGAAGCCCAGAGCTATGTGTGTGTCCCAGAGGTATGTATGTGGGGAGCCAGACCAGAAGGGAAGCCAATGGGCCCAATTCCCAGAGGATCTCAAAAAGGATACCTACCCTATTTCCTACAATTCCTTTCTCTACTTTAGGGGGACACATAGGTCTGACTAACACAAGGAGATCCAGAGAGCAAGTTTGGCATTAGTTGGGCCCAGAGACTCTCCCTCAGATTGGGAGAAAGGAAAAGCCTGAGACTTCCCAGGACAGCATGGCTGATTGGAGTCCCATATCTCCTATACCCTTTCCCCTTGCCACACATCCTTTGACAAGCCTCACTCTCTCTTTCCTCAGGAAGGGCAACTGGCCAGGGTCTCTTCCCACTGTGGTTAGGAGACAATCGGCAGAAACTGCAGCAAGAAGGATTTTGTTGGAACTTGAGAAAGTCTGGCATGGTAGTGAGAATGGAGAGACACAAGGATATTGGAGTGATGGTAACAACCCTCTAGAGAGAGAACTTTTCATTCATCTGGGTAGCAGGAAGATGCTGAAATGACCTCTGGCCTGAAAGTGGAGTCTTAAGTGAAATTGACCCTCCATCAGGTAGGGCTGAGGCTCTGGGAGTGATTCCCGCCCCCCCCCCCCGCCCCCAACCCCACTCTGGCCCAGGAATGTACGGCTCAAGTCTTCAGTTTTCTTTCAGTTTCAGTGCCTGGCTGCCTTCATTCAGCCTTAAACAAAAATGACACACATGGCTGACAGTAGTGAGCTGCTGGGGAGGGCAGTTTGGACTCAGTCCTGCCCCTTCTCCCCAGCTCTTCCAAGTACCAGAGCAGACCCTGGCCACCAGCAGGCGTGGGCTGAGGGAGGGCCAGAGCAGGCTGGGAGGCTGGCTACCCCAGATGAAGAATCTGGTATTTCCTGTGAGACAGCTCATTCCTGACCTCCAGAAGAAAACTGTTTCCCAGAGTTTCCTTTTTTCCTTTTCTTTCCTTCTTTCCTCCCTTCCTCCCTTCTTTCTTTCTCTCTCTTTCTCTTTTCCTTCCTTCCTTCCTTCCTTGCTTTCCCCCTTCCTTCCTTCCTTCCTTCCTTCCTTCCTTCCTTCCTTCCTTCCTTCCTTTCTTTCTTTCTTTCTTTCCTTCTTTCCTTCTTTCTTTCTTTCTTTCTTTCTTTCTTTCTTTCTTTCTTTCTTTCTTTCTTTCTTTCTTTCTTTCTTTCTTTCTTTCTTTCTTTCTTTCTTTCTTTCTTGCCTCAATCTAGTAGGGAATTTTGAGGGGGTGAAGAGAAAGGGAAAAGGCCAGGAACAGGAATCCATTGAGTGGTTCAGCAGGAGCTCTGCCTAGAGCCTTTCTTGTCCAGGGAGTCAGTGTTGTGTGTTTGAAGACCTCCCCAGCTCTCTCATTTGCTGAGCAGGGGGTGGGAGCAGGGAGAAAGGGGCTGGGGTAGGGGCAGGGAATAGTTTGAAGGCCTGGAGGTTCTGCCTCCTCAGCAGAGTCTCTGACTTGCCCACTTGGTAGGAACAGACCAGCAATGCCACTCACCCCCTGGCTACTTCTTTAGGCCTGTACCCTCTGTATTACCCATGAGTTCCTAGCTCTAACTGTACCTCTCCTTGGTTTTCAAGACACCTGGAGCTCACCATGACCAAAATACTTCTCTCAAGGTCATTACTGAAATACATGCCTGTCTCCCACACCTAGGTCTGAGGGCACTGACTGTATCTACCATGAATTCTTTCCCTGAGCCTGGAACACAGTTACAAGAACACACACACACACACACACACACACACACACACACACACACACACACACACACACACACACACACACACACACCATTCTGAGAATGACAAAGGCCATTTTTGCAACAGGTGGTCTATGCAAGAAAGGTCATGTATCAAACAGAACCTAATTCTAATTTAGAGTTCTTCAAGTGGATTATATGTCCATCTTTCCAATGGAATAATCCCTTTGCATATAGTAGGGAACATCACTCTCCCTTCATCCCTGTAGGATGGACTTATATAGTTTTTAAAAAGCTTTGACAAAATTCCATCCTGAAGGCAATTAAAAATGAGTCATGTCTTGACAACAGCAACAAAAACAAATCCTCCTTATGAGACTGAGAGAAATGCTTTGCTGAGGGAAGCCTGGCCTGGAGGCGGAAAGCAAAGCAGAAAGATAAAGCACTTGGAACACTACCTCAGCCCTCTTCTGGGCTCACTGGGCCATTGCCTCCCATCCTGCAGCCAAGACAGGTCTAGAAAGGAAGACCCAATGCCTAACCCTGGAGGGGTCAGCTAGCAGCACCCTGAACACCATCTCTCTACAGTTCTGGGAATATAGGAAGAAAAACATTTCTACATGACTGTCCCTCTGAGTGTTAAATAATGGTCAGATCCTGCCAATGGCCATCACACATCTTCTCTGGGTCTCTTTGTTGGTGATCTGTAGGCTTATCCGAGCTAGAACATCCGAGAAGCCTACTAACAGCACATCCACTAGCAGTGGCCACACTCACAAATGTGTGTTGATGGAGAGCAAGGAGGGAACAAGTATCTCTTGGATAACGTGGTGAGAATGGCCTGGGAAGACATCCTGGAGGAAGCGAATTTTAATGGCAGAAAAGATGACAGGATGAGAGTCAGTGCAATGGAGGGAGAAGAATTCAACTCAGTGGATGGAGAGACGGAGCAGCCATTTCCTTATTCTTCCTCTATGAGCTGACTCAAGCCACCTGCCACCTGACATCATTCCTGTGGCCCAGACACCCCCATGCACACATGGGGCTGCCAATCCTTCCCCCTCTTAGCTAGTCCCATCCCTGCCCAGCCATTCAAGCCAGGCCACAGGCTCTATTACTTCTGTCTTCTTTGTGGCCATGCCCATTGTGCTAGTCTAAGCCTTGTCATCTTTCTCACTGACCTCTTAAGCAGGTTACAGACTTGTGTTCTTGGCACAAAGTCAATCAAAATCCCTAAAGTCTAAATTTTGTGCATGATGCTCCTCATCCCCAAAGTCTTGCATAACTCCCTATTGCTTTCAAAGTTAAATTCCCTGGCATAACATAGGATGAAACTGGAAAAAAGCCATCCTCTCCAGTCCAGATGGAATATGAGAAGCCTATCTTTGGTGCTGGGGGACCCCTGATTGGAGAGTCCACTTTCTGACCACCTCCCTGTTGCTTAAGCCTGGTTTCAGATGACGCTTAGTGACCCACTCAGGAGCACTTGGTTCCAACCCCCCCCTTTTTTTTTTACTATGAGCCAAAGCCTGTGCCTCCACAGAGCATGCTCTGCTCCCTGCTGTTGGACATGGTCAGGTAGCAACCGATAAGCCCTAACAAAGCACTGCTCTTAAAGCAGAAGTGAGTGATGAGTGTAGGAACAGGAAGCAGGGCTGATGTTTTCAGACAAGACACTCTCCCCTTTGCTGTGTCAAGATGGGCTCATTCAGAGAAAGAGAG
Organism: Dipodomys merriami; assembly: GCF_024711535.1. Classification (NCBI taxonomy): domain Eukaryota; kingdom Metazoa; phylum Chordata; class Mammalia; order Rodentia; family Heteromyidae; genus Dipodomys; species Dipodomys merriami. The sequence continues at coordinate 71,699,593 of NW_027203381.1, read as the reverse complement.
GGGGGGGAGAGAGCATTGCCCTCTCCCCACTCCCACCCCCAATACTGTCTGAACCTAGTTTTCATGGAGCTCTCATCATGTCAATCTAGGTTACTGCACAGGTCTCAAAGCTGCTGACTACCTACTCTCTCATCATGCCCAGAAGGATTACTACAGGGTAACCTGAGAAATGTTTCTGGTCAGTCTCCAATCAGTCTGGCCAAGGGCTTTCCAACTTGGAGGTCCCCTTCCCAGGAATATTGTGGGGGATGGTGGCCTCCACTCCCCCCACATATCCCATAGGTGGTCCTCCACAACCACTTGTGTGGACGTGGCAGAAGCAAGGCGGGCAGACGGAGATGGAAGAGACACCTCAAGAGGACCCTGTCAATCTGGGGATGCCCATTAAAAAAGCTTCCATGATAACACATTAGCAGAAACACCCTGCTTTTTCTCTACTGAGAGGGAAGTCCAGTTTCCCCTTCACTCCTATAGTCTTGAGATTTTCTATGCTCCGCTGCCCCAGATTTGCCTCAGAGGCAGAGTGAGATGATCTGAGAATGCCTATTCCTTCCAGGTTGAAGGAGGAGGATGGCCTGGGATGAGGGACAAGAGAAAAAGGAGAGGAGGGGTGTGACCAAGCTAGAGAGAGCAGAGGGGAAGAGTGCCTGATCTGAGGGCTCAGCTGAATTGCTTGTGTTCACTTTACCATGACTTGTTCTTAAGGCTTCTATGGTGGCTGCCTCAGACCCCCAAGAGTAAATTCTACCTCCTGAAGGACTTAGCTTCTTTGTAACCTGCCCTGGCCAGAGTCCCAGCATCGGTTCAGCTTGGACAACTCTGGCCACCAGAGAGGGACGTTGGTTATCTACTGGCCTCAGAGTTTCTGACAGGCTCCATGGGGCTAGGTAAATCCTCTTTGTACTCCCTCTCTTCTCCAGGTATAAACTGGCCCATCTGGGGACTCCAGACCCCCCAAAAAGCCACAGATAGTAGGATTCCCGTCCCCATTCTCCCCCACCATCCAAGAATGTGAAATCCCAGCAAACACAGGTCTCATCCAAATTAGGAAGCAAGCAGCTGGTTCTGAGTTTGGCTAGTGAATGCATGTAGTTGGAGCTCTTTTGGGTTTCTGATTTCTCCCTCTGGTCTCTCAAACCCACACTGCTCTCGAGCCCCAGTCTGTTGTTGACTCCAACTCACAGTCCTATAAAGGCCCATTATCACCCAGCCTTCCTCAAAACCAAAGTGCTGTTTCTCAAGCAGCTCTTGGCTCAGAGTCCCTGGCTGCCTCTGTCATTGGCCCCCCATTTCCTAGCCTTCTCCATGCCAGGCTATGGAGTATCAACCAATTCAGGCCCAGGTCTACTCTGGGGAGCAGGGGTGGGGGTGCCAGGAAAAAGCTCTGCTAGGTAGACACGAGCACACAGCATGTTCTAAATGCCCAGCAAGGGGGTAGGCATGTACCCAAGGATGCTGAGTGAGGACCCTATCCCATGAATAAGGGGGAACAGGAGCTGAAATTCCAACTCAGGTTGTAGGCTATAAGAGGCCATCCACCAGACATGAACTGACGGTGACCCAGACACAGGATCCCCATTTTCCCCGACCCCACACCTCATTTACCTTCTTGGGAGAGGACGATGAACTTAGTAGACTTGAGTGTCTTTCCATTCAGTGTCCAGGTGATGGTGGCTGGGGGATCAGAGATCACCTGGCACTGGAGTAGCAGCTTTGCACCCTCTGCCACACGGACATCTTGCAGCTTCTCTTTGAAGGTTGGGGCAGTCCCTTGGCTCTCCGTTCTTTTCTCATTTTCTGAGGACCCTGCATGTCCTCTCTTGCAGTTCACATCATTCTTAACCTCTTTCTTGAGTTCTTCCTTCCTGGCTGGCTTTGGGGCCTCTGCAGGTTGTGCATTGGCCACAGGCTTGAATGGCTCAGTAGTCTTGGTATTGGCCACTGGTTTCAGGGTCTCAGCAGGCTTGGTGCAGGCCAGGGGCTTCAGGGATCCTGCAGGCTGTGCATTGCCCACAGATGTGGAACTTTCCCCAGCCTTGGCATTCAAGGCCTCAGCACTGCCACTGCCATTCTCTGCTGGTGATTTCTTCTTGCTGCCCAGCACAGAACGAAAATCTGGGGTGGCAGATTTGGGAGGTGGAATCTTTTCAGGCACAGGGGTCTTGGGAGTCCCCTTCTTGGCTAGGACAGAGCGGAAGTCTACCTGCTGGGGACTATGCACCTTCCTCTCTTCCTCAGACACAGTCTTTGGCTTCACTTGCCGTTGCAGGTTGGCGCGGAAATCCATCTGCTCAGCCGGGATCTCCTTCAGATCTTCTTCAGACACAGTCTTGGTGCTCACCTTCTTTCCAAGGAGGTCACGGAAATCCAGCTGTTCCACCTCCTGCTGGCGGATCGACTCCTCCGTGTGCAGCTTGGTCTCCACGCGCCTCTTCAGCAACCCCCTCACGTCCTCTCCGTCTTCCTCCTCTGGCCAACCCTGTCCTCTTGCTGGCCAGCCAGGCTTCAGGGTCCCATGTCGATCACCACCACCATCAGCATCAACTCCTCCACTACAGAGGTCCTCACAGCTGGCTGGCTCCCGCCCCCTGCAACCAGTGAGGGGAAAAAAGGAAAGTAGCAGAAGGAAAAGGGGCTGGGTAAGCCAGAAACGTCAGGGGAGAGCAAATCCCGGAGGGCGGGCGGAGGGCAGAGAGGAGGGGGAAGGGAGATGGGGGCCCAGCCAGGCTGTGTTTATAGAAGGGAACATTGGGGGAGAGGCGTTTGCTTGCTTGCCTACTTGGTTTATTACATCGGTAATGACTTCAGTAGCCTTATAAGGATGTGTGCAAAAAAAAAAAAAGAAAAGAAAAGAAAAAGAAACACACATCACCCCTCCTTTCCTCTGCCCTCCCTCCCAACCGAGTCCCTTTCCAATCTCTCCCTTTGGCTCTGGCAGCCTCAGCCTCAGTCTCAGCTCAATGTCTGGGGCTGCAGAGCCCTGGGGGAAAGTGTGGGTAAAGGAAGGGGCTAGGCCGGGCAACTCGTGGGGGCACTCACCATAGTGTGGCCCTGGTAGGGCTGCTCTGCAGCATCAGTGACACCTGGCAACTGCACTTGCCAACGCGGTTCCTGAAGAATTCAAGGAATCAATAAGGACCAAAAGGCTTTAGTGCTGTGTGGGGCACAAGGCAGGCATGGACTTGGTGGTGGGCTGGCAGACCTCCAAGGAAGATGGAGGTCACAGCCTTAACTGTGACATCCATCTCAAACTTAAGATTTAGGGCAGGGCTCTCTAATCTCCTACTCACTCTATTTTCCCAGCTCTTGCTTCAAAAGAAGAAGGAGAAAAGGATAACTCTGGACTGCAGCTAAGATAGACATCTAGAAGCAGGAAACTTTTCTGTGGGTTTGATTATATGATACAATCAATTAGTCAATAGTAGAATAAAGCATCGATAGGGCCTCTGATAGAGCTGCTGTGTTTACAAAGACATGTTACATGTCAGGGGTCACTTCTCTATTGGTATTCTTCTCCTCTTCCTCCTAAACTGCAGACCCCAACCTTTACTCACCAACCAATGCCCCGAGGTCACAACTTTCCATGTTAAAAATCTAACAAGCAACCCTCTGCATGAGTGGACCTTTCTTTTCTTCCTTCAGGTAGGGAAGGTTACTAATGCTTTACTGCCACACAGAACTGCTTAGTGATGCAGCTGAAGCCCTGTTCAGGACAGGCTGGGCAGAGATTCACTGAAGATGGTCCCACCAGCCTGCAAGGCTGCCCTCTGCTGGCTTTTGTGAGCACTGTCCAGTCAAGAAAGGTCCATTCTGGTTGGGAGGATGGCGAGGACAGTCTGGGAGCCAAAGGGACAACTTAGGACTTAAGATACTTTAGGAACTGTGTTTTGCATAACACTCTTGAGTTTCTATGGCTGCTACACCTTTTGTCTTTTTTTTTTTTTTTTTGCTTAGAATGGCACCGGATATCATTAAACTTTGTGTGTGTGTGTGTGTGAGTGTGTGTGTGTGTGTGTGTGTGTGTGTGTGTGTGTGTGTGTGTGTGTGTGTGTGTGTGTGTGTGTGTGTGTGTGTGTGTTGGTTCTAGGGCCTGAACTCAGGCCCTGGGCACTGTAGCCAAGCATATGTACTCAGGGCTAGTGCTGTACCACTTAAGCCACAGCTCTACTTCCAGCTCTTAAGTATTTAATTGGAGATAAGAGTCTCAAGAGCTAGGCACAGGTGGCTCATGCCTGTAATCATAGTACTGAGGAGGCTGAGATCTGAGGATCACGGTTCAAAGCCAGCCCTGGCAGAAAAGTCCATGAGACTCATCTCCAATTAACCACAAGAAACCAGAAGTGATGCTGTGGCTCAAAGTGGCAGAGTGATAGCTTTGAGCAAAAAGAGCTCAGGGACAGCGCCTAGGCCCTGAGTTCAAGCTCCACGCGTCACAAGCTCACGCGTGTGAACACACACACACACACACACACACACACACACACACACACACACACACACACACACACACACACACAAGAGTCTCATCCCAGGCTAGGTTGGAACTGTGATCCTCAGATCTCAGCCTCCTGAATGGCTGAGATTACATGGGTGAGCCACTGGGGCCTGGCTCCATTATGGGCTAAGGGCTGTGTCTACCTGGTAGTACTTTCCTCACACTCTCAGTCAAGTTTCCTCCTGTCAGAAGCAGGATGCAGCCCAGATGCAGAAAGCAGGAACAGATGCTAACTATAGGGTATCACTTTACCTCAGTTACATTCCATGAGGCTTTGAGTCATGTGGAGCTTTCCCCTGAGCTGGAGTGACACATATGAATATCTCCTTGTTGGGAGAAGCAGGTAGAGACTTCCATATTTACCATAATCTGCCCCCATGGTGGGAAGCCTGGACCCCGATAAGCTCCTTGAGGTCTTCTGTTCAACTCGCTCTCAGGCCTCACCTTGAAACTGACTCCTGTCAGTCCTACATTACCCACTTGTGGGATGATTTTAATACAAAGTTAGCTTAAACAAACAATTTCTTGGCAAGCATAACATTTCAAATGCTTCAAGGGGAATCGGGAGCTTTATTCTCCCCCCTCCCACACCCCGCTGCCCCCAATACTGGGGATTTAATCCAGGACTCACATTTACTAGGTAAAATACTCTACTATTTGAACTACACCTCCAGACTCACTTTTGGAGAGTCTTGGTGACTTTTTTTTGTGTGTGTGTGAGTCTTGGTAACTTTACCCAGGCTGGCCTCAAGCTCAGGATCCTCCAGCCTCCACATCCCTAATAGCTGGGATTATAGGCATACACCACCACATCTGACCGGGAGTCCTAACTTTTTTGCTAGTTTCCTTTTTGGCACAGGAGTTAGGGGAGGGTGGTGTCGAGGAGGGAGTGCTAGAAACCCACTCACTCCTGTCTCATAATCTTAGCAGGGAATGATAAGACCCCTTACTCCTACCAGGGCTCCTGCTGTCTTTTCCCAGCTACCTAGCCTTCCTTCTAGAGACACAGTCCTCTCTGAGGCCAGGTCTGGCTGCTGTTGGGACAAGAAAAGTGGGAGGGAAGGAGGGTGCTGACAGACCTACCACACACTCCACAGGAGAACTTTCCACTGACTTGTTTCTCCTTGGTTGCAGACAGAGCCAAGGCCAGGGCAATGGCCTCTCAGAGGAATGAGGAGGCTGGACTTGGGGAGGGAAGAGGGGAAGGCTGTAAAGATGGATACACCAGTACAAATTTGTAGCTCCCTAGTTCCAGTGCACTGGAGAGAAACAGTCCACGTTAGGCTACAAGAATGGGAGAGCATCTGATTTAAGTCCAAAGACAAGGGCTCAAAGTTAGGCTGTGCTAGTAGCCTTTGGGTGGTCATGCGCAAGCCCATGACCTGAGACCTGTTTCCCCCATTATTCAATTGGAGAAGGCTAGGAAACCTCTGAAGTCCATTCCAGCTGGGACAAACTAAATTTTATGATTGTCCCCAGCTGGCCCCAGACAGTCTGCCTCCCAAGGCAACCCCAGTCTCTGGTCTGGCAAACTTCCCATAACCCTTTGCTTCGCTCTCACTTCCTTCACTCAACCTTTTCTTGCTTGGTCTATTCACCACCCAAGTCCTTTCTCATTGGCCAAGGCTCAGACTTTCTTTTTTTCCTCCTCATAATCCTATAGATTTTGAACTTGAGCTTGATTAACATGAATGTTTTCTCAAGGTGTTTCGTACAGAAAGCTCATCTGCAAGTATTTTCACAGGGAATCCATTTTCATCCAGCCTAAGGGACAAGAGCATGAACTCCTCATATTTACTTGTCTATCTGTCCATTTTTAATTTTTTTTGGTAGTAATTAAGGTTTGAACTCAAGAGTCTTGAGTTCACTAGGCAGGTGCTCTTGGGCTCCTATTTTGGAGGTAGATGAAGGCACAAGATGAAGGCAATCGAATACATCAATTGGCAGAATAGCAACTGATCATCACAAGTACCACACCGAGATCAGTTGAGATCCCACTGAGCTCTGCCTTCATTAGTATATAGACCCTAAAAATCCTAAGAAATAGTAAGTAGCTTTAAAATTGGCTATGTTTTAAAGACTATGAAGTATAGGGTGGTTTGTTATACAGCAAAAGCTAGCTAATACAAGTATAAAACACATACACAAAAAAGACTTGATGTAGGGGCTGGGAAGGTGGCTCAGTGGTAGAGCGCTTGCCTTGCATGCCTGAGGCCCTGGGTTCGATTCCTCAGCACCACATAAGCAAAAAGAAAAAAGCCAGAAGTGGTGCTGTGGCTCAAGTGGTAGAGCACTAGCCTTGAGCTGAAGAGCTGAGGGACAGCGCCCAGGCCCAGAGTTCAGGCCCCACGACCGGACCCCCCAAAAAAAAAGACTTGATGTAATGGGGAATCCTGGGATTTTTGGTGTGTGTGTGTGTGTGTGTGTGTGTGTGTGTGTGTGTGTGTGTGTGTGTGTGTGTGTGTGTGTGTGTGTGTGTGTGTGTGTGTGTGTGTGTGTGTGTGTGTGTGTGTGTGTATCCTGGGATTTTTGGTGTGTGTGTGTGTGTGTGTGTGTGTGTGTGTGTGTGTGTGTATGATGGTCCTGGGGCTTGAACTCAGGTCCTGGGCACTGTCCCTGAACTTCTTTGCTCGAGGCTTGTGCTCTACTACTTGAGCTAGCTATATTTGGTAGTTAATTGGAGATGAGGGTCTTATGGGCTTTCCTGCCCAGGCTGGCTTCTCAGCCTCCTGAGTTGCTAGGATTACAGGTGTGAGGCAATGACACCCTGCATATACTGGGATTTAAAAAGATATTTAATGTACTTTATTGTTATTATAGCGGTTATGTACAGAGGAATTACAATTACAGGTAATGAGTCAGGTAATGAGTACATTTCCTTTCATACAGTGTCTTCTGTACAAAAGTAGCTTTGTACAAGTCTAACCATCCTCAGGACATGGCAGATCCAGGTGTAGACAGGAGCTCTTCACCAAGCCTAGGGCAGAGAAGGCATTCTGTCTCCACCAATCTAGGATTAGTATAGAATTTTAAGTGTTGGACTCAGGAGGCTGAAATCTAAGGACTGAGGTTTGAATCCAGCCTGGGAAAGAAAGTCTGCAAGACTTTTACCTCCAATTAAGCATCAAAAAGCTGGAAGTGGAACTGTGGTTCATGTGGTAGAACACTAGCCTTGAGCAAAAAAGCTTAGGGAGAGTGTCTAGGCCCAGAGTTCAAGCCTGAGGACTAGCACCAAACAAACAATAAACAGTTGGGGTATTTTAAAGGTAAAACAGAAAAATGTAAGCTCCTTATGATGGTTTTTAAATGTCTATTATCTTTGACACTCCTCTCTCCATGAGATGGATCTTAATTCTTATCTCCCTGAATGTGGGCTGCACTTACCAGCTCACTCCCAACAGGGAATGGTGGATGGGAGGTGTAGGACGTCTAAAGTTAGGTCACAAAAGGCCTTGCCTGTTCAGATTTGTGCTTGCTCTTAGATCACTACCTCTTAGGTAAGCTGCGGCCATGTCATGAAGACACTGAAGCCGTGTGGGGAGGACACTGAACAAAGAGCCAAGGCCTCCAGCCACAACACAGGTGTGAGCCCTCTTGGAAGTGGGCCTTCGAATCTCAGTTGAGCCTTTGAGACTCAGTTTCTGAGTCTCTGCTGCCACTTAACAAGAAAAAAAAAAAAAACATGCTGCTAAGAAGTTTGCAGCTCCCAGCTGCCATGTGTGGATATGATTTGAGTGTGCCCAAGGTTTCATGTTTTGGAACTTAATCTCTACTGGGAGTTATTAAGAGGGTGAAAACTTAATCCAATTTGTTGTTTGTAGGTACAGCCTTTGGAAGGAGCTTAGATAAAGCCATCAAAGTGGAACCCCTATAATTGAATGGCTATACAAGGTGAGAGATATCAGAAAACATGCATGCCTTCTGACATCCTCTGTACCCCAAGATTCAGCCAGCAAAAAAAAAAAAACACCACCAGATAGAGCCCCTAACCTTAGACCGCTAAAATGATAAGCTTAATAAACCTCTTTTCATTATAAAATTATCCAACCTCAGGTATGTGATTATATTAACAAGAAACAGAATAATACACCAGCCTATAGAAACCATGAGGTAATAATTATTTGTTGCTTCAAGCTGCTAAATTTTGGGGCAGTTTGTTGCACAGCAACGTGTGTCTGATACATTCCATGGATCCGCCTGCATTTCTACCTTTAATCCCTCCCTCCCTCTTTTACATTGCCCATCATACTACATGATGTGCAAAATCCAGAATCTGGTATGACAGAGGCTTCTGGAGAATTGAGCTCAGATGGTGGGTCCTCTGTGAACACATGTGCTTCTCAAGTGGAAGAAACAAAGGCTCATTAGCTATACTGAGCCTGCACCTGATTTACCTTGAATTCAATCCCTATATTTACTTGAGCTTCATCTGACCGCCCAGTCCCAGGTTAGGGTAGCAGGAATTGGAGGTGGGGGTAAGGGGATACAGGAGGCTGTCAAGATATGCAGACTCACTTGAGCAGGATTTCATACTGGCCAGCATGCCAGGGCTGGACGTTCTTTAGAACCAGGGTGAACACATCCTCATTCTGTAACACCTCAAAGTGGCCATTGTCCTTGGAGAGAACTTTGCCATCGCGGAGCCAGTGCACAGTGGGGAAGGGGTCACCAGCTATGGCACAGGAGATGAGGACACTCTGGCCCAGGGAGGCTGTCACTGAGCGAGGCTTGCTGATGAACCAGGGCTGGGTGCCATCATGGGGCTCTGGAAGTTGACAAAGGGGAAAGCTAGAGAGGGCAGCCCTTCAGCACAGAGCACCCATCCCATGCTGCATGGGGCTGTGAGAAGCTTGCTACCCAAAGAGCAGCTGGCTGAGAAACACTCTGCAACTCTTACCTTCTGTAAGGGTAATATTAATATAAAGCTTTACATCCACAGCAAGGGGAGAGAGCCAGAAGGAAGGGAACACGTGTGCTGGGTGGTAATGGTTTGCATCAGAGGTATGAGTAGGAGGTGTGTGTGTGTGTGTGTGTGTGTGTGTGTGTGTGTGTGTTTTGTGTGTGTGTGTGTGTGTGTGTGTGTGTGTGTGTGTGTGATTAGCTCTTCTTCCTTCTTAAGTACAAGCTCTCTACATGCAAGAACACATATACCCATAACTCACCCCCAAACTGTCATTGCCCAGTTAAGTGCATTGCCAGTTTCCCTCTTAACGTTCTATGCAGCTTGTCACCCATAGCCCAGTGTGTGCAGGGACTTCACAAAGCTGGTAGGGTAGGCTGCTGAGCTGAACTGCAGATAAGGAGCTTCTTCTGAAGCTGAGTGGACCCAATCAGCTTCCATTGGCTTCCTCCTCTCCAAATTGCATTGAGCAGGGGCCCCCAGAAGCACCCTCATCCTCCCGCTGGAGGCCTGGGGCTCACCTTGCACCGTGAGAACAGCCTGGCTGCGGACCTCCCCAACGCTGTTCCAAGCCTCACAGGTGTACGTGCCCGTGTCCTCCGGGAAGACCTCCTGAATGCAAAGGCTGTGCTGGGCGCCCCTCTGTTCAAAGTGGAAGTCCTCTGACTCCTGGATCTCACTACCGTTGTGAAACCAGATGACCTCTGGGGGCGGGTTCCCTGAACCAAAAAAGGTGGGCAGAGCCACTGTCAGGGAGGAACTTCCCTGGCCAGCTGCCACTGTGCATCTCAGGTTTATAGAATTCTACTAAATACTTCCAAACTGCAGGTTTCTGTCTCCCGACCTGCACAGTGGGGATCCCATGATCCACTCATGGGACTGTTGGAAGACTAAATGAGTCACCCCCTCACCTTCCTGAGCTATCCAATAGAATGACATTTAGTCCAGAGAAAACATACCCTGGACAGAGTCGTCATGACTATTAAACAACAGATTGGAGACACCAGAAAGACAGCAGTGAAAATATAATTTCAGGGATGAAAAAGAAAAGCAGGGAAGGATGGCTTTTACAATTATAATGCTGATGTCTCCATCATCCTGGTAACTGACTAGTGGGTTCAAACTGCACCTGTCCCTGCTCTACCTCACACAGTGATACGCTCTGCGTGCGTCCCCCCACCCCACCCCAAGCCAGGCAGCAAGCAGAGCCTCATGGCAACTCCCCTCCAGGCCATCACTGGAAAGAGGACAGCTGGCATTTTTTGTTTTGCTGCATATGGATTGTGGTTCCAGGGCATCAGCTTGTGGTACCTGGTGGCTAGCACTGACAGGTTTTACCAGTCTGCTTTTCTAGAATGTAAAGGGGCATCAAGCAATGGCCACCATTGAGGGTTTGCTCTGATGTCAGAGCTAACCATTAGGCTCTGCTTCCAGGTAAGTGGAGGCATGTTACAGAAGATAGGCTCAGGGCTTCAGGCTCTGGAGAGTTTTAAAAGAGTAGAGGTCACATGCCTGGAGACTAAGTACAGAACAACTCTGACACTTCCATCTGGAGGACTCAGTGAGGCATGATAAGGGAGGACAGGGGAAGGGACTCAGTCACTGCCAGGGGTGTCACAGGATGGCCTCCAGCCTGCAGGAATGCGGGGCCATCCTAGAATCCATTCTAGGTAAGTCCACAAGTTCTCTCATAGCTCGTCTTTATTGCCTGCAGTTGAAGAGGAACCAAGCAACCAGAAAAATGACCTGCAACCTGTCAGAAGCACTGAGCAGGAGCTGAAAACCATGGGTGCATGTGACCACACCTTTGTCTGCTCCCCCAGGCCACCAGTGCTGAGCCAGGAGCTTCCAGAGCTTTCCCTGCTCACCTCCAGCCTAAAAGGGAGAACTCATAGTGAGGCGTGAACTATCTGATCTCATTTGCCTGCTTTAGAAGACCCTCTGCTCTATCCTTTCACCTTAAAACTTGAAAAAAGCAACTGAGACTATCTTCTGTGAGTTTTGGGAAGTTCTCACACAATCTAGGTAAGAACTAGCTTCAAACCCTCCAACTGCGCTGGCTACATGCTTTTCTCTTTAATCCCTCTCCCCACTAGCTCCAGCCATCTTCTTCCTCTAGACCCTTTCACCTTGAATATATAAAGTCCTACCCAGAGAGAAGAGACAGGCCAGGAGACCCTACTTCTTTGGGTCCATTGTCTGGCAGTTCCACGCTGATTTTGGATCAGTGATCCAAGTAGCTCTTTAGGGAACAGTTCGAAAATTGCAAATGTGAACAGAGGAGAGAAACAGACCTGACACCTGGACTGTCATGGTGACTTGGCTTCCATCCATGACTTTGAGGTCGGAAAGGCCCTGCAGGAAGATGGGTGCGACAGACTTGCTGGAACCCAGGGGCAGAAAGTGCTTCCTCTTCCCCTCACTCTTCTTTTCTGTGTGGGGACAATAGAACCTGGTGTGAGCATTGCTTCATGCACTCATGCATTCAACAGCCTCAATGACACTTGGGACACAGCTGTGCTGAGGCTCAGTTCTGGTGAACAGATGAGAGTTTGGAGGTTCTGGAGATCTTCAGGAAGAAAATGTATCCCCTAACTCTGTTTGGCAATAGGGGAAGAACAATGATTCTGTATGGAGCCCACACTAGGCTTGGGCTCCTCAAGTGAACCTGGGTTTGGGGAAGCTGGTGTCTTATGAGAGTTTCCTTCCCATATTTACCTTTATGAGTAAGTGGTCACTCTCACATGGCAGCAAGTTCAAAGGGGGCCAAAGAGTCTCCCTCCCACCCTGTTTCCCCACCATCAAGCCTTTCCCCAAGGCAACCAATTTTCTTCTTCAACTTCTAGGTGATGATCTGTGTGTACCATGCACAGAGAAAAATAAGGAAATTCTTCTTTCTTCTGCCTTTTGCTCCTTCCTTTTTCTTCTCATCTTTCCCTTCTCTTCCTCCCATCAGTGCTGGGGACGAACCTAAGGTATTGAACATACCAAAATATATCCCAAACAACTTCACCTTCTCATTTTCCTTCTCTTTCTCCTCCCTCTTCCTCTCCTTCAGTGGCATTGTAGGTTGAACTTAGGGCCTCAAACACGATGCTACTTGAGTCATGAACCTCAGGCCTCATTTTCTTCTTTTCCTCTCCTCCTCCTCCTCCTTCTCCTTCTCCTCCTCCTCCTCCTCCTTCTCCTCCTTCTCCTCCTCCTTCTCCTCCTCCTCTTCCTTCTCCTCTTCCTCCCTCCCCCCAACTTCTGCTTTTCAGATCATAGCCTCTTGAGAAGCTAGGATTACGGACAGGTGTGAGTTACCATTGCCTATTTTTATTTTTAAAAATAAAATAGTGCCACACACTTGTAATCCAGCACTTGGAAGTCTGGAGCAGAAGAATCACAAGTTCAAGCCTAGCCTGGGTTTCAAAGACCTTTTCTCAAATAATGCTACAGGGCTGGCCACCAGCTTCATGAAGTGATTATTGTATATTGTCTTCCTCAAAAACTGAGTATGGTTATTTGGATACTGCTTCATCCTCTCTCAAAGCTGGGTCTTGGATCAGGAACAATGGTTCATGCCTGTAAGCTGAGCTACTTGGTATGTGGAGATCTGAAGAATCATGGTTTGAAGCTAGTTCCCCCAAGCAAAAGTGAGAAAGAGTCTATCTGAAAAATAAAGTGGTACAGAAACTTCTAGTAAATACAAGGTCCTGACTTCATATCCTAGTATTGGGAGGGAGGGAGGGAGGGACAGGGGAGGGGGAGTTGGGTCTTGCACAGTGGGATTAATTACCATGAGAATGAATTGTTTTAAGTGAGCCTAGCACTTCTCTCAGTCTTTCTCACACGTGCCCTTCTTCTGCATGGAACCACTACCCCTTCCTGTCATGACATGATACCACAGAATGCCCTCACCTGAAGCTGATGCCAGTGCCATGCATGCTCTGTGGCCTTCGTAACTATGAGCCAAAGTGAACCTCATTTCTTTACAAATTATCCAGCCCTGGAGATTTTGTTACAGTAACAGGATACAGACTCACAGGATATTTCTAACTTAATATCGAAGTTTTCAGAGATAAGGACTGTTGATCTTGGGTTCTCAAAAATCTTGGGAATCAAACACCACACCTTCTCCAGGAAGCGGGAGCCTTGGTTTAATGCCAAACATGCCGCTGAATTTTTTATTTGCAACCACTGAAAACAATTGCAAAGCTCTTCCAGCCCAGCCTCTGAAAATGTAGAAAGGGGGAGAGGGGGAAAGAAAGGGAGAGTCTGGGAAAGCTGCCTCAAGAGGCCAGGAGAACCCTGGGGGAGGAAGATACTTCTCCAAAACAGGTGCAATTAGGATGGCTGAGCCCCTGGTGTCCCGGGCCATGATATGAAACTCTCCCACATACCAACCTCAGGCATTGCTCTTTGACAGGGCAGCCTTGGGAGTGGGCTTAGGGGGCCCAGTATTGGAAATGCACAGATCCATCCTCAGTGGACTGCAGTGGTCGAGAAAGCTGGCTGCCTCGGGAGAATTGCGGAATTTCCTGTCTTGCACAGATGGAGAAGGCTTGAGGACAAAATGTTTTCATCTCTCCAGAGGACTGCCCTGTTCCTGCCTCTTTGCTTCCAGCCGAGGCTCCAGCCTCATAGAGTTCTGCACAGATGGACTCAAATTCCTAGGTGTTGTGGAAACATCCAAACTGCAGCTCATGTCCTTCAAAGCCGGTGGCAGTTGGTATGCAGATGCAGCCTTCTCTTGGTTCTTCCCAAAGCTGAGTCTCTCTGTGGGTTCCAGCCTCTGGGATCTAAAACCCTACATACATTTCCTTGAGCCACTGGATGAAGTGAGAAATATGTGGGAGAGATTGGCCTGGGAGCCGCTGTCCCCATCCCATATGGGAGTTTGCTGGGTCCATGAACACCCATATCTGCCTGAGCTGCAGGGGAGACAGTTGGGCTATGCTGAAATCTTGGATCTGGGGTTAGCCTTGAAAAGCCCCTCCCTCCTCTTGAAACTCTACGACCTCATCAGTCTCTAAAGGTCCTGCCATCCCAGACCTTGGGGGAGGTTTGGAGATTATATATGAACTACCATGTGCAACCACAGGCCCCCTTTGACTCACAGTGAGACTATGTTCCTATAAACTCATCATCAGCTGAAAGAACCACATGGGAAAATACCTGGGCTGCTTCTATCAACCCATTGCTTGACCACACAGCCCAAACTAGCAGATCTGCGGTTTACCCTCAGAATCACAAGGCTGGGAGGTATCTGTCATTTGCCACCACTGCCCTAATATGCTAGTCAAGAGAATGATCAAAATTCAAAACAGGGGGCATAGGTTTCATTAGAGGTGTACTGATTTCGCACCATCATAAGGTTGAAGATCATAACTTGAGCCATCATAAGTCAAGGATCATTACATTTGTTATCAAGAATATCATTCATAGGTTCTTCCTCTGTGTGCATGTATTTAATTTCTTTCCAAAGTCAAACAGGTCATACCAACTCATCTGTGTCCTATAAGCTCTGCATCAGTTTATGTTCACACTTGCATGGACTTAGGTGAAATAAGAAGAGATAGGGGAAGAGCTGGAGGTGTGGTTCAATTGGCAGAGTGCTTGCCTAGCAAGAACAAGGTACTGTGTTCAAACCACAGTACTGCAAGAGAAATGGGGAGGAGGGAGCAAACTGGTGTTCTGAACTCATGGCTGTAGTCATGTGATCTGAAGCAAGTTTTCTCCCCCCTCCCCAGCCTAAGTGTTCTGTACTCTAAAGTGATTATATAGTTAGCTTCAATTATTGGTGATAACACAGTGCTGACAAATGTAATAAATACTGTATACATAATATAGTAGGGCCTTGAGATAATTAAAAGCAATAACACATAAAACAGCCAGTGCATTATCTAGCACATAATAAGTATAAAAACAAATTGGCTTTGACTTGCCTGGCTCTACTGCCTGTGATTTTTGGAGGTACTGGGGTTTGAACCAGGGTCTTGTTAGGCAAGAATCATACAAAAGTATGATTCAAGTAAGTTTATTTTTTCAGATAGGGACTTAGACTTTTGCCTGGGTTCACTGAGATCCCACACTACAACCCTATTTCTGCCCTCTGAATAGCTGGGATTATAGATATACATTTCTAGGCATGATGTCCCTACTGAAGTTTTAGACTGGGTATTTAACCTGATAATAACTACAAGGAGACAAGTTTCCTAAAGCAAGACATTCACATTTAGCCACAGAGAAGGAATTTAACAGCTGCTATTGAGATTAAGTTAGAAAAACATTTCTCCCATTCCACAGCAGAGCTGGGTCTGTGAAGGAAGGCAGCCTCTCTGTGCCTCTGGGGGCTGCAGAGACCAGCAGGGCTGAGGGACACGGCTGGCTGCATTCTGGTCTGGGTGCTTTCTCTGCCCTGCTGAGAGCAAAGGCAAGTTATTGAAATCCAGAGAGAGCTTTCTGTCATTGCATTCTCGCCCAGGGCCACCAGTTAGCCCAGAATGTGCAAGTCTAGGGTAGTCTGTTCCCTTTGGTCTTACCCAGTGCTGGATCAAGGGCCTGGTAGAGGTAGCAGGAGGCCATGTTTGGATGCCAGAGGCCCCCAGCAGTGCTGTTTTGGGGATCCTGTGCCTTCCTCATCTGAGGAGGTAAGCACTGGCCTTAAGGACACATAAACAGCAAGGGAGAGTTGTGGGACCCGGTGACAGACTAGCTACCCAGCTCCAAGGGGCACAGACCAAATATATCCCAGGCTTTTCCCACAGTGTTGTACCCTGCTCTCTGCTGAGAGCCAGCCCAGAGAAACACTTTGTGTAACTCTGGAGCACAAAAGAGCGGTCTCCTCTACTTATTGACCTAGGACTAAAGATCTAAAGTGAATTATCTGTTGCTCTGGGGCTTGGTACTGCTGATGGCTCTATAGTCACTCAGTGTCTCTGTCACTAAGATGACTGCCACTTTCCATTTGAGAGAAGGGAAAGGCTCAGGCCCATCCTTCATAGAAAGGAAAATAACTAAGCTGAAGAATACACTTCTCATAAAGCAGTTCATGGCCTTGTGAACATGGTACTGCATACATTAAGGTACTAGGTAGTTAATGCTAGGACTTGAGAAAGGAAAGAGAAGGAAGAGATAAATCCAGGGAGAGGAGAGGAGAGAGGGAGAGGATGGGAGAAGAGAGGAGAAGGGAGGAGAGGGGAGAGAGTAAGGGGGGGGGGAAGGAGATTTCGGGAGGGGAGGGAGAGAAAGAGAAGACGAGAGAGTGAAGAAACAAAAGTGGGAAGGTGGGAAAAGAGTGTGTGTGTTCACACGTGCACACACACACACACACACACACACATTTTATGATCTTACTGATCCACAGTTTTTCCTCTCTGGCTATTTTTGTTCTAATTTTGGACTCATTGGAAATTGTTTATTAAGACAGTTCCTAATCATTAAACAATACATTTTTTTTTTTTTTTTGCTCTAGCACAGCCAAAGCATCAAACAAATGATTTTGAGAGGTCAGTTCTGCATGACTTAGAGGCTGGGTTCTGCTGCCCATTGGCTGGGCTACTGCTGGCAGATGACTTAACCTCTCTGAGCTTTTATTTATTTATTTATTTTTTACCTGTAGTTACTTCAAAACTATAATCATTATGAAATTTAAGTAAAGCCAGTTTTTCAAAACATTAAACTTTTTCCTCTTGAAACAATGTGCCTTTTAAAAAACACAACACTAGTTCACAGTGGTTTTAGTTTAAAAATAAAGGCAATATGACATTTTGGAAAGGTTTTGTGTTTTGGTGCTCATACTAGGGTTTAAACTTAGGGCCTGGGCACTATTCTTTAGCTTTTTCCACTCAAGGCTAGCACTCTACCACTGGAGCCATAACTTCACTTCCAGATTTTTGGTGATTAATTGTTTGTTTGTTTTTTTTTTGTCGGTCGTGGGGCTTGAACTCTGGGCCTGGGCATTGTCCCTCAACTCTTCAACTCAAGGTGAGCGCTCTACCACTTGAGCTACAGCGCCACTTCCTTGGTGATTAATTGGAGCTAAGAGTTTCACAGACTTTTTCTGCCCATGCTGGCTTCAAGTCCTGGTCCTCAGATCTCAGCCTCCTAAGCATCTAGGATTACAGGTGTGAGCCAGTGACATCTGGCTGGAAACATCTTACTTAGAGGAAGCTTTAAATATCCACACACACTGGGAGAAACATGTTACTTATTATATTTATTCTAATACAATAATCAGTCTCACCAGTTCCTCGTACACCAGCCGTGAATGGGGAATTTGCTCCTCTTAGACCTGACATTCAGAACCTCCTGTAGCCTCTGTCCTATGGCTGCGCCTAAGCGGTGTCTCCCTGTATGCTACAATAACTCTCTTTCCTCCCAGCCTTCCCTTTTCTCTTTATGAGTGTAACAAGGGAAAAAAAATCTCAATTCTTAAATTCTCCTTAAAAGCCTGTTTTATTCTACTGGACAACTTCTGCCTGTCAACTTGCTGCTTCTGAAGCCCCACATTTATGGATCCAAATTCACATTCAACACAGGTGCTTGTCTTTATCTTGGATCTACTGAAGATTCTCTTCAGTCTTTGAACATGAGCCATTTTCCTGGGTTACTAATGCCAAAATGAAACCCCTTCTAACAGCAAATCTGCTTCCTCACATACCCTGTTATCCTATGGAAGTTGAATAAATCATCAAATGGGGGAGGGCACTCTAGAAATCAATCTTCCCCTCTTTATTTGGTGCTAAGAGTCCAGTGTGTTCCAGAAATCCAGGACCAGCCTCCTCTTTTTCCAAAATGCCAGGACTTATTAAAGGCAGGCTCCTTCCGTTCAGCTGAAGAGCAACTCAGCCCCTTCCCAAATTCCCTTTTCCAGGGCACTTGGCAAGCTATACATCCCCAGGGAGGTATCCAAATTTCCTTTCAACAAAACTCTGTCTCATAACCAACAGAGCCTTCTTGGAAAGTCAGCAAAAGGGGTACATTTATGGACTTACAAACACAGAAAACTATTCTTCCTCCCATAGCCTGGCTCTCCTTTGGCCTTCTCTCCCATTGAATTCTCTTGAAACTAAGAATTAAGTAGGAAGAGAAATGTGCAGGCAAGAATGAAAAGAACACGACGTGTTACATCTCCCAAAAGATCTCCAATCAGTAATGATGGGGTTGCTTGATGGGAGGCAGAGCTCATGGCAACCACAGCCTTCTTATGGTCTTAGAAGTTATAATGGGCCTAACAGAAAGGCATTGCATCCAAACCACCCAATGTCCCCTGCCAATGAGGCCTGGAAACCACACTCTCCATCACCATCAGGAAAACAAGGATACATGCCCAACAGCATTCTTTACCAAGTTCTCCAAGCCAGAAAATGGTAGCTTGACCCACTATGGCTGTAGAATTAGACAGTGAGTGTCTCTATAATTGTCCAATTAGTAACGTGAGGCTCCAGTTCTAGGTTCTGTGCCCACATGGGTTCATCTATAACCACAACTCTCGTAATGAGAAGGGCCAGCGTGTGACACAAAGCCTACCCTGGCCTCAGCCTGTATAAACAAAAATATCAGTTACATGTTGTCTTAACATTTAATAGACTGCTTGACTACTTAGAGATTAAATTGATGGCAGACAGATGTTTTGTGTGGGCTAAGGTTCTTAGTATATATTTTTTAAAGGCAAGTTTAAATCAGTGCTTGCTCTCCTCCTTTAATATATTTATCTTTAGCCAAAATAAGGATTAAAAAAGTTGTCAATCCAAGTGCCAGTGCCTCACATTAAAATTCCAGCTACTTAGGAGCTGATATATAAGGACTGAGGTTTGAAGTCAGTCTGGGCAGGAACATCTGTAAGATTCTTATTCCAATTAGCCATCTAAAAGCCAAAAGTAGAACTATAGTTCAAATGGTAGAATGCCAGCCTTGAGTGAAAAAGCCAAGTGAGAGTACAAGGCCCTGAGTTCAAGTCCAAGTATGGGCATAGGAAAAAAATGTCAGTGTTCATAGTTCTTACTGAGGGGAGTCCATGCCTTTGGCTGACTGGACAGATTGTAAAGCATCCACAGCACCTGGGCATAACTTGGAAGGAGCAAAGCAGGTGGCTCAGAGCCAGCCCTCCATGCTCGTGCTGATCTGGAAATGGCCTGGGCCTCATATGTGTTTCATGTTGGGTGCCTGGCTGGATCCCTGTTGTCTTCATCAGAGACTCTTCGTCAAAACAAATACTCTAATTAGTATGCTTATTAAATCTTATTTTTGTTCTAGGTTTTTCTCTTTTAACTCACCCACACTTTATGTCCTTAGGTGCCTTTAACGGGCCCAGTGTGTCTTCAGTTAAATAAACAAATCATTAGGCAAAGAAACTCTGTTAAAAGTGGTTCAATTGGCAGCTCATTAATAAATACAGTTACTTAAAGAATTTAGCCTTGACAAAGATACTGTAGGGGGAAATCAATGGAAAAGTATTCTAACTAATGAAGCCCCTACCCATGATTTGGTTCAAACATAGTGAATAACTGTCGCTGTGTCAGGTCTTTCTGGCTTGGCAGGAGTTTGGAGTAATAATTATCCTTTAGGCCCCATCTTGGATGAGAGGGCATACTAGCACTGTTTGTTAGGGCTGGGATCTTGTTTCTTCCCCTCCTAGGGGAGGAAGGAAATCATATGGGGGGCGGAGATTTTACTCTTGAGAGCAAACTTGTGGGTTTCCTGCACACTTCAGTGAGCCCTGAGACCCAGAGAAGCCAGGAAGTCAAGGGACCATCTCCTTGCACTGCAGGGAAAAGCAATTACTTCATTGCCTTCTTGGCCACTGAGTACATGCTTACAAGTGCTCATGTGCACACACACACACATGCTCACACATGCACAAACATATGCTTACACATGAAGAATACATAGTCTCCCTGAAGGGAGACTGCAAACAACTAAACAAGCAATTAGAGTTCAATGACAGCCAGATGTCAGTGTCTCATGCCTATAATCCTAGCTACTCAGGAGACTGAGATCTGAGGATTATAGTTCAAAGTCAGCCTGGGAAAAAGTCTGTGCGACTCTTATCTCCATTAACTACCAAGAAGCTGGAAGTAGCGCTGTAGCTCAAGTGTTAGAGCATTATTCTTGAACAAAGAAAATCAGGGACAGTGCCCAGGCCCTGAGTTCAAACTCCAGGACTAGCACACATGCGCGTGCACGCACACGGAGTCCAATTTCACAGTCAGAATGAAATGTTTTTTTCTTTACCCCTAGAGACTTGGTATGATGTCTCTTGCCCTCTGTCAGCCATGCAGGCCATCTTGCTGTTTCTTGATTAACCCAGCCCTGTTTCCACCCCAGGCCCTTGTACTTGATGTCCTACCTGTCACCTGCCTGAAACATTCTTATCTGAGCTCATCAGCCTCACAGGCCTCCTAGACCACATGACTTATGAAGTACCCCCTTCCACCCTTCTCAAGTCCTATATCCTGCTCATTTTTTTTCTAGCATTTTTTTTATTGTGAGAATACTGTACAGAGGAGTTACAATTACATGGGCAAGATAATGAGTACATTTCTTATCTAGCATTGTTGCTTCCTCTTTGTTTCCCCTTCCCATCCCTTCCCATACTCCTCCCCTCCCCCTACCCGAACCTCCCCCCGACCCCCCACCAAAGTTGTAAAGTTCGTTTTTTGACATAACGACTTGTACATCTCATTGTTGCAATGGGTCCACCTGTACCCCTAGTTAAACGATTTGTGTTTTTTTCCCTTCCCCTCCACAAATTATACCAACATCAAATACAGTGAAAGTATGGGTTATACTGTGGGGGAGGGACATACAAAGCACATAGAAGTCATCTTATAAATATGATAGAATCCTGATCATTTTCTTTTCTTTTCATTTCTTTTCTTGTCTTTTTCTCTTGTGGTGCTGAGGATCAAATCCAGGGTTTTTCATATGTTAGACAAGGGATTTATCACCAAGTTAACTACACCCAAGCCCTGCTCATTTTCTTTTCTTTTTTCTTTTTTTGGGTCCGGTTGTGGGGCCTGAACTCTGGGCCTGGGGGCTGTCCCTCAGCTCTTCAGCTCAAGGCTAGCACTCTACCACTTGAGCCACAGCGCCACTTCTGGCTTTTTTCTTTTTGCTTATGTGGTGCTGAGGAATTGAACCCAGGGCCTCATGCATGCAAGGCAAGCGCTCTATCACTGAGCCACCTTCCCAGCCCCCCTGCTCATTTTCTTAGCAGCACTTGTCAGCATATGCAATAAAACCACTGCCTGCATCGCCACCAGAAAACTGGGCTCTTGTCTGAGCTGCTTACTGCAGTTCCTCCAGAACAATGCCTGAACAAGTAAATACAGGTGCACAGAAAAGACTGGTGGATCGGTAAGTGAGATAAGGGACTACAGGATGTTGAGAACTCTTTCTGGGGGTGTTTAGGGAAGCCTTCCTGGAGAAAGTGGCATCAGGTAAGAGCTAGCCCGGATTTCAGGAGCAGAGTGCTATGACATTGAAGCAGAACATGGAAAGTACTAGCACAGAGTGTTGGGCTGGTGTCTGGAAGATTACAAAATCTTGACGAAAGGCTGAAGAGGTGAGAAAGAGTCCCATTGTCTGGCTTGCAGCATAGTATCTGCTGAACTGTCAGATGGAAGCTATCTCCAGGAGAGTGGTTCTCAGAACAACCACCACTCGAAGACAACTGGAGGGCTATACATTGCTGCACACTGCCACCTTGTGGCCAGAGCCTTGCAAGGAGGCACAGAAATGAGGCCCCAACCAACCTTCCTTCCTTCTCTTGCTTGGTCTCATTATGTAGTCTAGGCTGACCTCGAACTTACAATCCTCTCTTTTCTTGAATGGACAGATAAATACAACGATAGCAAGCAGATCCTTGTGGAAAAACACTCCAAGGATATTTTATCCTGTTTAAAAGTTGGACAATTGTCATAAAAGCAGCATGTACTTTCTGAGCATTTCTATATTCTAGGGACAGTGCACGAATCCATTCACTCACTCTTATAGTGCTGTGAGTGTCCCCATCCCAGAGAAGAGGAAAGTTTAGCCTGGAGTTAGCACCTGGGTAGTCAGGGCTAGGATGTGGTGAGTGGGATTCATGGCAGGCAGAGGGTGATAGAGGGTGATCGGGGGTGACAGAGCAAGGTCCTGGGAAGCTCAGAAGAGGCTGGAGTCCTGGCCATGACAGTAAGGAACCAGTGTCCGTACTTGCTTCCAGAGGACCTGGAACCTAAGGGTCTGCAAGACGTAAGAACAGCTTCCTGTCTAAGGATGGTGCAAGACACTGCCCCACACCACCTGAGAGAGACTTGGGCAGGATGCCAGGGGTCTCATTGTGCCGCACTCATCCTGCCAGCCCTAGGACTGAGCAGGCTGTGTCTCAGACTTGCTGAGACCCATTAATGGCTTTGAGCCTTTGTCTGGCCTTGACAGGCCAGTAAATCTCCCATCCAGGAAAGCCTCACTCATGCAGGCCCAGCCTAAGAGCAAACTTGAAAAGCATGGCTGAGCCATGGCCAGATAGTTCTCTTCCTAATTTCTTCTTTTTTTTCTTTTGTTGATTGTGGGGCTTGAACTCTGGGCATGGGCACTGTCCTTCAGTTCTTCAGCTCAAGGCCTGCATTCTACCTCTTGAGCCACAGTACCACTTCTGGTTTTCTGAGTAGTTTATTGGAGATAAGAGTCTCACAGACTTTCCTGACCTGGCTGGCTTTGAACTGTGATTCTTAGATCTCAGCCTCCTGAGTAGTTAGGATTACAGGCATGAGCTACCGGTGCCCGACTTCTCTTCCTAATTTCTAACACACTCAAATGAACTACCATGTAGTCCTCTACCTTACTCCAACATCAGGTGCCAGGAAGATAGCTCCAAAGAGTTTTTGATGCTTCATCTGGGGATCCTACCACTGAGAGACAGCTCAGCTGGGTCTCTAATCCAATCTAAGATAAGGCAGGACAGCCTGGATTAGCAAGCTGTTGGCTGAAGCTGATGAGACAGTCTTAGAAGAGAGAAGGCTGAAACAGTGATACTCACTAGACACTACATTGGAAATGAACTTTATAACTTGAGCGGGGGAGATGGAGTGGGAGAAAATGAGGGAGGGGGTAATACAGTTCAAAAAGAAATATACTCATTTCCTTACTTATGTAACACCTCTCTTTACATCAGTTTTACAATAAAACTTTAAAAGAAGTGGTACTATGGCTCAGCACTAGCCTGAGCAAAAATAGCTCAGGGACAGTGCCCAGGCCCTGAGTTCAAGCCCCAGGACTAGCCCAAACAAAAACAAACAAAAAACAGTAAAACTTACAAAATAAAATTAAATTAAAAAAAGAAGAAGAGAGAAGGTTGAGCTGTGCAGCTCAACTGATACTATTCTGACTCTCCTGCCCATTATAGACTGGCTCTGGGCCACACTGACCTCCAAGATAGGAGGGGACAGTTGCTCCCCTGGCCCTTGGAGACCAGGCTCTGAGCTTTCTTGCTTCTTTGGAAATACCATTCCAGTCTCTGAGGCCCCAAAGACCTTCACACTAAATAAATGTATGTACCAGAATGCTGGCTGAGAAGCTGCCAAGGGCCATGCCAGCCCTGACTTGAGGGTGGAGGGCTTTCTGGAAGGAAGGACAGGAATAGTAGATGACATGCTGAGGCATTTCTGCAGAGAAATGAGAGTCCACTCCCAGTAGGGAGGTTCAAGGAGCCATTGTGAATCACATCCTACACCAATGACTGTAGCTTTGTCCCTGAGGGATGGACAATTCCTTGCCTTTATGGCCAGCTTCTCCCTTGGGACCAGGGGCAGATGTCCTCTGAAAAGGCAGCTATGAGACTTGCCTCAGCTTCAATCTCAGGGCCTGGGCTCAGAAGATTGGCTTTCCCTATCAATGTGGTACATTTGGTCCAGTCACGTGACTCCATGAGACCTTAGATCCTTCTGTATAAAACAGGGACCCCAGCCTCAGCCCAAGCTGTGGATATCTCTGGGGTGGGGGAGGGTACAGTAAGCAAGGTGAAACAGCAGGAAGAAAGTGTTTGGCACATTTTATGTGAAATCATCTCTTGCATCCTCCTCCCTGAAGGTAGTGTTGCACACTACAGCGGGGGCTCTCCCCAAAGGCCTGAGTCCTGAGGGATAGGGGGAAGAGGTGTGCCTCCCCTGCTAGTCTAATGGGAATGTAAATATACTGCACCTGGTCCAAACACTATAGGTTCTACTTATGCCCAGAAGCTGGGGGCATTGGTGCAAAATGAGGGTGGTAATTAGGCTTACCTGAAAGGCCCTGGGCCCAGGAATTGTCACCATGCCCACCGATCTCACAGCCCAGCCAGACCTGTCCTGAGTCTATGACTCTCCTGTGATTTCTGTGGACTAAGTGCTTGGCTAATCAACAGATGACAAAGGTAATCAGATTACTGGACACTTGACTGGTGATGTATAAAAACAAGCTTAGGCTAGTAGGGAGGTCCATGGAAGAAGTGGAGAGATCCCATAGAAGTCTTCGTGCCCATGCTGTGTGAACTGGGATTTCCCAAGGTAGAAGGGGTCATTTGTGAGATCCCTGTGTGCTAAGCCAGTATGTGGGTATTTTTCTTACAGGGAGGTGATTTTCTTTCTGCCAGGCAGGGAGTCTCTGGAACCAGGAAAGTCTTTGCCTCTGCCCCCTGAATCTGCCCATGGCTCCATGGGGTGAAGTGATGGGGCAGGGGCATATCCCCCTCCAAGAAGGTTCCCTGTTTGTGTGGGCTCCTGGAGACCATTTCCTCTGCCTGCCTGGCTCAGGCACAGGGCTTTCTATAGAGCCTCCGCTCTGTCCTTCAACCTTCCAGCAGCCTGTGCTGTAGCAGCCATGGCTGCCTGCTAGCCATGGTGGTGTACAATAAGGCTGAGTGTCCTCTGCTTCCTGGATATGGGTCAATCATCCCATTGCCTATAAAAGACATGTCTGCAGGAAAGATGTATTTAGAAAGGAGCCTGGAAATACCTACCATGCACAGTGACTCTTGCGCTGCAGGACACCTGCCCTAGGCTGTTCTCTGCCAGGCAAGTGTAGATGCCACGGTCCTCTGGCAGGGCATCCTGGATGTGGAGCTCAGCCACACCTTCCTTGCACGTGGAGCGAGCATACTGGATGGGCTGCCCTGAGGAAGGAAGCACAAGATGACTCAGGTCAGAGAGCATCTGATAGAAACATAAGCCCTGACCTCAGCTGGGACGCTACAGTCAGGCATGGGAGCTGGCTCAGGTCCATGGTGGGCAAGAAAGCCTGGAAGACCAGGGAGAGTGATTCTGGAGGAATTTGGTGTATTGGACAGACATCTGGGCTTTCTGTATAGTCTCCATTCTATCCCTCAGTTTCACAGGGTTTGGGCCTGGAAAAAAATCTTCAAGGATCATTCGGCCCATTGCCCAGGCTCAGTCAGAGCAGACCCTGCCCAGACATATGGCTCCCAGTTCCCTTTGGGTGATTCCAGAACAATGATTTTACTTTCCATTGTAGCTATTTATCAGAAAGAATTCTGCATCTCAACTTTAATTGCAATTAGCTCCACATATTCTGTGCATTTTAGTATTCACAGAAAAGCTCAATGTGGAGCTAAAGATGACTTTCACCCTCCACCAAAGACCTGTGTTCAGGACATTTTCTAGAAGTTCTATATATGGAGATAGGGGACCATGAAATGGACTTAGTGGTTTCCTTAATGCTATATGATCTTGGAATTTTTATCATCCCAGGATGTGGCTCTTTCTTTCTTTCTTTTTTCTTTCTTTCTTTCTTTCTTTCTTTCTTTCTTTCTTTCTTTCTTTCTTTCTTTCTTTCTTTCTTTCTTCCTTTCTTCCTTCCTGTCTTTCTTTCTGTCTTTCTTTCTTTCTTTCTTTCTTTCTTTCTTTCTTTCTTTCTTTCTTTCTTTCTTTCTTTCTTTCTTTCTTTCTTTCTTTTTGAGGGAGGAACTCAACCAACTCATTACTAAAGACTGGCCTTAGAGCAGGAATGTGTCTGCTCATCATCTAGGAAGCAACTGTCAGGTCCTTCCTTTGCCAGGCCCCAGGATCCTGGTTTTCACTTCATAAAATCAGGGGGTGGGTGGCTGGAGAGAGTGGCCGGGGAAAGAGATAGTACAGGAAGAAATGCTTTCTGTGCAATGCAATGTTTTCTTCTGCGCATAGCAACACTTCATGTGTCCATGACAGTTGGGCAAAAAGACTGCCAAGAATGCCACAGGGCCAGAGGGAAGGAGCCTTCCCAACCCATTGCACTCCATAAAAGTCAGACTGCAGTGGTGGTCTGGAGGCAGGGACTAGGATTCTGCCACTGAGGGACTGAATACCACTCTTTGCTTTAATTTTTTTTGTGATCACCCACCCCATCTCTTCCTTGGCATCACCAGCACATACCCTGAGGGGCTGTCAACATGCCTCTGCTATTCAAATACAGGCTGACAAACATTATGACCTCTCTTTTTTATCTGGAGCACAACTTGGCCCCCCACACAAAGATGAAGCCCCCAGAAAGGAGTTGTTGGCTAGGGACAAGTCACAACTGGGAGTCATCAAACTCTCAGTATGGAGCCTGGGTTGGACCACAGCAGCCACAGAAACCCAACTGGAGCACGATCTCCCTCTAGTGGGAAGCAAGCAGGACTGTCACCCAGAATTCAGATCGGAGGAAGGGGTATAACCAGGGGTTTGTCAGCAAACACATCCTGGAGGCCAAATCTACCCACCACCTGGGGTTGTACAAACTGTACAATAGTTCTTAACATACTTTAGGTGGTTGAAAAAAATAAAAGGGAGAAAATGTCATGATGTGAAAATGACATAGGATGGACATTTCAGTGTCTATCAATAAAGTTTTCTTGCAATGCAGGCTCAACTCATTTGTTTACACATGCTCTGTTCTTATATTGCAACAACAGAGGTGAATAATTGGTGTATGGCCCCAAAAGCTGAAAATATTTACTACCTGGCCCCTCAGAGATCATGTTTGTAAACTCTTGTTCTAGACTCACCCTGAGCCAGGCAAAGGAGAAACTCACCTATTCAGATCCATCATAGTTCTTATGTTCATTTCTGATCCAGCCTCAAGGAGACTGTGTCCTTGAGTCAGCCCCAGGGTCTCACAGGAGCTCTGTCCTCAGGTGAGGAGTGGATGGGAAGGCAGACTTCAGTTATCAACTGTCCATGCAGTTCTCAGCTGCATGCACCTCCCATCACTCAGCACAGCCTGAGCAAACGGTCAACATGGAAGGTTCTCAAGCAATGCATCATGGTGTAGACATACCCAGGGGTTCCTGGGAGCATAAGTGATGGGTGCTGTCTCCTTAGGAGCCTGATTTGGTAGATGTGAGAGCTGGCCCAGACCCCAGGCCTTCTGTTCTACTCTTTCCCCCTGAAAAGAGAGCCTGCATCCAGAGGTAAACTGGGATACCCCACTGCTCAGTGGGGGACCTAAAAGGTTTTCACTCTTGGCAGTTCCCCACTCATCCTCCCTGTGGCTGCTGTCCAGTCTTACCCATTTAATGGATTGTTCTTGTTATAAAATCAGAGCTCCTTGTACCTTTAAAATTAAAAGGACTTTTATTAAAAAAAGAGAAAAGTGATAATATATGGTAATTAATTTTTTTCAAAGCTCTTACTTGGTTTGAAACAAAAAAGAGTGGGCCTTTTTTAATAGAGCTCTAACATTAAAAAAGAATTCTAGTTGCTGAGCCCTACACTACCTGCCACTATGTATAATAGACAAGATACTTAAAGAATTTGTGGTGTGGTTCATTAGTTTACATTTCAAATCTTTATCGAGGACCTCTCATGAGTCTGATCACATACAAAGAAACTGATTTATTTGTGATCTATGTATTGGACATCGGATTAGCTGCTTTATGTGAACTAATTTAGTCTCACATCCACCACCCTGCAAGCTCGGTAGTGTTATTTCCACCCTGCAGATGAGGAGTTTAAGGCCTTTCATGTTGGTAACCTGCCTGGCCAGTTAACAGCAGATTCAGTCCTGTGCTCTCTGTACTCCAGATGTTTCTGAAGCAGATGTGATTCAGCATAAGAAGTGAGAGTTTAGGTGAGCCAAAGAGTACCCTGGGCAGGGGCTAAGGACTCACCATTGAGCAGCCAAGAGATTCGAGGCACTGGGGTCCCCTGTACGGAGCACTGCATCACAAAATCCTGACCCTCGATGACAGTACAGTCCTTCAAGACACTGGAGAATGAGGGGGCCACCCTCATTATGGCTGGCCCTGTGAAGGCAAAGAACACACAGGCCATCTCATTCACCCTAAGCCTGATAGGCAGATGCTGCACTGGCCCGGGTGCTGGGCTTTCTGGGCAGCTACTTAGACCCTGTCTACCTTCACAGCAGAAAGCGACATCCCCAAATGCTGCTTGGGTTGGAAGCAAGGGGATTGCTGGTAGCCTTCCAGTCATAAAGCATCCTGGTGCTTGGCTACTCAGGACCAGAGAGTGTCTTCTCTCCTTTCTACATTAGGCCTCTCCTGCCTGTTCTTGATCCTCACTATGTTCTGTTTTCCCTCTTGGTCTGCCCTCTACATTATACTGTTCTGTTATTCTCTTCCCTCTTCTTTCCCTACCTCCTCTCTCTTTAATGCTAGTACTAGGGCTTGAACTCAAGGCCTTAGATTCTTGTTTAGCTTTTTCTGCCCAGGACTGGCACTTGACCACTTAAGCTACACCTCCAATTCCAAATTTTGGCTGGTTAATTAGAGATAAGACTATCAGCTTTGTCTGCCCAGGATGGCTTGGAATCATGATTTTCAGATCTCAGCCTCCTGAGTGGCTTGGATTGCAGGCGTGAGCCACCAGCATCTGGTTCTACTGTCTTCTACATGTTGCAGTAGTGATTACCCAATCTTGTCACTATCTCTACTTCTAGAAACCACAAACCCACAGGGAAGATATTTCCACTTTCAATTATTACAACTATTCTTTTCCAGTTCTGAGACGGATTCCACTAACAAAGTCTCATGTACGTTGTAGTTTTCCAAGTGTAGTTTTCCAAGGGTTCAGAACTGCTGGGGCCCCAAGAAAATGCATGTTCTAGTTTTAGAACATCTGCCTGGTTTAACTCCTCAAAAGCCTTCCACATCAGTGAAATGACCAACGGACTGAAGTTTGGGGCCCTTCATTAAAAGAGCAACAAGGACAGATAATCTCTATACTACTTAGAATAGCTGCACACAGGTCACATTGGCTGAGCAGACATCGCTGGTGCTTCTCATTACAGAGATGAGGGGAAACCTGCTCTGTATTGAGGGACTTCAGCCAAGAAAACCTGAGGGACTGTACCTGCGAGTTACTTTCCTAGGAGTGAATGTGACAGTGTCATGCTGTTCCATCTTTAGTTCATTTTCTAGACAAAGTTCATCATTTCCTACAGTCAAACCCAGGGGTGAGGCAGTTTCTCAGTCAGCTCTCTGGCTCTACAGCCATCTGTCTCCCCTAGACCCTCCTCTTTGGGAGAGGAGTTACAAGAAAGATGGTTTATCTAACCAGACCTGGCACTGAGGAAGGGATGGGCAGATGATCTCACATGTAGAGAGTCACCATCAACTTCTTCCATTAGTCCTTCACTAGAGACATGCCTTTGGGAGTCACTGAAAAGATCAGACCATCATGGGTTAGAGATTTGCAAGGTATGTGTTCTTGGATGAGTCACTGAACCTTACTAAAGCTTGGTATTCCCATCTGGAGAATAAGTGCAACTATAATTATCTCATGTATCTGCTGGTTGGGTTGGAGTTGTGGTTCAGGTGGTACAGCACCAGCCAGTGATTGAAAGCATCATATGGAGTTCCAGTCCCAGTCTCAGAAAAAGAAATTACAACAACAAAGATGGTTGGGATAACTAAATGGAAGACTGCAAACAAAGTATTTAGCACAGAAATGGCCTTTAGAACATCCTTGTGAATGTTTGCCATTATGGGTGAATGGAAGCTGCTGTGCATAGAAACTTCACTTAGGCAAATATGTGTTGGGACTGAAAGAGTGGAGATGGAAAGTGGGAGTTTTAGCGCATTAGCAACCAGGAGAAAGATTTTTCTTTCCCCTTTCAGCATAGGGAACAGCAAGGGTGCGTGGGGGACACCAGAATGTCTCTCCAATGGATAGAGACTAAAGAAAAGTGTTAGCCATCTAGCTCTAGATAAGAGCATTGTGAAGCTGGAGGGGGTAGGAGGAGAAGTCTGGGTACAAGAAGAAGCTTATGTGCATTGAGGAATAGAAAGAGGGTTGACAGAAGCTAGAAGATCACAGGCCACCTGACCTACATCTTGGCTGGAAAAGATATAAGACAGCTGATATCCTTAACAGGACAGAGGACCATGAAGCCCTTCTACAATGGCAGAGCCATAACCAATTCCTCCACAAAAGCAGAGAGAACTTGATAGAGTCTCTATCGACTTTTCCAGAACTCTGGGGGTTAACTTAAGGCTAGCAACATTCTGAGGAATGTTTGTTTATGAACAACAAAACCAAACCCCCACCCCGAAACCCAGCTGAATCATGGTAAGAGCAGGTTATGTGGCATTTGAAGTCCCATCTCCTTCACTGCAGCTCTGCCTCACCCTAGGCCCAAAAGCAGCAGAACCAGCTGACCCAGGGATGACACCTCTGAAACTGTGAACCAAAACAAATCTTTCCTCTTCTAAGTTGATCAGCTCAGGAATTTTGTCACATCCAGAATGTCACATACAGAATGATAAAAATTAATTGCCAATAGTATGTCTGATAAAGGTAAATCTTGAATATGTAAAGAATTCTTAAAACACAACAATGAAAAATGACCCAGTCAAAAACCAGGTCTTAGAGGTTCATGCCTGTAATCTAGCTACTCAGGATGCTGAGATCTGAGAACTGAGGTTCAAAACCAGCCCAGGAAGGGAAGTCTGTGAGACTCTTAACTCTAATTAATCACCCAAAAGCTAGAAGTGATACTGTGCCT
This sequence comes from Dipodomys merriami, assembly GCF_024711535.1. Lineage (NCBI taxonomy): Eukaryota > Metazoa > Chordata > Mammalia > Rodentia > Heteromyidae > Dipodomys > Dipodomys merriami. The sequence continues at coordinate 71,668,250 of NW_027203381.1, read as the reverse complement.
CAAGTGGTAGAATACTAGCCTTGAGCAAGAAAGCTCAGGGACGTGCCCAGGCCCTGAGTTCAAGCCTCAGGACTGGCACACACACAAACACACACAAAGTGGGCAAAAGCATTTGTTAGGAAATGGAAAGACTTGGAAAAAATATATTAAGTGAAGTAAGCCTGACCAAAGAAACATAGGTTGCATCGCTTCCCTCATTTGTGGTAGTTAGAATGTGCCTATAAATTTACAAGTAAACACACTGGATGGAAAGACAACAAAATGCAATTGGACATGATAAATTATATAGATCTCTACAGTCACACAGTAAGACCAAAGGAGGATATTCTTAGAAGAGGATCATAAATGCTCAATTGCTATCAGCATATGATCATATAAAATAATACTTATCAAAAATGAACTCCAAGGAATGAAAAGAGGAGTTTTTTTTCTGTTTTGCTGTTTTTGTTTTCTTTACCTTTTGTTTTCTTCATTTATTTTTTTGCCAGTCCTGGGGCTTGAACTCAGGACCTGGGCTCTGTCCCTGACCCAATATTTCTTTTTTTTTCTTGTCAGTCATGGGGCTTGAACTCCGGCCTGGGTAATGTCCTTGAGCTCTTCAGTTCAAGGTGAGCGCTCTATCACTTGAGCCACAGCACAACTTCCCTGGGATCTGTCCCTGAGCCTCTCTGTGCTCAAAACTAACACTCTACCACTGCTGTAGAGCCACTTCCAGCTTTTTCTGTGTATGTGGTAAAAGGAATTGAACCCAGGGCTTCATGCATGCTAGACAAGCAGTCTACCACTAAGCCACATTCCCAGCCTACCTTTTGTTTTATCTGTTAGTTTATTTGTCTTTGGGAGGGCAAGGGGAGCACAGAAAGGGTAGGTCAAAGGGTGAATAAATGCAGCAGTGGTATTCACTAGACACTCTGCTGAAAGTGAACTATACAACTTGTGGGTGGGGATGGTAGGGAAAAACTGGGAGAGAGGGAAGGAGTGACACTGTTCAAAAAGAAATGTATTCATTACCAGACTTATGTAACTGCAACTCCTCTGTACCTAACCTTTTCAACAACAACAACAACACATACACACACAGACATATATATAAATTTTTTTAAGTTGGCAAGAAATACTGCTCAACATTATTAGTCATCAGGGAAATGAAAGTCAAAAATAAAATAACCATGGATGACTCTAATTAAAAAACAGAAAATTGGCCAGGTGCCAGTGGCTCACGTCTGTAATTCTAACTACTCAGGAGGCTGAGATCTGAGGATCATGGTTCAAAGTTAGCCCAGGCAGGAAAGTCCATGAGACTCTTATCTCCAATTAACTACCAGAAAACTGGAAGTGGCGCTGTGGTTCAAAGTAGTTGAGTGCTAAGCTTGAGCAAAAGAGCTTAGGGACAGTGCTCAGGCAGGGACTGCATCTAGGCCCTGAGTTCAAGCCTCACAAGATCACACATGACATGATTCTATGTATATAAAATGTTAAGATAGGCAAATCCATAGGGATAGCAGTTGTCAGGGGCTGAAGGGATAGGAAAACAGGCAGTACCTGAAAATGAGGTAGGAGTTTTTTGGGTGAAGGGGTGGTATCTAATTGTTCCAAAATTAACGAGTGGTAATGGCCACACACCTCTGTGAGTATACTGAAAATTAGTAAATTATACTCATTCTGCCCTTTCCTCCTTCCTGCCTTCCATTCTTTTTAGTTGGTACTAGAGTTTGCCCTCAAGGCCTCATGCTTACTAAGTGGGTGCTCTACCACTTGAGCCATGCTCCTGGATATTTTTCACTTTAATTTTCATAATATTTCCCACATCCAGACAATAATCTTCTATCTATCTATCTATCTAGCTAGCTAGCTATGGCCTCCCATATGGCTGGAACCAAGGGTATGCACCACCATACCAGACTTACTGATTGAAAGAGAGTCTTTTTGCCTAGACTGGTCTCAGAGAGAGATTGTTTCAACTTCTGCCTTCTAAATAGCTAGAATTATAGGTGTGGGATATCACCATTTCTGGCCTTTGAACTATACTTTAGAAGTGGGTCTTTAAAGTTTTATGAATTATATTGCAATAAAGCCACTTATACAAAAAAAAGTAAATCTGAGATGAACTATCCAACATGCGAAAACAGGATAAAAACCATCTACAAGATTTAGATAAACTCACAGAGGCAAAACCATAGGAGAAACTAGACTGTCTCAGTACATTATTAACCTTGGGTAGAACTTACACACATGTCTGTGTGTCTGTTCCTACCTAGCCTCAGAGCCCTGGCCTGGCTGAGAGTCTTACTCTGGACCTGTGACTGTATGACCCACCCACAAGCACTCCTGTTGCTAAGTAAAATGATGGTATTTCTTGCAAAGGGCTCCTTTACGACCAGCTAAGAAGTGAACAACATATGGAGTAAGAATCACTTAACTCCTGCCCAGGGACCTCTAGTTTCTCTCCTAGAGGCAGTTTTCTAAGGACTGTTTTTGCATATACAAGTATGAATAAATGGGATCTTTTCTTCTTTTGGCACAAATAACACAGGGCACATGCAGACTGCACTTTGCTTTTCTCCACTCCTACTGTACCTTGCATATTTTGCCATAAACATCTACAAAAGGCCATGTAGAATTCTACCATGTAGATGAAGAATTAAGTTATGTATTAATTATTTTTTTGGTTGGTCGTGGGGCTTGAACTCTGGGCTTGGGCGATGTCCCTCAGCTCTTCAGCTCAAGGCAAGTGCTCTACCACTAGAGCCACAGTGTCACTTCCGGTTTTCCAGAGCTTTATTGGAGATAAGAGTCTCATGAACTTTCCTGCCCGGGCTGGCTTTGAACCACGATCCTCAGATCTCAGCCTCCTGAATAGCTAGGATTACAGGCGTGAGCCACCGATGCCCAGCTTAAATAAAATTTCAAACTCACACAGAAGTAGAGAAAGTCATGTAGGGACTCCCTCCATAGCTATTTCTCATCTTTCATTTATATATACAGATAAGTATCAACATTATTTAATTACTACCTCTGCCTGTACATCCCTAAAAGAGATATGTCACCAGTGAACAGCTCAGTTTTACGTCTCCAAAGTAGATAAACTTACAAAAAATAAACAGGATGCCATTATTACAATTTAAAACATCACCAATATCTGTATATCAAATATCTTATTGCTGTCCAAAATTTTTAGATGCTCTCATCAAAAAACTGTCCCAGTTAGGAGCCATCTGAGGCCCATGAATTATAATTGCTGATGGGACTTATGTATCTTTCAATCAAAATTTCATATATCATGTCCCTCTTGCCTTCCTCTTTTTATGTTTGTAACTGATTTATTGAAATATAGGGCAATGGTTACTTGTTCCACTGAGTTCTTAACACTGATTATATGCAAGTATTTAAAGTGATGGGAAATAGCCAAGTTCATGCTTGTAATCCTAGCTATTCAGGAGGCTGAGTTCTGAAGATATAAGTTCAAAACCAGACTAGGCAGTCAAATCCAAAAGACTCATCACCAAGTAACTAGTACAAAGCCAGAAGTGAAGATGTGGCTCAAGTGGTAAAGAGCCAAGCAAAAGGGCAAGTCCCTAAGTTCAAGCCCCAGTACTGGCACTAAAAAAATGAAATGGACAATTTTTATAGAAAGACAAATTGATGCAAAGATACTTATCATAGTTTTGGGGGTTTGTTTTATTTTTATGGTGCTGAAGAGGACCTCATGAATGTTAAGCAAGTCCCAGGCCTACTTATCATAGCTTTATTTTAATAGAGGGAAAGAAATAGAAATAATTGGAACATTCAACAAAATAACAGAATGCATAAATAATTACTATAAATGATATGACATAGCCATTAGAACCATATTTTTAAAGATTCCAAAATACTCAAAGATGTTGATGCTATGTTTATGAGTCAATTAGGATAGGAATCAGGACAATGCTGATAAACTCAGCACAATGCTGACTGTGTTTTAAAAGCATTAAAATATTTACTTTGGAGTCTTAAGATTATATATAGTGTAACTGCCACACCGTGATCATGCATCACTTTTACAAATGGATATGATAATCAACACACAAAATGTGGCCTCCTAGATCATTTCACATCTCTGAACCTGTGTCTTTAGTCAGTGCTGGCTTCTCTGTGGTTTCAGAAGTTGAGTCATGGGACAACTTGGACAGCTGAGGAACCTAAAAAAGTAGCTCCCTGTTGGGCTGGGACTGAGCCTGGCCATGTCTATTTTGATGTGATTCTGCTGCGAATTCTTGATTAAGAATCACTGGTCATGAGTAATGACTTTGGCCTTGGTTTGTGCACTGGGGTGATGTTTGTTGTAGACCCTGGATACAGGGTAGTAGTTGCTGAGCTATATGCAGCAAGAGAAGCACCTCATGAATGCCTCCCCACCCCAAGAATCGGGTGATATGAGTGATGTACTCACTTTCCACTAAGAGGGTCCAGCTGCAGGATGCCTGGCCTTGGCTATTGGAAGCTGTGCAGCTGTATCTTCCAGTGTCCCTTGCCCGGGCTCTCAGCAGACAGAGGTAATGGGATCCGCCATCTTCATAAATCTCAAGGATGCTTGCTTGGCTCCTCACAGGAATGCCTTCCAGGAACCAGGTCACTTCAGGTTTTGGGATTCCTGAAACTGCAAGACCAGATGAAAAGTGAAATTCCCCTGGGAGCACTACATGTTTGTGGGGTGGCGAGGGTCTCACTGGGAGGGAAGCACTCCGCGAGGAGGGGGTCATTTCCCATTGCCAAGCCTGCCTTCTCACCCCAACCTACACCCAACCTACACTCTGTCCAGGCATAGGGGTAGAGGAAGGTGAGGGTGATGGGCCAGGAAAGGGGGAAAAGAGGAGACCTACTCTGCTTTGTGATGAGGGTGATGATGAGGCTTTTGCTTCACCTAGAGAGGCAAAAATTAAGGTACAGGTTAACTGCTCTATCTTACAGGGAACAGTGAGTCACTGTTGGGTATTTCAATAGAATAAAGAACTTTTCCAGGCAATTTTTTGTTTGTTTTGTTTTGATGCTGGTCCTGAGCTTCTTCTTTGCTCAAGGCTACTGCTCTACCACTTGAACCACAACTCCACTTCTGGCTTATTTGGTAGTTTAGTGGAGATAAGAGTCTCATAGACTTTCTTGCCTGGGCTGGCGTTGAACTGTGATCCTCAGATTCAAGCCTCCTGAGTAGCTAGGATTAAAGGTGCCCTGCTTCTAGGTCTTTTTCTTTTTCTTTTCTTTTTTTTTAAAATAAATTTTGAATTGGGACTGGGGCTTGAACTCAGGGATTGAGCACCCTATTTTGCTCAAAGCTAGAGCTTTGCCACTGAGTCACACCTCTACTTCCAGCTTCTTTGCTGGTTAATTAGAGATAGGAGTCTCATGAACTTTCCTGCCTGGGCTGGCTTTGAGCTGTGACCCTCAGACCTCAGACTCCTGAGTAGCTAGGATTACAGGAATGAGCCACTGGTGCCCGGCTTTCTAGATAGTTCTTCCTGACAGGAAGACAGTGGATGGTGACTTCTTGGGGGATCTAGTTCAAGGGAGTGGGTGTGTGGGACATGCAGACTAGCTGTGTGCTGAAGGAAGGGAGTGGCCACCAGTGTGCTGCATTTTGGGAACCAGTGACCTTAATCAGCTCTACTCACCCTCACACCGGAACTTGACGACTTGACCTTCAGTGACTTCCTGGCTTTGGGGCTTGCTCTCAAATCTGGGAAATGTTGCATCCCTCTGGCTCTCCATGGAAATTTTCCTTATAGAAATCTTGCTCATCACGTCTGGGCTTTCCAAGCCAGAGTACCGGGTAGGGAGGGTGGTTGGCTGGAGGGCAGTTGGTCTCTTCCTCTCTTCAGGAGAGAAAGACCCCAAGATTGATGCTCTCTGTTCTGGCCGCACTTTTGTGGCTTGCAAGGTGATGGTGCTGGATGTCTTCTGTAGCATGGGGGTCTGCAGGATCTTTCTGAGTGAGTCCCCACAAGGCTCCATCCAGGAATCCTCCAGAGGCTGTGGCTGGCTGTTTGTGGCCCAGGCTGTGGGGCCAGCTCTCTGGGGACTTGAACAGTGCTTACTTCTGGCTGCAGTCTCCAGCATGCCCAGTGTCTGCCCCTTGGACATTCCATTAGCCACTTCCCTCTTGATGTTTGAATTGGAGGTCTTTGCTGCTTTTAAAAATGATCTGTGTGGGTGAGGGGATGGGAGGGGGAGGAGAAGGAGAGACAGAATGGTCATCTGGTTACTCTAACAGTGCTCATCACAGCAGATTCCAGGATCACAAAAGCCCACAGAGGAGGGATGAGTAAGAGCAAAGTATTTTTTTTACAGCTTGCTTAGTGTCCCAAGCTAGAGCACCAGCAGCCAGTTGACCCCTCCTTGACCTGAGATATAACACTAAGCCTCATGAATATATACTTCTCTTCTCTCTAGGGTCTCTGAATCAAACCAGGCAACTTGCATCCTTGCCCATATAGCTCCTCCCTAAATCCTTTGGCACAGAGCAACTGTGATCAATATTTTAAAGATAGAAATCAAATTATGTCACTTGAAATGCAAAGATTTTCCAATGGCTTTCTGAGGGGCTGGGAATGTGGCTTACTGGCAGAGTGCTTGCCTAGCATGCATGAAGCCCTGGGTTTTAATTCCTTAGTACCACATAAACAGAAAAGGCTGGAAGTGGTTCTGTGGTTCAAGTGGTAGTGCTCTAGCCTTGAGCACAGAGAGGCTCAAGGACAGAACCCAGGCCTTGAGTTCAAGCCCTAGGACTGGCAAAAAAAGAAGAAATTTGAGCATCATAAGATGCTCCTAAGTGAGCTGGCTCCAGCTGTCTGTGCTTTTACAGGTGCTGTTCTCTGTTTGGAACGTGTTCTCCATGAGATTTTCTTCCCCTGCTAAAATTACCCTTTACAGGTCTTAGCTCACAAACACAAGCTATCAGAAAAGGGGTCTTCTATATTGTAATACAAATCAGCATCTGTAATTACATATTCATTACAGTAGGCTGTTGGCTCTGCCTGGATATGTAATGTCTACTCTCTGCCTCATACATACACAGGAAAGGATGTTCCTCTTGACTATGGGCTGAATGAGTGGGTGATTTTGGCTTGGGACCTTTATTCATTTGGGAAGATATTTTGAGGACACTCAGAAAGATAATGGCGTTGAGTATTCAAGAGTCTTCATGCCATTGCCAAGCCAGATAAAGAGCTAGTTAGCATGTAATAACAGAACAAAGCAAAATGTCTCAGATAAAACAACTCTCCCTCTTCAACCGTCAATTCTCCATTCCTATATGCTGGCTTGAAATCAGGATTTCTAGATCACATCCTTCTTTCTGTGAAGGAAATTTCAAGACAGAAAAGACAACAATCACAAAGCCTAGACATACCTACTGATATTGTCCAAACCTAAAAGAGGGAAGAAGAAAAAGGCAGTTAGTGGAATGTTCTATGCCAAGAGAAAAAAAAAAAAAGATAAGACATCCACCCTTTCCTTTATTACAGCCTTCATGTCCCTAGCCCTTACTGGTCACTACTCTCCCCTACACTCCTCACTGTTCCAGCTTCCCTGGTGCTGGGCTTCGGTTAGCCTAAGTATGTCTCTCCGGTACTGAATACTCTTCAAGTTCCCTGCTTGCCAACAGAGGCCAGGCCCTGAGCATGCAGACGCAGTTCCCCTTCACTAAGCAGAGGCAAAGAAAATTGATGGAGGGACAGATGGACAAACAAGCCTATCAATTAACACTGTCAGACTCACACACTTTAACTTACCTGTGGCTCTCAAAAACAGATCCACAGGTGAGATTGTCCAAAAAGAAACGTATTCTTTACCTTACTGTAACCTCTCTGTATATCGCCTTTATAATAACAATAAGAAAAATTTAAACACCAGATCCTCCCAAATTACTGTTCATTTTTGATAAATATATCCAAATATACAGGGAAAGATAAGCTTATTCCATTGTCCTAAGAGAAAAGCATACAATATATTCTGTTCCCAGCTTCCTTTTTTTTCAAATTTTATCATGAAAAATTCCAAAGTATACAAAGTAGAGAGAATGATATTACTAACTCCAAAAGCTATCAGCAAGATTAAGGAAAGAGCATTTCCCCAGTCCTTTCTGTTGCCTTCTGTCTTATTTTGAGAGTATAAAATAAATCTCAGCCAACATGTCATTTTGTCATTAAGTATATTAGGAAAGAGCAGTTTTGAAGTCCAAGACTAGGGGAATAAGTAAAGGAAGAGTGGCTAAAGTTTAGCTCATACCTGACCCAGGTTCCTGATCCACAGGGCTTCTCTAATGCAGGAGGGGGTTATTTGTTTTAATGATGTCCAATGGAATAGAAAACAGGTACTGCATATAGGACAAGTCAGGATTGCCTCATGAACCAGGACTCAATTAAATATCTTTATGTGGATGTTATGTTCTAGGATACAGTGGAAAAAGTTTAATTCTGTATATTGTACAGAACAGGCTGATATATAGTACAGGGAATGAGGAGAGACAGCTCCTGAGAAAAGAAAGAGAAAGCAAAAGAGAAAAATCATAGAAGGAAAGAGAGGAAGAAAGGAGAAGAAAGGGTGAATCAAGACCAAGTTGATGTCTGTGACCAGTGAAATCTACGACCATTGGGTGTTGTGGGTGAAGTGATACCCAGTCATTTCCCCATCTACAGCTCTAGTTTCCCCAGGCTGGATCTGCAAGGAAGAGAATTGTAAGGAAGGACTTGTTCAGAGAAAGCAGCAGGGCTGAGGCTAAAGCAAGGAAGAATCATGAGTGGAAAAGAGGGGTACTGACGTGTCCAGTCTGTTGAGAAGAAACATGGGGTTCTGAGTAATAGTAGTAGTAGTAGTCGTAAATTGAGAGAACTCTTGATTTGAAGGATAGAGTGGATGACAAGTGAATTTTAGGCAATAGTGATAATACTTTAGTAATGTCCATTCTTCTAATGGACAATTAGAGAATTATTTTTAAAGGTGAAGACCTACGGTAGCATCAGGACACAGATGAAGGAGATAGCTGGCTATCTTTCTCCAGGACCCAGTATGTGCTACAGGCACAGCCCCCTTTCTTCTTGTTAAAGATCCCACCCCTGGGGAAGGCTCAGGTATGTAAGTGTGCTGTGTGCATATATACACAGATGTATAATGCATGCGCATCCCCTAGGAGGTCCTGACACCTCTACGAGGTGTCCCTTTGCATCATACCTTGGATGGAGAGCTCTGCTGACATGGAGGCCTTCCCAGAGCCATTTACCACCATGCATGTGTACACACCAACATCATCGTGGGTGACATCATGGATCTCCAGGACCTGCACCCCATTCTTCTCAGACATAGACACTCGGGCACTTGGCTGCAATGGGATGTTTTCCTGTGGATGTCAAGAGGGAAGTGCAGTCACAGAAGTCTGCTTGACTGTTGTCACTATCATTCTGCCTTCTGGCAATCCTGTGGGACAGACTCTAGGGCCTGGGCACACAGAGGACATCTTGGGATCATCCCAACATTCTGCCTTAAGCTCTGTGTACCTAGTGTGGAGTTGGGTCCAGCTTAGAACAGATGCATGGAAACTATCTCAAAAGGCCCCAACTGTTATGGAGAAAAGAACATAGGAAGGAATCTTAGATTCAGGGTTTCTCTGCTATTCTTTTATTTATTTTTCCCTCAGGGTAAATTCAGAAGAATGAAAATGTAGATAGAAATGTACCCAATCATTCATTTTTATTCAGGAGTTTCCTGTCTGAAAAACCTGGTCTCCCTACATTTTTTTTGCCTAGCACCTGGAGTGTCCCAGCATTTTGAGATAGTTGACATTATTTCTACCTTACAGATATGGAAGTGAGTTTCCCAGAGTTTAAATATTTGTCTAGTATCATATCTTTGAACAAATTAGGATCCAGGGACCTGGCCTGAAACCTATTGCTCTAACTTTGAGTTCTACTCTCTTAGATGTTCGAGTCTGTCTTGACTCAAGAGTTTTACACCAATTGGTGAATATGAGTCTTACAAGAACACTGTGGTCTGAGGAGCAGAGGGAATGTGTACAAATAAAGGCAAGGACAAACATCGCTATCAAATCAACAGAGAACACGAGAACAACCGAGGGTTGAAACACAAGAAACTGATAGGAAAGACAGACTCCCTCTTATCCAAGGGTCTGGCCCTGAATTCTTGGTCTGACTCTGGATCAGAGTCAGAACAAATAAAAACTTTACCTTCAGCCAGGTGACCTGTGGTGGGGGCCGGCCAGTGATCTTGCAGGAGAATCGTCCCATCTGTCCTTCTTTGACTACTGCTCGGCCCAGTTTTGTTGCAAACTTTGGTGGGCACTCACTCCAGATGCTAGGACGACTCTCCATGGCTGGTGCTGAAAATCTGTCCCTGGGAAGAAATTAGTAGAGAAACCTAAACAAAGCAGTAATTCACTCTTCCTCCCTCAACCCACCCAAGTCACTTCAGTCGTAGTTCAGAAACCAGTCAAAGGTAGCATTGCCAACTCTAAGTCTCAGACGTTTTCTCCTGTCCCTCTGAAAAACTCTGTGGCACAAGAATTTTTACCTCCAGGGCACACAGTCATACTTCATTTACTAGTCACTTTTGTAATTAGGAATACCTGAGTTCTACTGCGCTCTAGCCTACCCACAAAGCCTAGGTTTTGGCCCATAGAGCATGAGCCCAAGTGTTGCACAGCAAGATTCTCCACATACTTTCTTGTCCATCTGCTGGCTTGATGCAAAGGCCTCAGGAGATGGAGCTATACAACAGAGGAAGTTTGAGCTGCTGGAAGAGAACATGGAAGATGCTTACCTGCCCAAGAACATTTGTACTAAACTCCCCATCACTGAGAAGTCAACTCGCTGTGTCATGTTACTGCAATTGGGGCTACTGTTACTTGCCTTTTCTAGGTCTGTTCATATGCATCTTCTAACCATTGCCTTGACAGCTTGCAGCCTGTGCAGGCAATAGCCAGGCCTCTTACTTCCTTCAAGTTCAGCAACTGAGCCAAGGGGCTACCTGCAGAACTGCTGGGTCAGGAGGTACCATGGGCATGATCCATCCTATCCTTCTAAGCACTCATTCTTTAGTGATTAGAACCAAGAGGCCTATGAAGGCTCCCTCCCTACACCTCTCCTGGTCAAGACAGTAGGCAAAGCCAATCCAATCCTGATTCTGGCTTGAACATTCCCGAACTTACCCCAAGATTTTGGAAACAACAGGCTGACCATGCTTCTTCACAGAACTCCCTGCAAGCATGAAACAGAAATAAGGCTGAAAAATGAGGTGTGAGCCATTAATGTTGAACAAAGAGAATGAAGAAGATTCAACAGCAAAGCAAGAGGATGATGGTGGTAATGATTATGCCTGATGAGCATGTGCTGAGTCACTCTATGTACTATGACTAGGCACTTTATGCACATTATTATGTGAATTTCTTGCAATAATTTAGTAAGATTGACATCACACCTTCTTTCTTTCTTCTTTCTTTCTTTCTTTCTTTCTTTCTCTCTCTCCCTTTCTTTCTTTCCCTTTCTCTTTCCCTTTACTTTCTTTTTCCTTCCTTCCTTCTTTCCTTCCTTCCTTTCTTCCTTCCTTCTTCCTTTCTTTCCAAATAAGAAGAATGAGATCCAGGCAAATTAAATCATACAGGCAAGGTTAAAGCCAGAAACATAGTAATGGATTTCACCAGAGTACTGGATTCTAGAAGACTTGACCACTCTGTTGGGTTTTGAAGTGTCACACCAGATCTGACAATGTGGGTATTACCTGTGGTGGCCAGAACCTCTGCAGAACACCATCCAGTTAAAGGGATGAGGAAGGGAAGGAGAGAGAGAAAAGGGGAATGAGGGAGGGAGAGAGAGAGGGAGGTAGTAAGGGAAAGAAGGAAGAAAGGAAGGAGATACCTGTGTATGATTCTGACCACATCTATTTATGACAGACCCAAACATGGAACCAGCACTTCCCCAAGTCTGCAGTGCTGCCTTGCCAGGCACCTCTGAGTCCTAGACAAAGCCCTGCTAGGCTTGGCACTACCAGTCCTAGGTGAGAAGTTCCTATACCTATCCTGAATCAGCTGCTGACCATGCCAGGCAGGAAGCAATTAAAGAGCAAATCCAGAGAGACAGCTGAGGTCAGTGGCCTTTTGTCCAACTGCAACTGGGAAGGGAAACTTTGCAATATGATCAGTAGTGGTTTCACCTTGTTTTTGTTTTTGTTTAAACACAGGGAGGAGGAGGAGAAAATGGAAGAGGAATGTTTTTGAGTGAGTGGTCATGCTAGAAGTTGTTTGGCACAAGTGGTATAAGATACCACCCAAGGCAGGCATGGAAGGGCAGAATCATGCTCAGATATGGCAGGTAGTGGCTATGTGGAACTTGCTGGGCATCCTTACATTCTCACACGGATCACATTTATACGACTCCATAGGAACACAGAATGGAAGAGGAAGATCATAGCTGCGCATTTCTCTCAGCCACATCCAGTTTAACTTTGTACCAGATCCTTTGAGAGAAATGATTAATAATAAACACTCACATCCCAATCAAGTTGTGGCTGTTTAATATCACCACTTAGTAAGCCAGGTCTAGTTTCCTTCCATAAGGAAGGTTTGGTTCTTGTCATTCAACTCTCCATTAGAGAGATTCTCAACTGATATAAGGATACTCTTTCTAAAGAGACCTAAATGATATGGTCAATCAAAATGCTGGACCCTCACACAGCTGAGGAAGTGAAGACTGTCCAATCATCCTGAAAGACTCAGAGCAAGTAAATATCATAAGCTGAAAGGATTTTCTTCTCTCCAACCAACACCCTGCTCCCTGTGACTTCACAGAAGAGAGACCATGCTAAAAAGATAAATTAATGTTTATAGACCTGTGCATTTTGGTCCTATTTGTAATGGTTAAAAACTAGAAATGATACAGATGTCACAGAGTAGGAGAATAAGTGGTAAGTAGAATGTACAAGTACACTTCATTCTGCCAATAAATTACATTAAAAAATAGATGAAACAAAGCCCAGAGCCAATAGCTCACGCCTGTAATCTTAGTTACTCAGGAGGCTGAGATTTGCAGATGAAGGTTCAAGAGCAGCATAGGCACACTGAAAGACTCTTATCTCCAAGGAACCAGCAAAAAATGAGGTGCTACTCAAGTGGTAGAGGACCAACCTTGGCACTTGAAAAAGTCAAGCAAGAGCATGAGGCCCTGAGTTCAAATCCCAGTAAACACAAAAATAAATAAATAAAGAGATGAAATAGAGCTGGGCACCAGTTGCTCAAACATGTAATTCTAGCTACTCAAGAGGCTGAGATTTGAGGATCTCAGTTTGAAGCTAACCCAGGCAAGAAAGTTCTCTTATTTCCGATTAACTACCAAAAAAGCTGAAAGTAGAGCTCAAGTGGTAGAGCATTAGCCTTGAGCAAAAAGCTCAGGGGCAATGTTTAAGCCCTGAGTTCAAGCCCCAAGGTGGTAACAAAAAACAAGAGAGAGAGAGAAAGAGAAAGAGAGAGAGAGGAAGAAGGAAGAAGAAGAGGAGGAGGAGGAAGAGGAGGAAGAGGAGGAGGGAGAGGAGGAGAAGGAGGAGGAGGAGGAGGAGGAGGAGGAGGAGGAGGCAGCGGCTGCAGTGGCAACAGCAGCTCAGTGTAGGCCAATTAGTGAAGATGCATGAGACCTTGGGTTTGATCCCCTACACTGCAAAATAATTTTTCAAAACTAGATGAAACATATAGAAATACGTTACGGTTAAAATCTGGGTTGCTGCCCAGGGCCCTGAAAATAGGCTAAGATTCTTGCCATTCCATGGAACTCCAACATGACCACCACCCTGCCCTACCTCCCTCAAAAAGCCAGGAGCATTTTACATGGGGCAATCCTTCCATGTGCTTTATTCCCACATAGATGCTCCTGCTTTTACCAAACTATTCTCTTCTCCTGCCTTCTTCTCCATGCATCCCCTGCATGCTGAGTAGACCCTTCTCCATTCTACCTACTCTCTCTGAGGAGGTCTCAGTCAGTCCTTGATCTCTGAACACCATAATAGGTCAGTGACCCCATGCCATATTCCCACCCATAATTTCTATTCTCACATCAGATGCATCCTGAACAGTCCCAGAACACTATACATATTAAAATCTTCATCAAATGAAAGAATTTTATGAAGATAAAAGAACAGTGTGCCCATATGAATTAGGAAAGTTGTTAGATACCACATTATTAATAGTGATTGCTGACAGGTGGTAAGACTCTCAGTTATTTTATTCAGCTGTATTTTCTAAAACTTATAAATATAGAGGCAGAGAAAAAATAAAACAAAACACAATCTAGTAAAAACAGAGAGAAGCAGAGAAAGTGTGGTATTCAAGCCATAGGGTAGGTGTGCATGTTCTAAGAGCTTGTTTCACATACTTAATTAGCAGTGTTCTCACAGACTGCCGTTACCATGCTGCTGCATAGCTAATATCATCGTAGAGATCTGATAAGAATTAGACTGATGAACAGATGAAAGAATAATCAAAATGTTGATTCATAACAATGAACTACTACTCAGCCATAGAAAGGAATGAAGTACTGAAGGAATGAAGTGCTATACTATGGATGATATCTGAAAAAGTTCACTAAGGAGCCAAGCATTGGTGGATTAGTCCTCTAATCCTAGCTATTTGGGTGGCTGAGATCGGGAGGATTGTGAGTTGAGGCCAGCCTAGCTAGAAAAGTTCATGAGGTCTCTTGTCAATGGAGAATTAGGTATGGTGGTACATGCATGATATCTAGCTACAACAGGAAGTCTAACTGATTCAGATTGTATTCAGGCAGGAAGTAAGACCTTATCTCAAAATAACCAGCAAAAAATAGGGCTGAAGGCATGGCTCAGTGGTAAAAGCACCTGTCAAGCAAGCTTGAGGCCCTCGGTTTCAAACTCCAGTACTGCCAAAAAAAATACAGTAAGTGAAGAAAGCAAGTCACAAAAGCCCACATCTTGTTTAAATATATTGATAGGAAATGTCCAGAAGAAGTAAATCTATGGAGAAAGGAGGTAGCAATAGTTTCCAGGATCTAGGGGAGTAGGCAACAGGGGGAGAAAACTCAGTGGGTATGAAGAAATTCTAGAACCAGATAGTGGTAATCGTTATACACTATTGTGAATTACTTCATGATCCTGAATGTCTACAAGGAGCAAGATGTACCTGTAGTAGTACAAGCCTGTAATCCCAGTACCCAGGAGAATGTGGCACAAGGGTTTTGAGTGTCAGGTCAGCCCTGGCTGACAGTGAATTCCAGACCAGACTAGGCTATATAAAGAAGCACTCACTCAAAAAAAAAGTCAAAAGATTTTTTAAAAAGTTAAAATGGGGAGCTGGGAAGGTGGCTCAGTGGTAGAATGCTTGCCTCATATGCATGAGACCCTGGGTTCAATTCCTCAGCACCACATAAGCAAAAAAAGCCGGAAGTGGTGCTGTGGTAGAGTGCTAGCTGAAGAGCTGAAGAGCTGAGGGACAGTGTCCTAGCCCAGAGTTCAGGCCCCACAACCGACACACACACAAAAAAGTTAAAATGGTAATTTTTTGTGTGTTTTGTTACCCCAGTAAATAAGTATTTCTAAAATTCTTGGGAACAGAACACTTTAATCTAAAAGCTAAAATTCTTTAAAAAAATAATAAAGCAAAACAATAATATTGCCAATCTTTATGGAGTAGCCAAGAATCTTGGTTCCCACTGATATGGCAGGGGTTTCCATGTCACAGTAAGAGCAATTTGGGGTATGATTCGAGGCAATGCATAAGCAGCAGGTCAGCACAGAACTGAAGAGTGCTTACTTTAATGTGAGGGAACAGCAGAATTTACATCGAAACAAAGAGAATTTAGGCTAACATAAATTGACAGAGCCTATTTATAGGAAAAAAATTAAGTTGCAATTTGTCAGATAAGACAAAAGTAATTTCGCAAGAGTATGAAAATCTGGCAGAACAGCAAGGCTCTGCCAAAAAAATAAATGGAAGGGGAACTCAGGTAGAAAGCCAAAAAGAGAAGAGATTAGGAGAATTGGGGAATTCAGGATCAATTTGGAGAGAAGAAAAGACAAAGATGTAGAAAGTATTTTAACCACTCAAGTTCAGATTTCTCAAGGATGCGGGCAGACTTTAGGAATGAAAGTTCAACAGATGAGGGGATAAAAGTAAAACATGGCACCTTTGGCCAAAGGACACAGCAAGACTGAACAGAAACAGGCCACATTGCTCAAAAGGTGAGTTATGTGATTGAGACTACAAGCAGAACTGCTCCTAAAAAGGTCTGGTGAAAGCAAGGCACCAGTGGCTGACACCTGTAATCCTAGCTAGTCATGAGGCTGAGATCTGAAAATCAGGGTTCAAAGCCAGACTAGGCAGGAAAGTCTATGTGATTCTTATCACCATTATCCACCAAAAAGCCAGAAGTAGAGCTGTGGCTCAAGTGGGAGAGCACCAGCCTTGAACGCTTAAGGATAGCACACAGGCCCTGAGTTCAAGTCTCAGGACCAGTACACACACACACACACACACACACACACACACACACACACACACACACACACACACACACACACACACACACACACACACACACACACACACACACACACACACACACACACACACACACGGTGGTGATATATTTATATTTATCACGAAAACAGTGACTCTCAACACAATGAGATGTAATTAATTAGGCCAGGACAAAAGGACTATATTTGACTGTCCCAGACAAACCAGTGAACTGTCAACCCTACTTGAGCCAACTTCAAAGTGTTTTTTAAGCATTGTTCAAAATAGTTGTTTTGTGCCGGGTGCCGGTGGCTCACGCCTGTAATCCTAGCTACTTATGAGGCTGAGATTTGAGGATCGCGGTTCAAAGCCAGCCCGGGCAGGAGAGACCGTGAGACTCCTATCTCCAATAAACCACCAGAAAACTGGAAGTGGCGCTGTAGCTCAAGTGGTAGAGTGCTCGCCTTGAGCTGAAGAGCTGAGGGACAGTGCCCAGGCCCAGAGTTCAAGCCCCATGACCGACCAAAAAAAAAAAAAATAGTTGTTTTGTATTCTGCCAGAACAAATGGCCAGTTTTTATGATAGTTATGTCTCTGTGTTATCCTCAGTTGAATTTCACTGCTAATCATCCATGCACATGGTTTCAAGAAGAAAATAAATGTTGTCTTAATTAAAATATTAAGAAGACATAGAAAAAAAAGAAGACATAGAGAGTCTGTATGTCAGTATATAGCACTTCAAGCATGGCTGCTTCTGTATGGGACTGCTCGGGCACATTAGAAGATAATGAGATGGTTAGATGTTTGTATCAATTCCTACCACATGCTTGGGTTTAGAAATGAATGATAATGGTCACCACATAAATCATAAACAAAAGTGCATGGGTTAGATACAAGAGAAAAAACATGTTAGAATAAATAACAGAGAAGAGCTATACGATTTTTTTTTTTTTTTTTTTGTCGGTCATGGGGCTTAAACTCTGGGTATGGGCACTGTCCCTCAGCATTGCAGCTCAAGGCAAGTGCTTTACAACTTGAACTACAGAACCACTTCCAGTTTTCTGGTGGCTTATTGGAGATAGGGGTCTCCGGTCTTTCCTGCTTAGGCTGGCTTTGAACTGCAATCCTCAGATCAGATCTCAGCCTCCTAAGTAGCTAGTATTACAGGCATGAGCCACCTGCACCCAACACGATTTTTTTTTTTTTAAAGGAAGCCGGATGCCTGTAGCCCTAGCTACTCAGGAGCTGAGATCTAAGAATTGCGATCTGAAGCTAGCCCAGGCAAGAAAGTCTGTGAGACTCTTATCTCCAGTTAAACAGCAAAAAGCCATAAATGGAGCTCAAGTGGTATAAACAAAAAGTTTGGCCTTAAACAAAAAGTTAAGGGACAGTGCTCAGGCCATGAGTTCAAGCCTAGTAGAAGGGGGAAAAAGAATGAAAGAAACAATCTTAAAAGAAGATAGCATGGCAAAGCAAGTTAGAGACCACTAATGTGGAAAAAATAAATTTTTTGTTTTTGTAGTTGAGGAGGCTGGTGTGATACCAATCATTGCTTTTATGAAACTTATAACCTAGTGGAAGAAGAAAGAAAATTAAAACAGATAATTCCAAACCAATAACTTTGGAATAACGACTGAGAAGAGGTAAGTGCTTTGGGGGAACACATAGTTTAGCCCCCTAGGGGTGTTGAGGGAGGGAGGGCCTTCTTAAGACAGTGATGAAGTTGAAGCCAGAGGAGGAGCAGGGTTTCCAAGTCAAAAGGGAACAGGAGCCGCTGCCCTATGAGAGAAAGGGCTCTATATATTGAGTAGAATGGAGAATCTATGCAGCCAGAAGTCAGTAAGCAAAAAGGACTGAGAAGTAAAGAAAAGGGCCTTGCAGAAGATTGTAAGTTTTCATTCAAAGGCAATAATAGTAAACCATTAGAGGAATCAAATGGAGGGAATGATATACACTTTTATAAAGATATTTTAAATAGTACTGTGGGCACTG
The DNA here is from genome assembly GCF_024711535.1 of Dipodomys merriami. Classification (NCBI taxonomy): domain Eukaryota; kingdom Metazoa; phylum Chordata; class Mammalia; order Rodentia; family Heteromyidae; genus Dipodomys; species Dipodomys merriami. The sequence continues at coordinate 71,649,746 of NW_027203381.1, read as the reverse complement.
GAGCTGGGATGAGTGGAAGTGGAGACCAGCTGGAATTTTGCTTAGGTAATGATGATAGCTACCAAGACTGGCATGGGGGGATGGAAGACATTGACAAAAGAGAAAATTGTGTAATTTGTTGTTGACAATGAAGGCTCTGGTGACATCTAGTGTATAGGATGGGAAAGGATCATTTGGGATAACTAAGGTTTCCCCACTTCCCTAGCTTTTTTTTTTTTTTTTTTTTGGTAGTACTGGGATTTGAACTCAGATCCTCAAGCTTGCAAATGCTCTACCCTTTGAGCTATATCTCAGACCATTTCGCTCATGCTATGTATCTCAATCTTGCCTTGAAGCAAAGTAGACTAGTCTTAAAATTGAGATACTCTTGCCTCTACTTCCTGAGTACAAGGATTATAGAAATGAAACACCATGTTCAGCTGTAGGCTTAATCTCCACCAATTTATAATTGACTCTTTTTGCTAGTCCAAGTGTAGTCCTATGAGCTTGGCTGGAACTGCAGCCCCTCAAACTGGCTCTAGACCTGTGGAATTAGCATCTCTGTGTTAGCATGTGGGATTACCAACACTGTACCATGACTGGGATCCACTGAAGTCCAGATCTCCTATGGGCCTGTAGTTTGCTTTTCCCTTTAAAGTTAGCCCTTTACCACTTCTTATTGATGTAAGTGACTCTGGTCCCTTGAATGCAAAAAGCCTTCTCTAATTTGGACTACCACTAGCTCCTGCTAGGTATGAGGACATCCACCATTGGGATACATTCTTGATTTCCCCGTACATGGCAGGCTCATCCTTTAAGTGCAATGGTCTAGGGTTGCTTACCACTAGAAACTCCATGTGGATTTCTCTCTCTCTTCTTTTTTCTCTCTTTTTTTTTCTTTCTTTCTCTCTTCCCCCCTTCCCCAGGTAAGCCTGTTTATCCCATTTAAATGGAAGCTTGTAGAACTGCACTGTATAAAACTGTGGACATTAGCCAAATGTGGTTACTGAAAATATAGCTGGTCTGCACTGAAATGTACTTTCTGGATAAAATATACTCTAGATGCTGAAGAATGTCTAGTACTGTATTACTAACATTTATATCCCATCAATTGTCCACTGAAATGATAATATTTTAGATATTTAAACTTTAAAATTAATTTCATCTGACTTTTAAACTGTGGCTACTGGCAAACTTCAGACTGCTCATGTAGCTCACATCATCTTTCTATTAAACAGATTGGCTCAGAAGCATTCATTTTCCTATAGTTAGAAATCAACAGAGCTAAAATTCAACCCAAGGCCATTTGACTTTCTTCCTGTGGCATACCACTGTTTCCTAAACTTGATCACTAGAGGGTTAAAAGGTAGTATTTGATTTATATCCTTAATTCCAGTACCTCTTCTCTTTCCTAAAGGAAACAGCATGAAGAAGGAACACAGCACAAAGAGTGGGAGGGAAGTCGGGTGGGCTGTTATAGGCTATGCTACCCTGGCACAACCAACAACTGGGTCAGAGTAAGAGGGACAAGAGTGGAGTCTTCTAGGTCTAAGGCCCTTTGGAGTGGCCACAAAGCACAAGAGTTAACCACAGGCCTCTGATGCAGGGGCAGAAGGCACACAAACCACCAATAAGAGCAGCTGTAACCATGAGGCCATGAGGCTATTCTCCAACTCCTCCAGGTCTAAATCCATCTGCCCCAAGTAAAACCAAATGTAAGAGAAGGGGCAGAGTCAAGAACCCAAGTCTTCTCTTATTTCTGGTTAACTGTCCTACCCCACTGCTTTCCCTGCCAGCACCTACTGTAAATTGCCCCACTTGTATGAGACAGCAGATCCAATTTCCTGAACAATGGGAATTGAGGAAAAAAATTTCCAGCTTACCTAGATTTTACATAACTTCCTTGCATGCTGAACATAATTGTCTTTCCTTACCATGAACCATAAAGGATAAGGGCTGACCCAGGCTGTGGAGACCGTGGAGCTCATGCCTGTTATTCTGCAGAAGTTTCATGTCACATCATACTTGCAAAAGTTGGAAGCAGGACTTTGGATTCTGACTCCTCACTCAGCACTCTCTCTATTCAAAGCCCCAAATATGGATTCCTTAAAGGAGCAGAGTACTTTCTGTTTGTGGGCCTCAATTCATAGTTAAGGCATCAAAAAAATGAGTAAAATGGGATAACACAGAACCAGAATGACAGCCACAAGGTCCATCCTGCAAATGACCAGAGGCTACTTTCTGTCTAGAAAGCCCTAGCCACAGGCACTTGAAGGTCATTAAAATGACCTATGAGTTAAAGAATTTAAGGAAAGCATGCAAACTATGCACACTGCTACATAAAACAGTCTGTTTGCTTTCCCATGGCTCCAGGGGAAAAAAGGAAAAACAGGGTAAAGAGTGGTCATTGGCTCAGGTGCTCCTCGCCCCTTCTAGGCCTTTCTCTAGCTACTTTCACATTCATAGGCCTCACACACAGCACTCCTTGAAAACTAGGCTGGGCAGATGGCCTTCTGAAAGAGGGAAAGTATGTTTGACTCCTCTGGTTTACAAGCTCTTATAGCAAGGCCTGGAAGACTTGAGGGAACCTCATCTTACTTCTGGGAGGCTGGCAGACCACCTTGTTCTTCCCGATGTTAGTCCCTTGAACATCAGCCAGTGTCTGGCCTAGAATACTCTTCCATGTCTGAACGATTTATCAGTGGCAAAAAATCAGTTGTACTTAGTGTCAGATGTTTCTCCTACTTTGAAAAAGTTAATGCTATTTTTAAGTATAGAGGGGAAAAATAGAGAATAATTAATCCATGTTAACACATTGGTATGTTTCTCTCCTATTATTTGGAGTTACAATTTTTTTCCATTACCTGGAATTCACTTCGATAAATATCATTTTATAGGACCAAATGTATGTAAGCATTGCACCTGTATGTTCCTCTCCTGAGAGTATACTCCTTTGGTCTCACTGTGCATGAATGCCTACAGTCCTGTATAATCTATCATGTTCCCATTACACAGTATTTTCATATGGTGTACATATTGTCTCACGATGATACTAATGATGATAATGTTGCTCATTCCCTAAATATTCAGTATGGTCCAGTGTAGGGAGTGTGCCAGGCATTTCACATATGGTTGTGGACAGGATGATGATCCTCAGCCCCAAGATCCTGTGGAATGGGGGTAGAGGGGTTGGCATGATATGAGAGAGAAAGGCTCTAGAAGAATGAGAGTCAGGGTGAGATGACAGTCATAGGCTGGGGTGGTCAGAAGGGAACAGTTGAGAAGAGGCTAGAAGGACGGGAGGATGAGTTAGGTGAATGGCAGCAGTAGGAACTTTAGACAGGGCACATAAGGGTAAAATCTCAGGAAGGCCTTTTCAAGAAGCAGCAAGGGGCCTGTGTGAAAATGCTGGGTGAGCAGGTAAGGAGGGGTGGGACACAGTCGGTCAGATGGGGCAGGACTTAGTAAGCCACCACGAATGTCCACATTTAGTCTTCATGTTGTAGAAGCTACAGGAAGGTTCAATAGGAAAGGAGTAAATCTGAGTTTGACAAACCAAGTATCTCCTCGGTTACCTCCCTTGTCCAGCAATCCACCTCCAATGAAATTGGAGGCCTGGAATGTGCTTTCTGTTGCAAGTCAAGACAGAGCTGAAGAGGAATGAAAGGCCTGTGGAAGGGACACTCAGCTCCAACCAAGGCTCAGCCTCCTAGGACTTACCTTCCACTGTCAGCTCCACGGTCACCTGGCGGTCACCACTGCTATTGCTAGCTTCGCAGGTATACTTTCCCTTGTCTTCCTCGCAGACAGCACAAATCACAAGGCTGAAAATCCCTCGGACACCAAAGTCCAGCAGGAAGCGGCCCTGGCTGGTGATAGGTTGCCCATTTCTGTGCCAGGTTATTTGGGGTTCTGGGTAACCCCGGACCTTCAAGAAAAAGAAGAAAGGGTAAGAGCTTCTATTTTATGACCACTCTCACCATGTGCCTGTATGGTTCTGAATGCTTGACACAAATGGACTCATTTCATCCTTGAAGCAATCCTCCCAGGTCTATGCCACGTTTGTTCCTATTTTACAGATGAAGAAATTGAGGTGCAATTTGGGTAATTTCCTAAAATCTAGAAAGTAGAAGGTGAAGAAGTCAAACATCCTGGCTTTAGAGCCTAGGACACTGGTTACTTTCAAGTCATTGCAAATTGGAATCAAAGCAAAGAGAGGAATTACTAAATGTATTGACTACTACTAAACAGTCAACACATTTCAAAGTACTTGGCTTATCTGAGCTGAGTGCTAAGTGGTGGACATCCATCTATGCTCTTGGCTTATCTGAGCCTCAGATCAACTCATACAGAGAGAAGACAATTCTGGAAAGAGATAGAAATGCAGAGGCAAATTCCAAAAAAAGAATTTCCTTTGAGTTTCATAGAAACAATTTCCCAAGAGCTCTTGAAGAAGCTCCTCAGAATGGATTTATCTTTGAAGGAACAGGGCTCCACCTGCCTCACCAATGCATGACCTAGGACAAGAAAAAGTACAGAAGTCATCACAGAGGCTTCCCAAGGAGGAAGCTATTTTGTGCCACAAAATAGTGATAGCAACAGCTTTTATCTTGGATCCATCCAAAGCAACAGAGATGGAAGGGAATGAGGTAAAAGCAGAATCTGACCCTAACTTGCATTATAGAGAAAGCATTCAAAGAACTCATCCTCTCCTAGCAGATCCAGAGTAATGTTACATAGGCACAGGGGGTAATGTGTGTGCATGCTAGGAAAGCTATGTTCAGTTCTTTCTCTAAGCCCGCTAAGGAAGGAAGTGCTGTTAACAGTAGTAGTAGTTTGTAGTGCTGAAGATCAAACCTGGAGCCTTGCATAGGCCAGGCAAGCATTCTACCACTGAGCCACACCCTTAGCGCTGTAGTAATCTTTGTTTTGTGCAATCACCTATCCTCACTTATATTTAGGCAAGATAACTTACTAGCCAAGATTCAGCTTTCTTCCTAAGGAAGGGAGCTCCAAATCCCAGAGCCAAACATCTCTTTCACTTCAGTTTACAAAGCTCACAAGTCCTCCTTCTCCAACCCCACTCATTTGTAGTCAGGCATCAATTAAAAACAAATAAAACAAATGAATCAAAAAATCTCCCCAAATAATAACACCCACCTTATTTATAATTTATAAAAACAAATAACAAATCTCCTTCCTATAAAATCTAAACTATACTCAGACAGAGATGGAGTTCTTGTGAGGAAATGCTTCCATTTTCAAGCTGTATGCCAGAGATGCCTGAATCCATTGGGGGTCTCTCCAGAGCAGGTATTTCACACCTTAGGATGATAGAGTGAAGAAGATCATGTCTGCCTGGTGCTCACAGCTGGACACAAATGTAAGTGGGGAGAATGGCTGTTTCATTTCAGTTAACTATTCCTTTGTAGTATTTCCATAAATAACATACTTGGCTTTTGTAAGAAAAGATTATATCAAACACATGCTCATTTTTATTAGTGTGCCTGTACAGTGTATATATAACATACTTGTCAATTTGTTGAGACCCTCAAGGTACTTGAGGTACTACAGCAATGGAAATAAAAGAACTATACAAATAAGCCTTCTGCATGTTTGAGGGTGATACATACAGAATTATGCCTTATACTTGCTAGGGCAGGGACTCTATCATTGAGCCAAACTCTAGCCCTTTTTTCTCTAGCTTTTTTTCAGACAGAGTCTTTTTTTGGGGGTCTGGTTGTGGGCCTGAACTCTGGGGCTGTATGCTGTCCCTCAGCTCTTCAGCTCAAGGCTAGCACTCTACCACTTGAGCCACAGCGCCACTTCTGGCTTTTTTCTTTTTGCTTATGTGGTGCTGAGGAATCGAACCCAGGGCCTCATGCATGCAAGGCAAGTGCTCTACCACTGAGCCACCTTCCCACCCCAGGCAGAGTCTTTTATATATGTCCTGGCTTATCTCATATCGAAATTCTTCCTATGGCCTCCTACATAGCTGGGATCATAGGCATTTGCCATTATACTCAGTTTATTTGTTGAGATAGAGTCTTGATAACTTTTTATCCAGCTTGGCCTCCAAACCATGACCCTTCATATCTCTATCTCCCGAGTAGCTGGTATTATAGGTGTGACCACTACATGGGCCAAATGATGTCATCTTGTGGCATTCTGTTGGGGAAGGGACTTCAGATAACTACTATCTTGTTAAGCCATTCTTCGTATTTTCAAGCAAGGAAATCCTTTCTTATAGAAGGAAGACCTTTGGGAGGTTGGTCATATAGTGAATTTGAAAATCACCCTTATCTTCTCTTGTAAACCATCCCCCCATTTGTTTTTCTGGTACCAGTCCTAGAGCTTGAGATTTTTTTGCTCAAGGCTAGTGCTCTACCATTTGAGCCACAGATCCATTTCTGGCTTTTTTTAAGTGGTTAATTGGGGATAAGAGTTTCACAGACTTTCCTGGCTTTGAATTGTGATCCTCAGATCTTAGCCTCCCAAGTAAAGGATTATAGGCACCAGTGCTTGGCTCTTGCACCATCTTAGGTAGGGCTGTGCCTACCCTCTCTTCTGGAGATGATCTTCAGAGAGAAGGGGTGCCTGGCACTGCAACCACGAGGAGATAAATCATTAACGGCACCCAAGGCTTCCCAGCATTCCAGCGTCAAGTACGCTGGCCCCCCGCAGCAGGCTGGCTGTGGGCCCATTGGGCCCTGAGGTATCAATGATTAACTGGGGACATTGCCAGCATTCCAGACCTCAGGGACATGGTGCCTCAGTATTTCTCTCTTTTCTCCTCCTTGTCTCCACATAATCCAAAGTTATCTCTGAAATGTCCTATTAAATAATATGCCAGAAGTTTTAAATGTGCTGAAACTGGCATCGTGTAAGAAAGTTGCAGTTTTCAAGTGATACTTTTATAGTCCTTGGATCTGAAAACAAAGGCAGGAATTCTGTGACCTTGCTCAGTTCCAAGGTCTGAGTGATTTGCAATGTCCATACTTGTCCTCTCAGTATGGGAAAAAGTTGTTCAAGTACTGCCTAATATCATCTAAAACTTCAAATGTGCCCCCTCCTTCCCTCCCATTTTCCCTCTGTGAGTATCACATCCTGTCTCCTGGGGAATGGGTAGGGGGAGAGTTTATCTAACCCTCATCACCAGCCTTCAATTAAGGAGCCACAGCTGGGAGTTGGGCACTGTTGCATATTCTCGCTAGTAATACCAGCTGCTTGGGAAGTGGAGGCAGGAAAATGGGGAGGCCAGCCCCATCAAAGGTAGTAACACTCCATCCTCAAAACAACCAAAATCCAAAAGGGCTTGAGTATATGGGTCCAGAAGTAGAGTGTTTGCTTAGCATGCACAGAGCCTTGAGTTTAATAACAGTAAAACACACACACACACACACACACACACACACACACACACACACACACACACACACACACACACACACACACACACACGCTAGCCAGGGTATTTCTCCCTTCCCCCCCTGCAAGAGTAGGGTTAAAAATACTTTAACTGTCAGAGGACCTCCATGTGGAGAATCTTACTTGACTCTTAGAACACTGTGGACCCTAATTGTCTTAGGTTGTGCTACTTGGAACAAGGCTTCAGAAGTCTAGGCTGTGAACCTTTGCTAAACCCCAGGGCAACTGGGAACAGGCCTGGTGACAGACACTTGGGTGTGGCACCAAGGATTCCCAAACAGCACACAAAGCACACAAAGGCAACCACAGCTAATCCCATGGAGCTGAGGAAAGGGTGAAGAAGTGGGTGGTTTGTCAGCGATCTTATATGGCACGTTTAGGAACCCAGCTCTGGTCTCCAAACTGAAGTTGCCTCTAGACCTTATCGCATTTCCTGGTTTTGGTGAGACAAGTTCTGTAGACCCCAAAGTGGAATGGAGTGTCTGCCTCAACTAGACGCTTCAGGCTCATGGAGGTGGAAAGCAGTTACCTGCTCTCTACTTTTGGAAAACACCAAGGCATTCACAAAAAATGAGGTCACAAATGTTCGACAAGAAATGTTCTCATTACCTTACTCATGTAACTGTAAACCCTCTGTACAGCATCTTTACAATAAAATATTTTTTTTAAGAGGAGGTCACAGCACAATCTAGTCTCCAGCTATCTGTGACTCAGTAGGACAGGATTAGGGTCACAAGTGCCATGACATCCCAAGGAGAGTGAGGATGGTATCCAGAGGACAATGAGAGAGCCAGGCCTTGAATCCCTGGGTCTGACTGGGCCTGGCCTGGCTTCCCCGGCTCTTTGGGATATAATTCTTTCCTTTCATTGAAGAAAATTGCTCCTGGTATCTATGACTCTATGCATCACTGAAGTGTTATGGTTTTAAATGCTGACCCACTTAGTTCTTGAGGAAGGTTCTTTCCTCTCCCTTCCCTTTGCCTCTGGAACCAACCCACAGCCATGGTACCCTCTAATCCTCCACAGGAGAAAACCAAGTGACCACAAGGAGGAATACTCTGGAACATGAAGAGGCAGCCTTGAATTTTCACTATAATGAGTTTTTGGAAACAGCCCTGAAGAGGGTCATTCTGAGGAGAATCATATTTTTGCCACAGTAACCACATTTAATTGGAGGTTGTGTTCTTGAACAGAAGCCCAGTATCAAATAAATCAAGGGCATAACCAACCACTTGTCATAAAAATAAAAATATAGTAGTCATAACCCCTATAATAACTTTGAAGAGTAAAAACTCCATAAAATGTCCTCAAAAACCTTTACGGCCTTAGAAGGCCTTTAAAGATCATGGGGGCTCTCTTTGGGTGTGTAGATGATTGAGGAGAAAGTTGCTGGGCTACCCCAACCTACTCAGATCAAGTTGCTCCAGCCTGAGCCCAGAGCAGTGGCAGGAACTTTTGTCCCCACAGCCGCTCTAAGACTTCAAGCCACACATCTGCCTGCTGAGATCATGGTACCAAGCAGAAAGGAGTTGATTCTACTACTTTTGATGAGCCGCTCTCTTAGGTTCCAGGCAGGCCTGGCTCTATGCACACACTGCAAGCCCCCACAGCTGCAGGGACCAGCTGCGACACACCCACTGTCAACCAGGGCTGCCAGGAAGATGGAGCCAAGGATCTGCCCATGTCAGGGATGGAGGGAGAGCAAAACAGAGAACGGCTGGGATTGGGTGAAAGCCAGGGAAAAACACTGTCTAGCTGGTTGCTGGAAACTGGGAAGACACACAAAGAAGGTTGAGCAGTGGACTGTGGAATCTTGAGGGCCAGGAACAACAGACTTGAGGGGGTATCAGCAAGCATGTCTGATTGTTGAGTAACTGATGTACCCTAGGAGAGGCTGAGTCTGGAGGATAGGCCAGCAGGGGACATTTGGATGGAATTTCTCCCCAGACACATCTCATTCCAGCCAGCTTCCCAATACTGCTGCTTGCTACAGCACAATACTGGTGCAGGGCAGCTTTCCATAATAAATGAATTCTCCTATCACCAAAGGCTAGGTGAGGACTGGTGATTTGAGACTGGGACAGGAACATCTGAGAAACTGATACAAGACTCACTCTTCTATCCCACCTCTGGATATGGGTAGCAAATACATAGAACTGCCCAGAGAAGAGAAAACACCCACCTACCACGAAGCAAATCAGACCATGTCACTGTCTGTGGGCCTTACCTCATGGGCACATTAGGATGGTGAACAGTGAGGGACAAGCCACGAGCAGGGTGTGATCAAGCTTCTGGGTCTGCGCCTGTGTCAGCAGCTGGCACTTGGCCCCATAGCAGGCAAGCACTTAATTAAAGCTTGGAATAATCCCCTTGTCAACAGTCCAAATCCTCAACTGAACCCGAAGAATACATCAAGAAGAGACTATACAGATCAAACCCTCTGCAAACAGCAATTACGGAAGGCATACACTACTGGCTGCTCCTGTCCCCAGCTCAAATGGTGAAACCATGAGGACAATAGTGATTCCGTGAACAACACCATCAGTGTTCCCCTAACTGGCTCAGTGAAAGCCTATGGGTATCCAAGGACAGATGTTTAAAGTTTCTCCTTGTGATCTGCATTTTCCCTTTGTAAGCTTCAGGATACAGGAACCTCTGTAGCTTTGTATCTGCAGACCTACAGACTCCTCTTTTGGCTCACCAACAGTACAAGGGATCTTACAGTCCGGTGGCCTCAGGAGACAATGCAAGCCCTTTTGAATCTTTTTTTTTTTTTTTTTGGTCCAGTAGTGGGGCCTGAACTCTGGGCCTGAGCTCTGTCCCTCAGCTCTTTAGCTCAAGGCTAGCACTCTACCACTTGAGCCACAGCGCCACTTCTGGCTTTTTTTCTTTTTGCTTATGTGGTGCTGAGGAATCGAACCCAGGGCCTCATGTATGCAAGACAAGAGCTCTACCACTGAGCCACCTTACCAGTCCCCCCTTTTGAATCTTGAAGGGAAAAAGGATCTATTTCCATTTACCATCACACACTTGAGTACTGAGGCTTGAACTCAAAGCCTGGCTTGGTGTTTTCTCTCAAGGCTGGTGCTCTGTCACTTGAGCCACACTTCCAGCCTTTTGCTGGTTAATTTGAGGTAACTGTCTCACAGACTTTTCTGCCTAAGCTGGCTTTGAACCATGATCTTCAAATCTCAGCCTCCTAGGTAGTCTAGAATTATAGGACTGGGTCTCTGAAAACACACATAATTCTTTAATTCTCTTTTAATTACATAATTTCTAAACCCTTGGAATCAGCCCAACAAAGACACAGGATTTGGGGAACCTCTCATGCTAATGATTCCTTGATATCCGAGTCACCCATCTTACACAAAAGCAAGAGAACAAGTGTCCTTCTGACTAAACTCCTGGTCCTCTGCCATGGCTGGGGGAGGACAGGGAACCTCCACGCAAAGCTTCAGGCTGTTGGCTTCACTCCCTCTCACCATGAGTCTCCAAGGACACTGTCTTCAGCCACAGAAACAGGTCCATGAGGTCAGGATCTTGTGGAGGCTTTCAAGCTTTTGCTACCAAGTTAAGACAGACTCTCTGACATACCAAGATACTAACAAGAAGCAGGGTGGCATCTTAGAGGTTGAACAGTTAGACTCTGGTTTGGTTTTCTTCAGATGGGCTCAAGATCTCCTGCCCCCTTTCCTGGATGAGTGCATGCACCCCTTCCTGCAGGAGGAATTTTCCCTTTCCATCTACCCACTGCATGGGAGGCTGGTGGGAAAGCCAATCTGGGAGCTGCATTCTGGCCAAAGTACTGAGTCTCACATTAGGCAGACCATTAGAGGCAACCAACCAGAGGTCTTCCTTGCAATTACATCTCTGAATACTGGGACACCAAAGCTAGGCAGATGTAAGCCTAAATATATCTGCAGCCGCCCTCTTCCACTCTCAACCATCATCTTCTTGCCTACACTTGAGAGAAAGATGCAATCTGAAGACTAAGAGATTACTCATATGGTGAAGAAGAAAAGAAATGGAGATACTTTCAGGGAGAGTTTGGCTCTGGATCTACTCAGTCATTTGAAATATGATCTTTTCTTCTTAACTATGCTGGAGTTGATTTCTACCACAGGCAAATAAGACATAACCAATCCAGGAAAATATACAGGGCTCTAGAGTCAGACCTCCTTGGTTGCTATGTGAGCTGACACCTGGTGTGTGGATGCTGGCTGCACCAGTCACCAGCTGGCTGAACATGGACAAGTTGCTTAACATACCTGGCCCTCAATTTACATATCTGAACAATGGAGATGATGGAAAAATTTATGATCAAATGAGATTGCACATGTACAAAATCTCATGGATTCTACAGGTTAGTTCTACCCTCTCTTCTTCAAAGCCCATAATTATTTATAATAAAGTACCTTGAACTCCATTCAGATTTTAATTTTGTTAACAGTGAAAACTATTTTTTGTATCAATAAATACTTAGGTGAATGCTGGGTTCTGTGTGTCTCCTATAACCTTACATTCCTATAGACAACTTCAAGCATTGCATACTTGATTTGATTAAAAACCTAACATTTTCACTAAGAACACCTTCTGCTCTAGTTAAGCTGGTTTATTATTTTTATTTAAAGAACTAAATCAACTTGAAAAGCCATCACTGTTATTATGTAATATTCTGAAGCACATTTTAAACAAATATCCAGTCTGTAATTTTACCCTGCCATCATTCCCTTCCCGGAATACCATGTGCACTTTTGAGGTGGGGACCATCCCTGGATTTCTGCCTCACTGGCTAATGCAGCGCTGGAATTTCAAAGGACATGGTGAGTGTTGGGGAAGACATAAATCTGGGTAATAAATCTGCATTTTTAGCCAGTCTGGGTAGGACTTGTGAGAGATACAATATTCATTGTCAGGAAGGATGGATGAATAGCAGGTTACCCTACACAGATACTGCAGACTCTTAAACTGGCCCTAGATTGCCCCTAGAGGGTCATGCACTATGAGAACTCTCTAGAATATGGATGCTCAAGGTCCTGGGTTTGACTGCATAGTGCCGCAAAAATAAACAAAATGAATGATAAAAGCAGAGGTGAGCAAAGGTGATCTGAGGATACTATGACTTGGCCCAGATGGTTTAGTTTCAGAATTTTTGGTCTCTCCAAGTTGCTTTTTATTTTTTTTAAGAGTTTAATTGTATTTTTATTTATTTACTTTTATTGTGAAAATACTGTATAGATGGGTTAGAGTTACATGGGCAAGATAATGAGTACATTTCTTATCAAGCATTGTTGCCACCTCCTGTTTCCCCTTCCCATCCCTTCCCATTTCCCTGCCCTCCCCGCCAAAGCTGTAAAGTTCATTTTTCAACATAACGACTTGTACATCTCATTGTTGCAATGGGTCCACCTGTACCCTATTTAAACAATTTGTTTTTTGCCTTCATCTCCACAAATTATACCAACATTAAATACAGTGAAAGCAGTGGTTATACCATGGGAGAGGGACATACAAAGCAACAAAGAAATCCTCTTATAAATATGTTAGAAACAATCGCCTGAAAGAAAAAAAAACATTTGAATACTTATCTTGGGGTTCATTTCACCTAACATCAACTTATCTGACCTTTTCTGCTTATCCAAGTTACCTTTTTGTTCTAACATTTTATACAAAGCACAAATCCTGCCTGAGTTCTCCCAGGTGGTAGGCTATGAGGAAAAGAGTCAAGCAGGTGGCCTATGAAAACAAGATCTTTTATGTCATCTGTATCAATATGGCTGGAGAAGAATCTCTGTGACTCTGCTGGAGAACACCTGGTCTGGCATGTGAGGTAAAAAGTAAGCACATGAAGATGTTACTTCGGGACAGAATGTCTGTCCCTTGCACCCCCGCCCCCCATCTTAAGACATCCTGATTTGCATAGAGAATCATGGCAGAGAAAGAATCAAAAGTTGTTCCTTTTGCAATGTCAGGATGACCATCAAAATGAAAACAATATTTTTAAAAATGTTTTTTTTTTAATTCTCTCCATAGTGGTAAATGGTTAAGAAGTCAATTGGTACAACAAGTAATAACAAAAAGCACCCCCCCATTACCACTTACTTCAAATCTGCTGACAATTCTTCCATCATTTCTAAACACAATTTCTATTTCATTTATTCATTCGTTCATTTGTTTTTGTCTATATGGGTATTTGAACTCAGAGCTTCACATTTGCTTGGCTTGCTTGTTTGGCTAGTGCTCTCCCAATTAAACCATGCCTCCTGTCTAGCTTGTTGCTGGGTATTTTGGAGATAGTCTTGAGGACTTTGCTGTCCAGGCTGGCCTCAAACTGCAGCCCATCCTATCTCACCTTCCTGGGTAAGATCATAGGCATGATTCACCAGCATATGGCTACTCTTAATTTTAGGCATCAATTTTGTCTAAAGGTGTTTTATCCTTTCCAGAATTCACACTGAAATGTAATCATCCAAGTAGAATTATTAAGAAGTACAGTTTTTATGAGGTGATGGAGGAGGCGAATGGGATTAGATGGAGAGAGTTTGATGGAGAGAGTTTGCCTCTTTTTGTTCTTGTGCCTCCCACCATGTGAGTATAACAGCATTCACCTCCTTTGAAAGGTGGAGCAACAAGGCACCGTCCTGAACATTGAGAGACCAGACAGTCACCAGGGACAACTAGACTTGGATTCCCTAGCTTCCAGAAATGTGAGAAATGAATTTCTATTATTCATAAATTATTCCATTTGTAATATTTTATTATAGCAGTGCAAATGGATTCAAGATAATCTCTTAAGTGCTCTGTTGTAATATAAGACTTCAGATCTCAAATCTCTCCCCCACACATAAACTTATTCCCCAATAGTCATTTCACAACTTTTATTATGCCAGTGCATAGCATTATTTGCTACGGTTTAACTTTACTCACTGCCAAGCCACATGGTTTATTATAATTAAATTGCTGGAACTTTTCATTTTTCCTGGAGTTGATAACTGCTGTACTTTTGAACAGCTGATGATAATTTACTGATTTTTCACATATACATGTGAAAAATATATTTTATATATTATTTCCACATATAAATGGGAAATAAAAGGTTCAACATTTGAGACCTCGCAGTGGAAAGATTAAGTGAAAAAAACCCAAACTATCATTATCTGTGGATCTTCTCTTTTGTGATGCCCTGGCTTCCATGAAGAGGAATATTCCTATTTCTTGCTTTGAAGGCAGTAGGAATAAAGAGAGACACTGTGATGAAGTCTGTCTATCAACATTTAGGACATTGAGTAAGGAATGGACATGGGAAGGGATTTTCTTTTCTTCAATAGTCTTTCACTCAGCCCCTCTCCCTTGAGTCTATCTTGCTGTACCTATAGTACCTATGTCCAGGAATTGAGGACAAAGTACCATCTTCACAGAGGAAGTCTCCATTGTCTTGGGTATGGGATCCCACATGCAGATGACTGAAGAGTTTGGCAGGGAGGCAGGGGAGTGGGGGCCTTAATTGTTCATCATCAGACAAAAGTCTGATTAGGCAAGACTCTGTTTTAAAAAAAATTCTCTAGTTTCCACCTTTACCCCACAACCCAGGCTTTTTAAAAAAATTTATATTTTTTTATTGTAAAGATATTGTACAGAGAGAGGGGTTACAGTTACATTAGTAAGGTAATGAGTAAATTTCCTATTGAGCATTGTTACCCCCTCCTTTGTTTTTCCGCTACCATCCCTTCCTGCCCCACCCCACAAAGTTGTAAAGTTAATTTTCAGCATAGTGTCTTGTATATCTCATTGTTACAATGGGTCAACCTGTATCATTATTTCAGCTTTTTGTTATTTCCCTTTCCCTCTCCAAATTAGAAAAATGTATATCCAAGATGATTCTGGAACCCATGCTTTTAAACGCTTCAATTTACTTAGTCTTTTTGAGAATGTTCTGGCTCAAACAGGCTTACTTTTTAAATTGTTGCTCAGTCTCCTAACCAAGACATACTGTCACAGAGGAGGCTAAAGCTCAGCCTGGCCAATCATCTTTCCATTGTCCATCAATGATTGACATCCTTATCTGCTGTTATTAGTCCCCATTCTGTCCTCATTAAGTTCCTACTTTCGTTCATTATAAGAGTATATTCTCACTATGAGTATATATAAATTTTTTAAATATAGAAAATAGAAACTGGAACCCCTGTGCATTGCTGGTGGGAATATAAAATGGTGGAGCTGTTGTATGGAAAGTAGTATGGTAGCTCTTCAAAAAATAAAAATACCAGCTGGGTGCTTGTGGCTCATGCCTGTAATCCTAGTTACTCAGAAAGTTGTGATTTAAGAATCACAGTTCTAAGCCAGCCCAGGCAGGAAAGTCTGTGAAACTCTTATCTCCAATTAATCACTAAAAAAAAGAAAGAGCCAGAAGTTGAGGTATGGCTCAAGTGGTAGAGCACTAGTCTTGAGCACAAAAGCCCAGGGACAGCACCCAGTGCCAGAGTTCCAGTCCTGGGACCAGCAAAATTAAAAAAAAATGGGATCCAGCCATTCTACCTCTTATATTCCAAAAAACTGGAAGCAGGAACTGCAACACATACTTCCTTATATTCACAGTAACTTTCACAATAAGAAGCAACCCAAATGTCCACTAACAGATGAGTATATGTCCTTGTATAGTGGATATTGTTTTTCAGAAAATCTTGACCCATGCTACCTCATGGGTGAACCATGAAGACATTATGCTAAGTAAAACAAGCCACTAAAGGAAAAGAACTTAAGTACCCACTTATGTGAGGGACCTGGAGAAGTAAAATTCAGAGGTAGACTAGGGAATGGTGTTGGGGGAAGGGAAATAAGAAGTTGTTGCCTAATGGGTACAGAATTTTCCAGGTGAAAAGGGTTTCGTAGGTAGATGGTGGTAATGGTTGCACAATCATGTGAATATCATTAGTGCCACTGAGCTAGACATTTAAAAATGGCTAAAATGGTAACTTTAATGTTTTATTGATTTACCACAAGAGCAATTAAGACCACATATTATGTTGTTTCATCACATTTACCTTTCTGCCATATAGTACCCTGCTTCTAGTGTCATAAATAGAGTACATGAGACTGAAATTTCTTTTCTACTTAAACAAATTCCCGTTGTGCCCTGCCTTTTTTCTCCTACCCTCAGCTTCCTGTTCTGGATTGCTCTCCTCTGGCCACACAGGCCTCTTGGAGCCACCCCTGAGTAATACAGGCAATGGCCAGCATGGGAGCATATACAGTTTGACCTGCTCAGAGGACTATGGAAAAACATCAGCATGAGCAGAGGATAAAGAAGATCCATGAGTGGTTGCTGTGAGCCAAGTAAGAATCTTCAGGCTGGACTGGGAAGGTGACTCAGTGGTAGAGTGCTTGCTTTGCATGTATGAGGTCCTGGGTCCAATTCCTTAGCATCACATAAGCAGAAAAAGCCGAAAGTGGTGCTGTGGCTCAAGTTGTAAGAGTGCTAGCCTTGAGCTGAAGAGTTCAGGACAGTGACCAAGCCGAGTTCAGGCCCCACAACAGACAAAAACAAAAACAAACAAACAAACAAAACAGAGAATCTTCAGGCCATATCCAGATGTGGAGTCTGTCCCAAGAGAGGTGGGGATAGGATGATTGACAGGGCCAGACCAGGAAGCTAAGAGTTTGTTAGAAGCAGCCATTCAAGTGTATACCAGATACCTCCCAACATTTCTGCTCAGCTTATGCAGGGGTGCTCACGGGCCCTAGGTTAGAAGGTAACTTATGAACAAAAGTGGATCCAAGACAGTGCAAACACAGCCTCAGGCTCCTCTGCTTCTGCAAATTCTCCACCAGAGCCACTTCTGTCTGCTTTGCAATGACTGCTTTGCACATTTAGTTGCTTAGGCACAGCCCTGTCACAAGCTTTTGTTCAGCAATTTTAGGGCAGGGCCCCGGGGACCAGGAAAGAGAAGATACACATAGCAGTAACTCTCAAAAGAAGTCCTATTGTGAGCAAGCCTGGGGGGGGTGTGATTCTTTAGAATTTTTTTTGGTGGTGTCTTAGAAACACCAAAGGGGGTATTGAGTCCTAGTTCCAAAAACTCATTTAAAGCAGATTTAGGCTTCCCATTGTAAGCCAACTCTCTTTTCTGAAGAAGCATCTGGAAAAATGGAGGGAAAAGTTGCCCAGTTATTTAGTTAAAAACAAAACTCAAACTTTCCTTTCACCCCTTCTGCCAATGTCCCTTTTCAGCTATGCAATCCTAGGGAAGGAAGGATAGTGGGGGCTGAAGCCCAGCTGGGCTGGCAGCAAGCATCTTCATCCTCAGAGAAGGCAGATCCACCAGCAGCAGCCATGGGCACTCGCTAGAAGGGTATGGTACATTCCCCTCCTCAAAGCATGGTGCCAGGACCCACTAAGCAGCCAACCCCTGGCTGGCTGAGAGGATCCAAAACCAGCCTAATTCCCAAACTGTTTATAAGAGAAGAATGAGGTTATCCTGTGGTGGGAACTTTGGGGCCCTTCTCTCACCCCTAGAGGATCCCTAATCAAGAAATTAGGATCAAGAGGTATCTGTGAATGGCCTGTATGTCTCATTTCCTATTCTAGTCATAGGAACCTGTCCAAAGGTCAGTACCACAGATAGCCCAGGGTTGAGGGGTCTGCAGGCAGGGCTTGGCTTGAATATGGGTGAATGCTCGGGTCTCACCTGGCTCAGAGAGTAGGTGCACCCCATGCAGGCTGGGGGTGTAGCTCAGTGATACAACACATACTTAGCATATATAAGGATTTGGTTCAATCTCCTGCACTACACAGAAACATACAAAAACTGAGTACTTCTGATAGTCGTCACCTCCAGTCTGCAGAGCTGGAAAGAGTATAGGGCCTTATGTCTTCTGAGAAGATAGCTTGGTTCATATTTTGTGTTGTTCAGAAGGCTACATCAGATTAGGAGCTAGAAGGACATTACGCCCATGGGAACCTCCTAACCATCACTCCTAACCATCACCATTTGGCCCCCCAAGGAGTCTTAGACTCTGGGAAAGCTGAAAAAATTCCTGCCTCCTAGTAATAGCTTCCCCCAGTAGCCAGGTATTGAGGCAGGTGCCTACCATAGCCTCAGCAAGGGCATGAATTGCTGTTCCCCAAATCCCAGGGTGCTGGTGGCCCACAAGGAGAAGGCACACCTGGGCCTTGAGAACCCTTTGCACCCAATGGTAGGGTGAATCCCAGAGGCATTGTTCTCTTAGGAGCTTTTTGAGCTGGATATGGTCCAGGGTTCTGTTTTCAAGGTTGGTATTTTTCTCTTCCTTTTGCTGGACAGGAAGGAATGAAAAAAGCCAATGCCTTGGCTCTTGGCTTCTTTCGGGGTGATTTTGCTGTCCCAGTAGTCTGCCCTACTCCCCCACCAAAGTTGATGCACAAGCAAGGTTTACAGGTGATGGCCGGGCAGAGTTCTCAGTTCTTGATTCCATTCAGCCTCCTGAAGGAAACATCCATGGAACACGGACAGCCAGGACCAGAATGACTCTCCAGATTCCCTCTAATACCAAGATCCCTTCAGGACCCTGGTTGCTGCCTCCTGCACCACAATAGACATGATTTTCTACACACCTGGAGATTGTGTACCAAAGACAGAGCTCTAGGTATTATTTATGAAAAAGCTCAAAAGACAAATATTCTGAAACCAACTCTTAGTTATCAACTCTCAGTTATCTCCCTGCTGTAAAAAGGGATAATTATAATTGTACTTCTATTTCTGATAGTCTATGAATGTATTATACATCAGATCTCTCCTCCTCTTTTCTTCTGAAATATGTCCATCTGACACCCCAAAATGTGCCAGTGGAGCCAAGTGGGAAGCAATCCCTTCCTGCTAGGGAAATCACCCTTCTAGTTTCTTCAGGCAGTTCTAGGTCCACTCACTCCACCCCGAGACAACCTCTACGATTACTCCAATCACTCTACTCTCCCCCTCCCAACATGCAGAATTTACACCATTCTCTAAAGTGGCCACAAAATTTAAAAACCAGTGCACAGCTGGCATTACAGGTTCACCCCTGTAATCCTAGCTACTCAAGGGGCTAAGATCTGAGTATTGTAGTTCAAAAAAGCACAGGCAAGAAAGTCCATGAGACTTTTATCTCCAATTAACCACTCAAAAACTGAAGTGGCACTGTGGCTCAAGTGGTACAGCACTAGTGCTGAGCACTCAGGCCCAGGCCCTGAGTTCAAGCCCTACAACTGATAAAAACAAAAAACAAAAAGACCTTAGCACCCAGGTCCTGAGTCTAAGCCCTAGGATTGATTGGTGCATGTGTATGTGCATGTGGGCACACGTGCATGCACCCCCCCCCACCCCGCACACACACAGAGTACACACTGATCACAGTAAAGACTGCTGAAAATGTAGGGCAACTAGTCACCATGATATCACTTTCCATATTTCTTTCTGCCTACAGCAAACACAGGACCACATTTTCCATGAAAAAGTCAGTACACCCTATCTGATGAGAGATTTATGAGCTACCTCCAGGTGCAAGAGGAGTTGGCATAGTAAGAGTTTCAACTTCAAAATATTGGAACTCTGAGGATATTTGGATGACTTTACTGGAAACATGAGAATATTTTAAGACCGAATGGCTCACAACCATCTGAGATGACAGCACTTTTACCAGCCACATGGGTTATACTTTTGTTTATTCCAGGTTTGCTGGGCATAATTCACTATAAGACTGAGTTATCAAGGTGGGTGTGGTGGTGCATGCCTGTAATCTTGGTCACTTGGGAAGTACAGGCAGGAGGATCTCAAATTAGAGGTCACCAGAGCAAAGATAAGCAAGACCCTGTCTTAAAAAAAAAAAAGGAGGGGGTGCTGGCACAAGACCCTGTCTCATTGCTTCTGCTTTTTTTTCTTTGTTTCCAGAGCTGAGGATCAAAGTCAGGGTCTTGTACTTGCCAGATATAAGCTCTTCCACTGAGCTAAACCCCCAGCTCTAAGACCCTATCTCAAAAACAAATAAAACCACAAGAGCTAGGGTTATAGCTTAACTGGTAGAGCATCAGACTAATCATTCTAGCTACTTGGGAGGCAGAGAAAGGAAAATTGAAAGTTCAAAAACAGCTAGGGAGGGGCTGGGAAGGTGGCTCAGTGGTAGAGCGCTTGCCTTACATGCATGAGGCCCTGGGTTTGATTCCTCAGCACCACATAAGCAAAAAGAAAAAAGCCGGAAGTGGTGTTGTGGCTCAAGTGTTAGAGTGTGAGTCTTGAGCTGAAGAGCTGAGGGACAGCAGCCAGGCCCAGAGTTCAGGCCCCATGACCGGACACCCCCCAAAAAACCAAAAATAAACCAGCTAAGGAACAGTTATGGAGACCCTGTCTCAAAATAAATCTAGTGTAGTGGTTCCCACCTCTAATTCAAGCTACTCTGAAGGCTGAGGTCTGGAGGATCCCAATTTAAGGCTAGCTAAGGCAAAAAGTTCACAAGACCCCATTTCAATGAAAAAGCTGGGCACGAAAGTGTGCCCTGTCCTTTTAACTATGGTAGGAAGCATATATACAAGGATTGTGGTCCAGGATGCCTGGGCAAAATGACTTTATTCAAAGCAAAATGGGGTAGAAGCATGGTTAAGGTGGTAGAGCACCTAAGGTGGTAGAGCAAGTTCAGATGTGAGGCCCTGAGTTACAACCCAGTACTAAACAAACAACTCCAAAAAAGCTGGAATGAGACACTGTCTGATAAATATAAGAGGACTGGGGGTATGGCTCAAGTGTTTGCTAGTATGATCAAGTTCTTGGTTCAATCTCAAGTACTACTACAGCCCATTCCATCATCTCCCCCCCCAAAAAAACCCCTAAAATCTAATTAAAACAAAAAACACAACTGAGTCACTCAAGAAATGAGACTAGACACTGCATTTATTATGAAGCTTTCTATATTCCTAGAAGACCACAAAATCCCAGCTGGACTAAGTGAATGGATGACTAACAGATGTCTTGCTCTCCTAACTTTATATCTCACTTCAGGTGTCACTAAAGAGATACCATCTTGATTTCCCAGACCATGGCAAGCTGTTGTGCTCTCATTGCCCCATGTCTTTCCTTGCCTTGTCATGGTATCTACTTCGTCAATTACAAAGTAGAGAAGCTCACCAAGGAACTCAACTCCCAGATCCCAACCCAAAGCTGGACATACAGGACTCTCTCTCTCTCTCTCTCTCTCTCTCACACACACACACACACACACACACGTGCGCACGCATGTGTGTGTGTGTGTGTGTGTGTGTGTGTGTGTATGTGTGTGTGTGTGATGCTGTTCTTAAAAAGTGAATGTTTTGGGCAAGGAAGGTAGCTCAGTGGTAGAGTGCTTGCCTTGCATGCATGAGGCCCTGGGTCCGATTCCTCAGCATCACATAAGCAGAAAAAGCTGGAAGTGGTGCTGTGGCTCAAGTGGTAGAGTGCTAGCCTTGAGCTGAAGAGCTGAGGGACAGTGCCCAGGCCCAGAGTTCAGGCTCCACAACTGACAAAAGGAAAAAAAAGTGGAGGTTTTACTATATTGCTCAAGCTAGTCCTAAGCTCCTGTCTCAGCCTCCTGAGCCATTGGAAATACAGGTCTGTACCACAATACCCAGCTATAAAAAAGTGTTTTGTTTTTTGTTTATTTGTTTGAGATAAACTCTTGCTATGTAACTCAGGCTGGCCTCAAACTCCTGATTCTCCTGCCCCATTCTCCTGAATTCTAGAATAACTGTCATGAGCCACCAAACTCAGGTCATACACATTGTCCCTTAGCTTTTAACTCAGGTCATACACATTGTCCCTTAGCTTTTTCACCTCAAGGCTAGTGCTCTACCAATTGATCTATATCTCCACTTCCAGTTTTTTTGGGGTCAGTACTGGGACTTGAACTCAGGGCTTACATGATGTCACTGAGGTTTGTTTTTTGCTTAAGGCTAGCAGTTTACCACTTGAGCCACAGCCACTTCTAGCTTTTTGCTGGTTAATTGGAGATGAGACAAAATTTCCTTCCTGGGCTGGCTTCAAACCTTGATCCTCAGATCTTAGCCTCCTGAGTAGCATGAGCCCCCAGCACCTGGCACAAAAAGTATTTTAAAATTAATCACATAATTTCTCTGGTGTAGGTCCTAAGACTCTATATTTGTCCTTTGCCCAATATATTTACTAGGTTTATTCTGAATTTACCTATGACTCTTGTTTATTATTTGAAGGAAGACTACAAGGCTGCCAATGAGAACTGCACTTGGCTTTGACACTGAGCACCACAGCATGTTGGCTTACAGAATCTATGTTCTAAAAGAACAACAGAGCAAGAAAGAAAAGGGAGAACAAGTTTTATGAAGTTTCTATATTATACTAGGAAAAAACTGGGGTGGGAGGGCAGTTCATATATGAAAGGAGTTTCACAAATCTTTTAAAATCTAATCTCAAACAGCATTAACAGAGCAGAGCACAGTGTCCCGAAGAGGACACAGCATTCCCGTTCCCCACGGGCATCCCAACAGAGTGCTTCTGGGTACAGAAGCCACATGTTAACGAGGCACAGATGAAGGGCCCACCATCTGCCAGGGGATGACAATGTCAGTGGCCTCTGGCATTTTGCCTAGACACCACAGATATTCACTGAACAAATATAAAGGGTAGTTAGTGGAAATAGGTACCTTTACCTTTGGTGTGTAATAAAACACAGTTTCAAAAGGAGGACATGTCTGTCTTCCAATATATGACAAGCTCTTATACAAGTTTACATGCAGTGAAGTATAAGAGGATGGAGCAAGGACATATGGGACCAAATAGAGGGAGGCAGATTTCACTCATATTTTGCAAACAATGCCTGAAGAAACACCAACAGGAAGATGGTAGATTCCCCATCCTCAGAATATTCTTTGCTGGCTGGTGTCACAAGGAGCCACTATAGTCTCTCTCTTTTTTATTGGGGGGGGGGGTCCGATCGTGGGGCCTGAACTCTGGGCCTGGGCACTGTCCCTCAGCTCTTCAGCTCAAGGCTAGCGCTCTACCACTTGAGCCACAGTGCCACTTTCGGCTTTTTTTTCCTGCGTATGCGGTGCTGAGGAACTGAACCCAGGGCCTCATGCATGCAAGGCAAGCGCTCTACCACTGAGCCACCTTCCCAGCCTGCCACTATAGTCTCTAAGATGCCTTACAACCCAAATCTTCATGTTCCAAGAATTGAATAGAACTAAATACACAAAAGGAACATGAGAGGGAACATGAAAGAAATAGTCCACTTATACTAAAAATAACCTTAGGGCTATAATTGCAGAACTAGAAATGATCTGTTCTTTGAGGGTTTTAACGAACTCAACCACAAAACTATCCAGCTCCAGCTCTTTCTTGGGAGCCCTTTCTTCAACTGTTTTAACAGAAGACATTTTCAGATACTCAATTTATTTCAAATACAGTTTAGTAGATCCTATTTTCTTAGAAGAATATTTACTTTCTTAACATTTTCAGTTACTTTATCAGAGCTGAACCTGAAAAAATCTCTTGACCAGCAACTTTACGGTCAGTGGTTTTCGAGCCTTATTTCTCAATTTGTATATTTACTTTCTGTTTGCCCTTCATTGGCCTAGTCAGGCTCGCCTATTTCTAAGACCAGTGTTATGATAACCAGTACTTCCAAGAGTAGGGGAAAATTTAATTCTTAAACATTGCTCAAGTGAAGATAATCAATTGAGCTTTTTTTCTTCAGTTTTTTTTTTTTTTGGTCGGTCATGAGGCTTGAACTCATGGCTTGGGCGCTGTCTCTGTGCTCTTCAGCTCAAGGAAAGCACTCTACCACTTGAGCTACAGCACCACTTCTTGAGCTTTTTTTAACCTGCAATATTAGAAACAGTAATGCTACCTTGCAAGGCTATCCTAATTTGGAAACTGCTCTCAAGACTTAGCAATATTTAATACTTCTACATCTAATATTTTCCTTAGATAATTCCTAATGCTCATGATGACAGAGGTAAGGTTGTTTTAAGTTTTATTTAAAAAATCAAATTCTAGAAATCTAATTGTCATCAGGACATGACGGTCCATGTCTGTAATCCCAGTATCTGGGGTGCAGAGGAAGAGGACTGCAAGTTCCAGACCTGTCTGGGCTACATAGCCAGGACCCTGTCTCAAAAGTCAAGAGGAGGAGAGAAGGAAGAAGGGATAGAGGCAGTAAAGAGGGAAAAAGGAGGTATAGAGAGAGGAAGGAAGAAGAAAGGAGGGAGGGACAGAAGGAGAAAGAGAGAGAGGAACCAAGGGTGAGAGAAAGGAAAGGAGGGAAATCTAACAACCAAAACCATAGTCTATTTTACATAATTACATCAATAAAACATTATTCCACTCTAAAAAGTTATCTTGATGAATTAAAAAAGATTGCTCATTAATAAGTTAAAGGCAGCTTATAAAACTATATTTATTTAATTATCAGTAGTAAGACTTTTACTTACTATACCTTTCTTCCTATTCTAAAAGAGAAAAATAAGCTAAAAAAAGCTACCAATGTATAAAAGGTTATCATCTCTGGGTGGTAGGATTTTTTTTATTTTCTATAATGTTGAAATTTCAAAAGCAACTGTACAATACGCATATTTATTTTAATGTAAAAAGAAGTTTAAAACCATATTGAAAATCAAATTCTATACTTAATATAGAGCACATTTTTAGAAGGTAAATTTAGAATGAGATGGCCAGTGACTAAGTATCCCTCAAGAAAGAAAGACTGAGTGGCACAGGATGCTTGTCTTTGAGGATGTTCAGCTGAAATGACAAGGCTGAGCTAGATATGTCTAGTGGGCTTCAGCTGTGGCCAAGTCGCAGGGTCTTCACAGAAAGACCTCTGCAGAGGAGTGAGAGGCTCTGGAAGAGACCAGTATGCGTGCTGGGCTTTGATGGTGTCCCCTTTCTCTAGCTAATGTTTGGTGTCAGGACAGCAGAAAAGACTTCAAAGGATAATACAGCCCATTCATCAGGCCTCCAGCCAGCAGCCCACCCCCTGCCCAGAGAACCTCACATTAGTTAACTCTTTCCAGAGGGATACAAATGGTATGTTAACACCATGCTCTGAGAACTACTATCTTATGGTCTGACCAAACTCTCCTCAGGTTCATATGGTTTCATGTTTGGAGCTGGGGCCTGGTGCTGGGCAGAGCCACTGCCGGTCCCCAGCTGAGGTGGCCAGGCTCCTCTGGCAGAGTCCTGGCTGGGTCTGCACATTGAGACAGCTCTAGGGCATGGAAAAGCAAGGGGAGGCCAGGCACCAGCCTTCTTCCAGCTGTTTTCAATAAGTCTCCACTTCTGAGGTTGCTGGCAGATCTCTGGAAAGATCTGAACCAACCTCACATAATGTTTTCCATCAAACCCACAATTAAGTAATATTCTCTTAACTCATGAACTGCACAAGAAACATTTTTCCTGTCACTTCTCAGCTCGCTCTCCTTCTAAGCAGCCTAAGAGTAGGTCAGGCTGGGGTTACTGGCTTTCAGAGGGCCAAGAGAGTAGACAACTCAGGCTATGCTCCTCCTGCCTTGTCTCCACAATGGAGGGGAGGGAGGTCACAAAAGAGACACAGTAAGCACATCATTTCATTTGATCCTCTCAACAGCCCTGCCAAGTCAGCATTACTATGCTAATTTTATGAAGGAAATGAAGTTCAAAGAAATCCAGCAATTTGTACTAGGTCCCCAAATTCAGGCATGCTTCACTATAGCCCACTCCATCTTTTAGGGGTGTTAAACAAGATCAACAGCAAGAATGTTCCGAGTATCAACAAACTACACCAAGACCTCCCACTCTTTTGGCAAAATATTTTACCAGTGGCCCCCAGGGCATATTCTTTGAGAACACTATTAAGGACCACATCCTTATTCTGTAACTGAATAAATTAAGATTCCTAGAAAGACCTAGAAGGAATGCCACCTTCTCTTTGAGCTCTTCTGATGCTTCTCCCCTACGGCTTTTGCTGCATGTTGCACACTATTTTTTATTTCATTTTTTTATTTTTTTTTGCCAGCCCTGGGGCTTGAACCCAGGGCATGGGCGCAGTCTCTGAGCCTCTTTATCCTCAAGGCCAGCGCTCTACCACTTGAGCCACAGCACCACTTCTGGCCTTTGCTGAGTAGTTTATTGGAGATAAGAGTCTCATTGACTTTTCTGCCTGGGCTGGCTTTTAAACCGTGATCCTCAGATCTTAGCCTCCCGAGCAGCTAGGATTACAGGCATGAGCCACCAGTGCCCAGTTGCACAGTATTGTAATATACTAACCATAGAGCACTGGGTCTGTTCACTCACAAGTGTTTATTCATTCAGTGGACCAAGGCTTACGGAGCATCCTCCTTTACCAATGTGCTAGATAGTGTGGGGAGGAAGAGCAACAAGTGGCCTCTACCCACTAGGAATGGAAGCTCTCATAGGAGAGGCCACATAATAAATCCTAGAAAACAACTAATTCACGTTAAGTGAAAGAACAGACATGCACATTCGTTTCTGTACCTCAATTCGGCTGCATCAGTATTAGTAAGCAAGAACTGAGTTTTCAGGATTTCATGCTTTTTGGGACCTCATTCAGTATAGCTAGCCCTTGGTACGGGGGTAGCGACTGGTTCCAGGACCTCTTCAGACAGCAAATTCTACAGACACTCAAGTCTCATAATAAAATGACATGAAGGCATCTTTAGTTTTCTTTTGTATAATATTTAAGACAAAGTAAATGCCATGTACATTATTATTTTTTATTTTGCTGGTGCTGGTGCTGGAACTCAACACCTTACACTCCTTTGGCCTTTTCAAAATGGTTGGTACTCTAACACTTGAGCAATACCTACCCTTCCAGCTTTTTGCGGGGGTTATTGGAGATAAGTGTCTTTAGGATTGTCTGCTTTGAATGGCTCAGAACCTTGGTTCTCATATGTCAGACTCCTGATTAGCTAGAATTATAAGCCCTATTCACTGGTTTCATGCTCCAAATAGATAGTTTTATACTGTTGTTTAGAAAATCACAGGAAAAAAATCTGTAAATGTTCAGTACTGTAGCAATTTCTTTTCTGAATATTTTTCATCTGCAGTTGGCTGAATCCAGAGATTCAGAATCTACAGATATGGAGGGCTGTTTATATTTGCTGTAAGCATATTTGAGTAGGTAAAGCAGGCGAGACACCTGCTGTGGGAAATCCTCTTGTTAATAGAGGAGATAATATTCATCTGGAAGGTATTAAGCATCTATCTGGTCTGGGACCCAATAAAGCAAATGTATATATACATGCTGAATAAGGGTATGACTTCTAGGGGAAGATTTAAGTTAATAAAGCACTGACACGGGCCATGATGTATGGAAAAGGAAGAGCAAAAGAGGAGCAAAGATATCTAAGTAGTTTAAGACTTGCTTCTGTGACCAGATGTATGTGCTTACATGTGGTTCAGGAGACTGAGATCTAAGGATTGTGATTTGAAGCCAGCCAGGATGGGGAAAAGTCCACAAAATTCTTGTCTTCAATTAAATACCAAAAAAGAAAAGAAAAGAAGAAAAGACAAAGTAGAGCTGTGGCTCAAGTGGTAGAACATTAGCTTTGAGGAAAAAAAAAAAAAGATCGGGGATAGCACCCAGGCACTAAGTGCAATTCTCAGGAGACTAGCACTAAACTAAAGTGAAATAAAATAAAATAAGACTTGCTCTGTGTGGCTAGATGGATCTTGCATTTCAAAATAAGAGGTCTGTCCCATGCTGTGGGGTTATCAATAAACCTCTAGCAGTAAGATGGCTCTCCTCCCTCAGACCTCTCGCTGTGTACTTTATATTGCCCTTCTCCCCTGCCCAACCTGTGTTTTCATTTCTTAAACACTTAGCACCTATCAGGTGCTGTGTTGGGCCCTTCAGTATCCTGACCCTTGGGCTATTTGCAGTTCTCTGACCACAAGGGTAAAGAAATGGAAACTCCAAGTTAGTTTGATGCTTATCCTCTCCCATGCTACTATCACAGATCTCAACACAGTGTTCAGGCTCTGAGTGACCTCCCTGTCTTCCGGCCTCAACCCTCCTATTGCCAAGTACCCATAGGCCTTGTTGGTTCCTGTCTGGCACCAGGATAAGCCAAGCTGGAGGATGGTGTGAAATGAAGTCCAGAGAAGGATACCAGCTCAGAAGGCAGCTTGGTTTTGTGTGTGTGTGTGTGTGTGTGTGTGTGTGTGTGTGTGTGTGTGAAATTATTATTTTTATCTTTAAATAGTTGTACAAAGGAACTTCCATTCACCAAAGCAATCTATGAATTACACATCTTGATCACTGTCATCTCAATATTCTCATCCACCCTCTCAACCCACCCCTTTCCTTACTTAATTTTAGGTTATGTATTTAATTTCTTTTGCCTGTTAACAAAGCAGTCTATGTGCACAATACATCTTGACCAGTGTCATCACTTCAAAATCTTTATCATCACTTCGACTCACCTCTCCCCTTATATTTCTCAGTTCTGTGGTATATACAATGCACTCTTGTCTGCATTTTCCCCTGCTGTGCTTGTTTTTTGACCACAGAACTTTTACTCTTGGCTGGTCTTGGAAGTAGAGAATCCAGATTTGTGGTATCCCTAATTAACAAGTCAATAAAGACACAAACAACAATGTAGAATGTCAGAGCAAGGAATTTAACAGAAAGATAGTGTGCCATCAAGGGAAAATGTGGTGGTTAGGCCTCAATGGCTCACAATTAGAATCCTTGCTACTCAGGAGACAGAGATTTGAAGATCATAGTTTGAAGCCAGTCTAGACAAGAGAGTCTGTGAGACTCTTATCTCAAAACAAAGCCGGAAGTAGAGCTATGGCTCAAAGTGGTAAAGTGCCAGCCTTGAGCAAAAAAGCTCAGGGACAGCTCTCAGGCCCTGAGGTCAAGACCCAGGACAGACATTAAAAACAAAACAAAACAAAAAAAAACGAAAGAAAAGAAGAGAAGCAAGGAAGGAGGGGAGAAAGGAAAGCAAGAAAGCAAGAAGGAAAGCAAGAAAGCAAGAAGGAAAGAAAGAAAGAAAAAGGAAGAAAGAAAGAAAGAAAGAAAGAAAGAAAGAAAGAAAGAAAGAAAGAAAGAAAGAAAGAAAGGAAGGAAGGAAGGAAGGAAGGAAGGAAGGAAGGAAGGAAGGAAGGAAGGAAGGAAGGAAGGAAGGAGGAAGGAAGGAAGGAAGGAAGGAAAAAGAACAAGCAACATGGTTAAAGAAATTTTGTCTTTCTAAGGTTGGAGAGTGTGGCAGGAGTTCATAGTAATAATGCTACACTAATTTTAGGGAAATGAGTGATCTTGACATGTTTTTGAGGGATCTGTGCATGTACAATGTTGCCATCCTATAGTTTTAAGTATATGAGTATATGTATGAGATACAATGCATATGCATGAAGCCTTAAGTAGAAGTTTGTTGCTCAAGGGTCAGGCTAAGGCACAAGTTTTCACTTTCCAGGTGCCACCATTTGGTTAGAGCTGGCCTGATATTTTTCTATCCCTAGGGAGAA
Organism: Dipodomys merriami; assembly: GCF_024711535.1. Lineage (NCBI taxonomy): Eukaryota > Metazoa > Chordata > Mammalia > Rodentia > Heteromyidae > Dipodomys > Dipodomys merriami. The sequence goes on along the minus strand of NW_027203381.1, from coordinate 71,619,855 downwards.
GTCCCAACTGCAAACTGACCACTAATTATCCTCACAGAGGAGTGGCCATGGGGGTACTAAGGAGGAGGTAGGACTCCTGGGTGTCTCCTAGGGCAGGACTAAGGTAGGGAATCAAGTTCAGCATTCTTTCTCTGTAGTTAACCTGCCTCAATGCAAGGAGACTAGTAGCCCTTTGGAAAGCAGTCGATCTGAAAAGTGTTCAAGTCTTTTATCCCATCAATCTCTCTGTTGCTAACTAGTCAGGGAAATTACATTAAATATGGAATTACAAGCTTCATGAATAAAGATGTTCATCTGAATTTAATTTATACAAGGAAATGAACGGAAAACATCTAAATAAAAGCTAATGGGGCAATGACTCGGTAAATGGTAGCATATCAAGTTTTATGGAATATCAGCCATTAAAATTATGTTGACAGTATACATTGAAAATGACTGATAATGCTGGATGGGGGGAAAAGCAAGATAGAAAACAATATGGATGATCTTACTTATAACTAAAGCATTTACTAAATTACATATGCAACAGAGATATTTCATCTAAATAATTCTATAAGTAAATATCAGTCCTACTTTATAGATAGGAAAATACTTAGCAACTAAAAAAATACCCTCAACCATAGTCAGTGGTCTTCCAGCAAGCCACTTTGGTCCTACCTTTTCCCTATAAGTACCAGTTATCCCTACCTTAGGAACGAAAGAAATCTCCAGCTTAGAGAAGATACACAGGACAAACAAAATGAGTACACTGGATTTAGGTATATAGCTCAATGTAAGAGAGCAATGGAAAAAAGGAGAGAGGTGGGACTATATAGCAAAGAGTATATTTTTGCTTTTCTAAGTTTTCTGGGTTTTTTTTCCTAAGGTCTCTTTTTTAGCAGGATAGTCCCTTTTTACTTTAAAGTAGTCTCAAAACAAGATTTCTACAAATATGCACTATTATTTCTATAGTGGGTCTCCTTTTACCCCAGAGTTTATGTTCTACTTTTCAGTTACTTGTGGTCAACTGCTCTCCAAATATATTAAATAGAAAATTTCAGAAACAAACAATTTAAGTGTTAGGTAAAATAATGTCTATTTCATTAGCCTCCTGAGACTTACTGGCACTCACTGCTATGGCAGTGGCTCTCTAATGGTGCAGTGAGGTAGGAATGATTATTCCCATGTCACAGAGCACAAAGAGGGGAAATCCCAGCCCAAACTCCTGGATGCAAAGTGCGTGCTCTTTCTACTCTTTCCCCTCCACCTCCTGTGCAGAGGAGCTTGGTTTCCTGCCTTAATATTTTATGATCAGTTTTGCTCTGCCAAACACTTGCTTGCAAGCACAGGGCTGACCACTGCTCCCTAAAGAAGATGCCAAGGTGAACCGGGCCTTACAGGAGTATTTAACTATACTCCATCTGCAATGTTCCTCTTCTACCCTGGAACTTAGGAGAAGACTCACCTTTTTGCTAGATGGGGCCTCAAGATGTTCAGAGAACAAGACCAAAGATAGAACATAGAGATCTGAGGCCATAGGGGAGGCAAGGTGAAGTGCAGTTAGAAAGGACCCAGGGCAGTTTAGGAACAAGGGCAGACAGACAGTAGTTGTGGCTTGACTTTAGGAGAAAAGAGATGATAGGGAAAAGAACAAGATAGATCTAAGGCCCTCCATTCCTCTGCCTAAAGAGCATCTCTCATCACCTTTAAAATCCAGATAATGCCCCTATATGTGCACAGGTAAATATACAGGTATCATTATAAACATACATCTCTTGATTTCCATTTATGTCTTATGACTGCATGTCCTGAACAAATGTGTCTATTTTTGAAAGAAAGGTCATTTATATGAAATATATAGTCACATTTGCAGTATATCTGTAGCAACTAGTAAAAAGTGGTATTTTTTTTTGGTTGTTCGTGGGGCTTGAACTCTGGGACTGGACACTATCCCTCAGCTCTTCAGCTCTTCTGAGTGGTTTATTGGAAATAAGAGTCTCACGGACTTTTCCTGCCTGGCTGGCTTTGAATCACAATCCTCAAATCTCAGCCTCCTGAGTAGCTAGGATTACAGGTGTGAGCCACCTGCCCCCGGCTCAGTATTCTTTTTGTTGTTGGTGGTGGTGTTGGTTGCGGGGCTTGAACTCTGGGTCTGGGGGCTGTCCCTCAGCTCTTCAGCTCAAGGCTAATGCTCTACCACTTCAGCCACAACGCCACTTCCAGTTTCCTGAGAGGTTTATTGGAGATAAGAGTCTCACAGGCTTTCCTGCCCTGGCTGGCTTTGAACCATGATCCTCAAATCTCAGCCTCCTGAGTAGCTAGGATTACAGGCATTAGCCACCAGCGCCCAGCTCCAGTATTCATTTTTATATGCTATTCTAGCCGGGCTTGTTATTTCTTACCCATGTTTTCTCCTGCAATTTTCTAGTCCTTTACCTTCACTCCAGGGGAGTATACTAGGCATTATGGTTTGGTCTATATGATGCATTCCCAAAGGGAGTGATATTATCTCTTCCAGGATTTATAAACAAACAGTTGTGGGGGATAGGGCAAAAAATGAACTCTTTTTACATATACAACATATAAATATGCAACTTACAATTCATAAATATATAATGATCTGTTCATATTGTGGCACTGTTACTGGGAAAAGGTCTCCTCAAGGGAGCATGAGTGAAAAAAGGCTGAGAATCATTGATCTATGATACTCGTAAGTCATCCTTCCCATGACAAGACTGTCAGACATACTGTTCTCCAAAGTAAAGTAAAACAAGATGCAGAAGTCCAGCCACTCATCTTCCACTTCCCATGTGCTCCTCATGGACAGCTGATATCTGCAGTATGATCTTTGCTTCCATTTCAGGAGACCACAGGCTCTCACTTGGGTGGCTTGCAAAATAATCTGCATAGGGATGGCCTGTTTAAATGGTTACCCTCTGAACCATCCTCAATAGGTCTGAATGCCCAATGGATCTGATGGACCCCACTTTGAGAAACACTACAAAAACTCCTCTCAGGCACTAAGGTATATATCCAGAATTGAATTGCAAACTCCAAATTACACAATACCTAATAAAGAGGTGGGGAGCTCTGCCTTCAGTAATTAATTCCTTCATCCTGTAGAGTGTTTATTCTATGTGTGAGAGACTGACTGGCACAAAACTGTTCCAGAAACACACCCTCCCCTTTCTTTTCTGGACTTAACTCATCATCCAGCCCAAGATCACAGCATTCAATGTGTGGCTGTGTGGCCTGGCTGTGGAGGCTGTGGCCCAGGTCACCTGTCTCTAGAGCTCCACTTCCCCTTGCTGCTGGCGGCTGATGCAGGCCCAGTGTGACAGGCTATGGAAAGTATGTCCAGGTGCCTGGCTCCCCCCAGTCTAATGCCTTTTAAATCAGGATCCAGATTTGATTTAATTTTCCTTGCCTTTCTGGCTCCAACTCATCCAGACTCATTTTTCACTCCCCTGTTATGGTTCCCAGGTTTTGGGGTATGGGGTGAGCCAAGTCTCTCACACTTCACATACAGTCCTCCCTCCCAGGCTTGGGATTCTGGGATGGTGCTCTTTAACTTCAGACCTCAGCAGGCCCTACCCTGCCCTGATGTCTTGTCAACCCATAGTCCTGGTGAGGTTTTATGAGGGAGTAGAACCTGCATTTCAAAGAGGAGAGGCCTGGGGACTCAGCATGTTACCAAATGGGTAATTGATTTAGTTGTTAGGACACAGAATTGAGCATCATTATTCTCCCCACTGTGGGACTGGGAACTGGATTAAAGTAGTTATCAGATCTGACTTGAGACATCTGAGTGCTACACGGCATCTTAGCCCCCAGGTTGGTCTGTGTGGAATGATGTGAGAGGTGAGACTTAGGCCCCAGAAATGTAAGGATATGAATTCCTTGAGGGCTGGGAAACATTTGATTATTTTTCAGCTTTTTATTCTACAAGTAGCAAACATCCTGTATACAACTAGTGTTTACTGAAATGAATCAACCTGTAAATGACCCACTCAAGCCAGCCTAAAGAGAGTTATAACTGTCTCATACTATAGAGGGAGGGGCAACTGGTAAGCTTGCTAATAGTACTACTAGGTCCCAACTCTAAATTTTTTTGTTTCATTCTAATGTAATCGTGGAATGTTAGAGCAGGAAGGGTCATGGGAGTCATCTGGTTTGACCCTTAGATGAAGAATCTAAAGCCAGAGGTTAAATTACACAAAGATCAAGACCCAGGCACATGGCCACCAGCCCAACCCAGCCCTCCCTCTAGATCACACCAGCCGTCCTCAATGGTCACCAACAACAATCAGGTCAGGAAGCTTCAAAAGCAGAGTAGATGGCATCACCAGAATGACTGCAGTGCTCTAATATATTTAAAGCCATCCTTGCTCAGTGATAATCTAATCAAGTCTTATTAAAGATCTATTATGCATAAGGCTCCATACTAGAGGATATGGAAAACCCAAAGATGAGTAAAGTAAGAAGGGGCTCTCATTTTAGTGACAAATACTTAGGTAATTAAGAACATAAAGGCAAAGGTATATAGTATTAGAAACCCCCAGAATGATCCACAAGACAAGCAGGTTGAGTTCCCTGGAAGTAGCATTTGGAAGAGGTTGGGTGCACTCTTATAGAAGTGGGGTACAGACTCCAATGACAAAGGGTGACAGAAATTCAAAGGGGAAAATCCCAGAACCTGCTCAAGGACAGTGGAGCATTGCCCAGGTCTAAGTAGCAAGTCAGTGAAAAGGAAGCTAGCCGGTGTGATAAAGAGTTTCTACACGGGTAGAAATTGTGAATAAGCAAGGAAATTTCCTTTAATACTGGCAGCCTGAGCTTTGGAATGCCAGTGGCTTATGGGCTAGGTCTATAGATCCAATGCTGATAACTCTAGGACCTGAGAACTAGTGACATATGGCTCCATGATGGAGACTTATAGCTCAAGGCAGTCAGGTCTGAGGTTTATTACTCTCTGCTTTGAATGCAGTGGCCCAGCAGGTAGAGTTATAGTTCCTGAGCTTTAGGTGTTTAGGATCCTGGCTATTTTATCTTTGGTAATTCTCTGGAACTTACCTATGGAATGAGGCTCGCAGTCTTCCCATTCTCTTCACCTTTGGGTTTCCACACCTTGTTTTCTGCCCATGGTCATAGCTCTCCATCCTTTCAGTATTTTCATAGGCTTTTGTTATCCCAGTTCCTACAGTTTCTGCTTCTGGTCATTCTATAGAACTCTTTAGCTCCCTTCTGTGGCTGGTTTTGTCACTGATACTGCTACTTCTTCAAAGTAGTAGGGATGCCATGATCACTGTCTGGCCCATGGCCAAAGAAGAGGCTACCTGGTTGACAGCTCCCCACTAAGGTAGCTGGGCATAAGGGAAGGGTCTGGCAGCTATCAACTGAGGAGCCAAACAGGTTACTTCTGACAACTTAGCCTATTTGAGGAATAATAATTAAAAGTTGCTTTAGAACAGTAATATTCTTAACAGTATACCGTTGGGGAGGATTCAGTCCTTCTGATCTGTCCCACAGGGAACTGACACTGCTTAGTGGATGAAGCTGAATGCCAGCTGGGGAGCCTTGTCTGAAAACCACCATGGGAAGGTTCTGGTCTGAGAGGAAGCATTTGAATATGCTTGCTAGGATACTTAGTGTTACAGGAGATAGTCCTGCAAGGGCTGAGGGGTTAACACTTGGGAACACTCAGCAGCAAGTCTTCACTGCTACTACGCACAGTTATACAAATTTAATTCAGAGGAGACAATTGGACTCCAGGCCTCATTCTTCACCCAGTTTTCCTGGAGAACACTGTTCCCTGACAGACCCTAGCACTCTCTGCATATATTTTACTCAACTTATTTCTGTGTTTCTGTCCCTGATAGAATAGGAGAGAAGCAATTAGTACTCACTATTCTTGATCTGGAAGAGCTTCATACATTATATATTATTAGTAATAAGACATAATCAGTTGTAAAAGAAACTCTTACCATGGAGCTATAAACAAACTCTGAATTAGATAATAAAACGTTAAAGATAGAAACAAGATGTTGAGATTGTGTGGCCCAGCTCCCAAATATAACAGTGATCACAAACGCTGGCCCTGCTCTCCTCAAAATTTCTGGTTCTGAACAACTAACTGTAGCTCATGGGAAAGTGCTCAGTAAACATTGGCAAATCAAATCCAACCATGCAGAATCTATCTGGAGTAAACAGTTTTAACGAGTCAAGAGATTAATGCTTTGAAATTGAAGAAAAACAGTCTCTTTACCAGATACCTGCTAGGAACTGGCATTGCAGTGTCACAAAAGCCAGGTGTGGTGGCTCATACCTCTAATTCAGACAGTCAGGAGGGATGGATCCTAAGCAGAAGGATCCTGAGCTCTAGGTTAGCTAAATAGAGAGGGCCTACCTTAATAATAACAACGTAAAAACTAGACTTGGGAAATAGAGATCCTACAGTATAGCATATGTTATGGAATTTCAGATCTTAAAGGATCATCTAACCTGTGACTGTAGAAGAAGGAATCGGAGGCTGAGGGAGGTGTAGTGATGTCCTTGTTTCATTCTAATGCAATCATGATCTTAGCTTACTGTCTTAGTAGGTTTTTATTGCAAGTAACTTTTACTTATTATTCCTCAAGTAAGATAAATTGTTTGCCTCCTCAGTTGATAGTTGCCAGACCTTCCCTTGTGCAAAGCTGCTTAGTGGGGAGCTGCCAACCAGGTAGCCTTTTTTGACCATGGGCTAGACTGTAATCATGGCAGTAATGTCAGTGGCAGCACAGCCACAGTCCAAAAGTTTTAAGGTTAAGTCTGTAAGTAGAACTCTACTCCAGGGATCTTTCTATAATATAAGATATTAATAATCTAATATAGCCCTCTATCATATGGCAATAGAAGAGAACACAATGGGATGGGAAACCTGGAAAAGGCCACACAGAGAGGAGATAGTTTAGTTTTATAAGGAGATTTGATCACTCATTAGATAATTTATTGATTTATTCAATGAATGAATTCATTAGGTTCATTCATTAATAATTCCTTCAAGATGTTTCTTTGTATTCCACCATCATTTGGAACACAGGGGAAATTCAACTCATAGATTTCTTTAGTTTGTTTTGTTTTTACAAAAGTAACAATAACTAACTTTGAAGTTGCAAGGAGGAATACGATCAGGAATCTGAACACCTTTGATTCTGCAGAAATAACTACTGTGCGAAAAATGAACCAGCCCTTGGTGCCATCTCCCAGGTCTGTGTAGATACCCTATGACTATCATCAACCCAGCGTATCATGCCTTGACCCTCTGGCCATGTACACAGTTAGAATGAGAACTCCCCTAATCTGGGCCGTCTAGCTCTTATTTCTTACTTCAGCATTCAGCTTTGATTTTCTTTCAAGGCAGACAGTCAAGATAATTAGAACCAGTTAAAAAAAAAATAGGAGCTGGAGCTGGGAAGGTGGCTCAGTGGTAGAGCGCTTGCCTTACATGCATGAGGCCCTGGGTTTGATTCCCCAGCACCACATAAGCAAAAAGAAAAAAGCCGGAAGTAGTGCTGTGGCTCAAGTGGTAGAGTGCTAGCCTTGAGCTGAAGAGCTGAGGGACAGGGCCCAGGCCCAGAGTTCAGGCTCCACGACCGGACCCCAAAAAAAAATTTTAAAAAAATAGGAGCCTACGTATTTGAAATTTTACAAATTATATAATTTGAAACATATAGATATAGTAAATTAAAGTAATGCATCTTTCACCTCATTTTACTTTTTAAAAAATAATAGCCACTAAAACCTGCATATTGAATAAACATTCCTCATATTAAAAATTTAATCCATATTCCCTTACTTGGCTTTCATATTCCCGATAACTTTCCTATTTATAAATGCTACTCCTTTGTTCTCCTTAAGGTAATCCAATTAAAATATGTAAAATTAATAAAGAAAACAAAAAGGAGCCTAAAACCTTACTACTAGAGACAGACATACCTAGATAGCTCCAATCTTCTCTTCCCTCATAGGTAAATTGTCCTTGAAAAAGTTTAAATATAGAGATACTTAGAGAACTTCCAACAACAACAAAATACATTTTACTTACATGGCTCTAAATCCTCTTCTAATTTTATGCCGTGAACTACACATACAGATACTTTTATGTGGTTGTGGTAAGTCTGCACACAGGATGCTTTTACTTTCTACTTTATGTTATTAACACGTATTTCCATTTATGGATTTAGCAACCAAAAATGTCAAATACATGATTATGTAACAACTGCCATATTGATGTGCTTGTGCTCCCTTTGAACACAAATTGTTTTTTTTTTCCCTAAGTAGTGCTATGAACATCTTTGCACCAGCTACTTAGTTCTTCTCCTTTATGAGTTAAGTTAAAGTGTCAAAACAGGATTCTTGGCAAAGCAGATCAATGGTTTTGCTGCTGCTGTAACATTCTGCCACTCTGAACCCCAGAAGGCTGAGCCAACATTCAGTTCCCCCACTAAAGGAAATGTTCCTTCAGTCTCAGCATTAGGCAGGCTCTCTGTAGCTGTTATTTTGCTTGTTTTTCAGGTATATAAATACTTGAAAGGTATTTTAATTTCCATTTGTTTCATTGCCAGCAGAGTTGTGTAATGCATTTTGATGAGTTACATGTTTTTCCATGCTGAAACTCTGTCGACATTTTAAAAAAGTGAGCTGTATTTGTTATTTGTCTTTGACCACTCATCTGATAGAATCTGGACGCTGACCTCAGATAGCTGTACCAAGTATTTTTACAGGTATTTTTATTACATTAAAAATACAGAAGTAATTTCTACTTACTGTGAAAAGAAATTCCAGCAATGGAGCATGTACAAAGTAGAAGGCATTCGTAAAAGGTTTAATTCCTTCTTTTTCTTTCTTCTCCATACAACATTATCAATTCCCAGATGCAATCTTTTCTGATACCAGTGCTTGAACTCAAAACCTCATGCTTTCACCTGGCTTTTACCCCCACGGTGGGCACTATACTGTTTGAGCCAAATCTCCAGTTCAGATTTTTGTTAGTTAACTGGAGTTAGAGCCTTTTGGATTTTTCTGCCCAGGCTGTTTTCAAATCTTGATCCTCTAGGTCTCAGACTGCTAAGTAGCTAGGATCACAGGTGCTCAGCTGAAATCACCTTTCTCTTATCATTAATTCCCTAATTCTAAATACACCTAAATATTTTTCACATATCTGAAATACTGGATGTATTTCTTTTTTTTATTGTGAATATACTGTACAGAGGGGTTACAATTACATGAGCAAGATAATGAGTACATTTCTTATCAAGCATTGTAGACTCCTCCTTTGTTTCCCCTTCCCATCCCTTCTCATCCTCCCCCTGCCCCCCACCCAATCCTCCCCCTCTTACCCCCCCCCCATGTATTTCTTTTTGAATTTAAAATCTTATTTGCTAACTTGTTTTTTTTTTTGTGGTACTGGTATGGAAACCAGGGCCTCACAAATGCTAAGTATGTGCTCTGCTACTTAAGCCACACTCTTGGCCCTTTCCTTTCCTTTGTATTTTGTTTTTGAGATAGGATCACCCTAAATTTGTCAGAGCTAACATCAAACTCAGGAGTCTTTGGTCTCTTTCTCCAAATAGGCATGATTACAGTCATGTGCAAATGCCTAGTCCTATCTGTTTTATCTTGTCTTCTTTCCTTCCTTCCTTCCTTCCTTCCTTCCTTCCTTCCTTCCTTCCTTTCTTTCTTCCTTCCTTCCTTCCTTCCTTCCTCCTTCCTTCTCTTCTCTTCTCTTCTCATCTCTCTCCATTTTAAAAGTTTTGGTGGATTTCACTGTACTATATTCATAAATATATACTTTAATTTTATAATATTCACCATATCCTACCTGCTAGTCTCCCTCCCCCAGTCTTCCTTTGGCCTTAACTTATTTTTATTTTCAACTGATACAAAAATATAAAATGACACCTATTATTGTGAGTATGATGTAATGTTTTAACACATGTATACACATGTGATCTAGAAGCAGGTTAAACAGTTTTCCCCTCAAACACTATAATCATTTTTTTCTTTCTTCCTTTCTGTTTTAAATTCAACTATTTGAAACTAGTCCACATCTTCTACACATGATTATAAAGGGCAGATTCAGCATTGCTTTCCCCCTTCTATGACCACTAAGACCATGGTCAGATGCAGTGTTGATCATTTCTTTATGGTGAAACTTTCAAACTCCTTTCTTTTAGCCTTTTGAAAGATGCACAACATTATTGTTTTCTGGTCACCATGCTGTGCAATAGCATCTTAGACCTCCACATTCTTGTCTCACTATAACTTAATACCTACTGGTCAAGCTTTCCCTGTCTCTTTCTGGGAACCACCATTCTACTTTCCATTTCCATTTTTCTATTTCTTGAAGGACAAAGTTATGGCATTTAGTGAGTGCCACAGGAATGAGGGAGACTTTCACACTGCTTCCTCCTGCCAGTCCGGTTTTGATATTAGACATTTATGGCAATATCACAAACTCAAATGCCTACAAAACCTGAGCAGGAAACTCCAGAATGGTCTAGATAAGAATCATTTTGAAGCTGTTCCTGCCCATCTTCTCTTATCCCACATGGAAAAGAAAACAACAAAACCATAATGGGAAAGCAACATTTGGTCTTAGTGTTGGAAGGTGTCTGTATTTGGAGGCAGCTGGAAATGGTGGAGGTTAATTACTGAACATTGTATAACTCAAGTTTGGCAGTAGTCCCCAACCCACTTTTGTTTACAGATAGGGTCTCACAGTTAAGCCCAAGCCACCCTGGATTGTGGTCCTCCTATTTATGCTTCCTGCAGAGCCTTCAAAACAGCTGATTACCACCATACCAAGCTTTTAATTGGCTGAGATGGGTTTCTGCAAACTTTTTTGCCTAGAACCATAATCCTCCCAATCTATGGTCTCTGACTCTTAGATTGCTGGAATTAGAGGAATGAGCCACAGCATCCAGTTATTTTATTTTTAATTAGTCTTATTTTAAAGTTAAATAATTACTGTGGCTATTGCTATCTTATTCAACAATACAACACTAGATCTTAAACTCAATCATTAAGGAAAAAAAGTAACCAACAGTATTAGAAATTGATATGATAAAAAATAAGCCCTACACGCAAGTATTATAGAAATTTAGGGGGCTGGGAAGGTGGCTCAGTGGTAGAGCGCTTGCCTTGCATGAGGCCCTGGGTTCGATTCCTCAGCACCACATAAGCAAAAAGAAAAAAGCCAGAAGTGGCACTCTGGCTCAAGTGGTGGTGCGCTAGCCTTCAGCTGAAGAGCTGAGGGATAGCTCCCAGGCCCAGAGTTCAGGCCCCACTACTGGACCCCCCCCCCAAAAAAAAGAAATTTAGGAGGCAGATGAGGGTTAATATTAGATCCAAGAGGTATATCTATCTGTTAATGTGAGAAGAGAATGACAAATGATGCTAAGGGAAGAGAATAAATTCAAGGTCAGTGTTTATACACTTGTATATATTTATAGGATTTGCAAATATATGCTTGTATTTTTTAGAACATTTCTGAGAGGATGTCTACCTAATGGATGGTAGCTACCTTTGGTGAGTTGCAATTAAGGGTCAAGGCAAAGAACTTGTATATTTTTTTTAAGTTTATGTTTTAAAAATAGCTTATCATAGCTGGGCACCAGTGGCTCATCACTGTAATCCTAGCTACTCAGAAGGCTGAGATCTGAGGATCGAGGTTCAAAGCCAGCCCGGGCAGGAAACTCCAGAAGACTTTTTTTTTTTTGGCAGTCATGAGGCTTGAACTCCGGGCCTGGGCACTGTCTCTTAGCTCTTCAGCTCAAGGCTAGCGCTTGAGCCACAGCACCACTTCCAGTTTTCTGGTGGTTAATTGGAGATAAGAGTCTCATGGACTTCCCTGCTCAGGCTGGCTTTGAACCATAATCTTCAGATCTCACCCTCTTGAGTAGGTAGGATTACAGGCGTGAGCCACTGGCACCCGACTGAGACTTTTATCTCCAATTAACCACCAAAATGGTGCTGTGGCTCAAGTGGTAGAGCATTTGCCTTGAGCTGAAGAGCTTAGGGACAGTGCCCAGGCCCAGAGTTCAAGGCCCATGACCACCACCAACAACAACAAAAAATAGCTTATCATCTTTATAATGAAATTATAGGCAGAGGGATAAGTGAGTAATACATTTTAAAGTCCATGATAGTCAAACCTGTCCTGTGGCTATTACTCATGACTGACCTTATGTGATTATAAGGGTTTCCACATGCCATAACCATGGCTTTTCTGTACTCTAATAAAATACTTTAAAAGAACATTCCTAGGGAAAATAGTCTAAAGGAAGTAAAACTTATATCAATGGAAGGGAGAGGAGAAGGAAGTGCATGTTGGTATGGACACAGCCTGAGGAAAGGAAAAGAGCTGTGGGTGGGAAGGACTGAGCAGTGAAGGGACATAGGGGATGGGGGCTGTAGAAGATGCCCCTGGCCAAGTCTCCATGGATGGCTGCAAGTGGCTGGAGTGTTAGACACCACCCCACCTGGTTTTCCTCAAGGAGGCAAATGTATGTATGGGGCACCGATCACTTGACAGGCATTGTGTTATTTTCTTTCTTTTCCCTTTTATATTGATTTATTTAAATATATATTTGTATTTTCCTTAGGAAGTTGTATAACTGAGTTGCCTTTTAACAGAACAGTTTATGAATACAGTGTCTCTTGATCAAGGTCACTCCTTTTAATATTCTCAGTCACCACTTCCACCCCACTCATTCCTTTATTTATCTTAATTTTTAGGCTATATATTGAATTTTTGCCATTAAACAAAGCAATTTATGTATACAATGCATCTTGATCTGTGTCATCCATCAGATAGAATGACACTGAATCATTTGTAAGAAAATGGGAAGACTTGGAGAGGATTATGTTAAGTGAAATAAGCCAGACCCAGAGAAACACAGGTTGCACTGTTTCACTCATTAGTGGGAACTAGAATGTGCCTATAAATCTAGAAGTAAGCATAAGCACACTGTGTGGCACCCAAGCAGTTATAAATGTATTAACTAAAGTATAATAGAAGCCAGGCACCAGTGGCTCACGCCTGTAATTCTAGTTACTCGGGCTGAGATCTGAGGTCCAAAGCCAGACTGGACAGAAAAATCCTTATGATACTCTTATCTCCAATTAACCACTCAAAAACCAGAAGTGGAGCTGTGGCTCAAAGTGGTAGATTGCTAGCCTTGAGCAAAAGAGCTCAGGGACAGCACCCAGGCCCTGAGTTCAAGCCCACAACCAACAACTAACAAATGAACTAGCTAACTAACTAGCTAAATAAGTAAATAAAGTATAATAGAATTTATAGAGAACATAAATAGTGTTATTTTCTTTCACTTGACCGGTTTTCTTCCTTCCTTCCTTCCTTCCTGCCTGCCTGCCTGCCTGCTTCTGCTTTTCTTTCTTTCTTTCTTTCTTTCTTTCTTTCTTTCTTTCTTTCTTTCTTTCTTTCTTTCTTTCTTTCTTTCTATCTCTCTCTGTCTCTGTCTGTCTCTCTCTTTCTTTCTCTCTCTCTTCCTTTTCTCTCTTTCTGTGCCAGTACTAGTGCTTGAACTCAGAGGGCCTGGGTTCTGTCCTTGAGCTTCTTTGCTCAAGGCCATCATTCTACTACTTCAGTTACACCTTCACTTATGGCATTTTTGGTGGATAATTTGAGATGAGATGCTTAAAGACTTTCCTGCCCAAGCTGTCTTCAATTTGCCATCCTCAGATCTTAGCCTCGAGTAAGCTAGGATTACAGGTGTGACCCACCATTTCAGGACGTGTGTTATTCTAGTGACTTCTCAGCACCTGAGTGGACAATAGATCCCCCACAAGAGACAGCTGTCCCTTGATCACAGCACTCAGATCTGGCAATGACTTGTCATGAGAAAATGCTTTCATCAGCCTTTGAAGTGAGCTCAGGGCATACCTGAGTATAACTAGTACTTCCTGCTGACAGCCCAGACCACTCAGGAAACTACTACCAGGACAGGAATGTCTCCAGTTGCACTTCATTTCTGGTATCAACACAACAAGCTTTCTTAGTCTAGGATGATTGACTCTTCCTGAAATAAGTGTCTCTCTATGTTCTTGACTATAATGACAGTGCATGCTTCTCCTCCGAAGTTAGTTGGTCACCATCTGAAGTGGAAAACACTTCCTTCTGTGTACACTCTACACCAGCATGCTGCTGGGTGGTGTTCTGGGCTATTCTGGGTCAGATGGGAAAGTAAAGAACCCTGCATTCAGACTCATAAGGAATACATAGTCAACTGTTGCATCAGTATAAGCCAAATGAAATGCTCATAGATCATGCTCTATTGCAGTTAACATGCAGTTACCATTGCTACAGTTTGGATCTTTAATGTCCTCCAAAGGCCCATGTGTTGAAGACTAGTCCCTAGTTTATGGCTGTTCTCCTGAACTCTACCTTGTGAATAGCTAGTATTATAGTATTATAGGTATGGGCCCCCTGTGCTTGGCCTTAAGTGTTTATTTTTAAATTTGTGTTGTTCAGCATTTATAAGTATTCACAAAGTTGTGTAACCATCATAACTATCTAATCTCAAAACAGTTTCATCATCTCAGAAAGAAACCTTGTGCCCACTGGCAGTCACTTCCCATCCCACCCCAGCTTCTGATAACCACTTCTGTACTTTCTGTTGATAGTTAGATATTCCCATTCTGGATACTTTGTATAAATGGAATTATGCATACTAGTTTTTTTAAATGACTGGCTTCCTCCACTAGCATAATGTTTTCAAGATTTACTCATATTCAAACATAAATCAGCCCTTTATTCCTTTTTTTAGGGGGGTACGGTTGTGGGGCCTGAACTCTGGGCGTGGGCGCTGTCCTTCAGCTCTTCAGCTCAAGGCTAGCACTCTACCACTTGAGCCATAGCTCCACTTTCGGCTTTTTTCTTTTTGCTTATGTGGTGCTGAGGAATGGAACCCAGGGCCTCATGCATGCAAGGCAAGCGCTCTACCACTGAGCCACCTTCCCAGCCCCTTCATTCCTTTTTATGATCATCTTAGCCACACATAAACATCCAGGGATTTTTTTTCTGTCACTTTTACCCTGCCTGCTGTAGAGGTGAGAGGTATGGGAACCAGATTCAGGGCAATAGAAACGAGTCTGCATGCTAGTAGAACCCCCCAAATACTCCCAATATCCCCCACTATTCTTTTAGGTAAAAGAAGCAAGGTGCAAAGATGTCAGGTCATATCCATTAACAAATGGTCTTAATGGACAAGCATGCCTAGCACACAACTCAGTGCAGCCTTAGCTCATTTTCAAGGAAGAAGCCCCAGCCCACTCTCTAGATGACCAGATGACCCAACCCTGTCTCACACAAAGCTAAGGCCTGGTGTCATCTGAGAAGTGCCATCTGCTGGGCCCTGTCCTACCATGAGCTGCAGGAGCCTACTCTTAAATTGTCGAGTCACAGAGAAACTTATGAATTCCTCTCCCTTCAATCACTTTTTGTTATTGCTCACATCAAAGCCTTCTAGCTTTTAAAGCATTTCCTGGGATAGATACCCTGTGACTAATCCCAGAACAATTATTACTCTCTGATGTCTCCTGTATCACCATGTCAAGTTCATTCAATGTCAGGTTGCTATCTGGCAAAATATCTGATATTCCTAGAGTCTATGCCTCCCATTTCATACAAAGTAGATCAGAATTGTCATGCATACCTGCAGAAGAATAAATTGAGGCCTTGGAAGGGCAGGAGACCAAGATTTGTTGGCAAGAGGTGACAGAACTGAGGTAAGGAGCTCTGGGTGGACATACATGGTGAACTAGCTGAATTGAACACTCCTTCCCAGAGAAAGCAAGAGAAAAACTACAGCCAGTTCTCAATTGTCCAGATTTTGGAGTCTATATTTATACCCACCAAGCTTTGCCTTCTATAATTAGGTGAATTGTATCCAGACACAACCTATATCAACAACAAAATACCTCTAAATGGTCAACTTGGTCCTCCCCTTTCCAGAGTTCTTCAACACAAAGCTCATCATAAACTTAGAAATACAGAAAACATTTAATATATAGGAAGGTCCAAAAGAGAAGCAGGCCTTCTACCATGTTTAGGGTGTCAAGTATAAGGTTCAAGAAAGAGTGGTAGCCCCTCCCAGCCTGTCACCCAACCATACTTCTTACCCTCCCTTCAAACTTGGCGGTGGCTCCTTCTTTGACACAGAGGTTCCGAGGGGGCAGAATGAAAGCAGGTGCCTCAGTCAGGGGCAAGGAGTTGACCCTCGAGGGATCCACACTGAGGGAGGTTTTGGACACATGTGAGGAGGCAACCAGCTTCACGTCCCCCATGGCCTGCAAAAGGAAGGAAGAGAGGTGGATCAGATCTAACAAATACAAGCACCATCTTCTCTGCCAGTGTCTACTTGCCCAAGCTGGTGGATGGGATGGTCTGAAGGGGTGCAGGTGTCCAGTTAGATAAGTGTCTTCTCTGTGGCTTCTACAAACAGCTACCAGGTGAGGGAGAGCCTGTCCCAGACAGGCCCTGACCCTTTCTTCTTGAAGAGGGACACAAGGAGGGAAATGGCATGGCTCAGAGGTTTCACAACAGGAATCATGTGTAATAGTCATGGACCCTTCAGAATGGACTTGTGGCAGAGAGTCAAACTGCTTTCCTTGAACTGCAAGAGTTCATAGAAACAGAAAAAGGGGAGCTGAGCCCCAAGAACAGAAGGAACATGGGGAAAAGCTGTGAGTGAGGACATGAGTGCTATCACAATAAAGAAATGTTGGCTGGAAGCATAGCTCAGTGGTAGAGTGGGAGGCCCTGAGTTCAAACCTTACTTTCATCTAACGGGGGGGGGGGGGAGATGATAAATGTTTAAGATGATGGGTATACTGTTGTGATGTGATCATGACATAATGTATACAGGTATAAAACCATCACATTGCATCCTGTAAATATGTACAATCATATGTCAATCAAAAGTAAAATAATAAAGCCTTTTCAACAAATGGTATTGGGAAAACTGGAAATCTACATGCAGAAACTGAAACTGGATCCCTGTCAATCACCTTGTGCCAGTATCAATTTTAGAATGGATCAAAGACCTCAGTGTAACACCTGAAACCGCTAACTATTACAGGAAGAAAATAGTAAATATATTATGAATTTTCTGCACAGGCAGGAACTTTCTAAGTAAAGATGCAGCAGCACAGCAAATCATAGCAAGAATTGATAAATGGGATTGGATCAAACTAAAGTTTCTGCAAGGCAAAGGACACAGTTAACAAGCTAAAAACACCACCTACAGAATGGGAGATCTTTGCCAGCTATACATCAAAGGCTTAATATCTAGAATATACATCAAGCTTAAGAAACTCAACTCTTAAAAATCAACAACCCAATTAACAACAGGCAAATGAGCTAAGAAGATACTTTTCATAATTATAATTCTTTTCTCATACTTTTTCTTAAAGGGAGGAAGCCTTTAAGAACTCTGGTTTAAAATATTTCAACATATGGGTGTATGACTGTCCCCTTTGCTGACATCTTAACAGTTTTCTGTATCTTTGATAATAAACCCTACACTCAGACTATTTATGCTTAAATCTATGGCAGAATTCTTTAGTATTGACTTCAAAAGTGACCTTGAAAATCTGAGTTCTTGATTGCAAGAAACAGAACCAGATTCTAGCTCTCATAAATGGAGAATGGATTTCTGGACAGATGGTGGGAGTTGAGGAAGGAGTTAATGAGCCAAAATCCATAGAATATGATGGAGAAGCATTTTGGGAAAATAGGCTGCAGTTGATAAGCTAGGCAGCCAGACTCCAGTCAAGGTCATTGAATTCCTGGTAAATCACCTAGAATACATCCTAGGTATTCCAGTTCCAGGTTCCAAGACTAAGTGCAAGCCCTCACAAGCTGGAACAGTCCAGGCTGGGAACCAGTCTACACCTCATGAAATCCCTGACACAGGACAGACATAGGACAAACAATGTCTGAACAGAAGAGACAGAAAAGACTCCATCTCAACTCATTTTCTTTGGATATTGGTCATCCTTAAACTCCATGTTCTAAGTCTGAAAAGCTGACATGAAAGAAAAAGGTACCTGGGCATATAAGACATTTGTTTAAATTTAATATCTAAGAAAAATAAGATAGGACTTGACTTTTGAAGTACAAGCTAAAGTAACAAAGTGGCTGGGTTTGTTTGGAACAGGGTACATCCCCTACATTCTCTTTCACTGATAAGGTATTGGCTTCACAAACAGAATTACTTTTCAGATGATAAGACGTGGGCAGCTGTAAAAGCAAACACTTAGGTCCCACTTACTATACCTGGAGAACTGTACTAAGCACTTCAGACATGATAAACAGCCTGTTCTTGCCTCATATACTATGCAAATGACAATTTATGCAACTGATAATCTCATCAACCCTAGTCTAAAGGCTAGCACATGAGATGAAGAGATTTACCTAAGCACACACAGTAGGGAGCAGAACTGGCATCTGAACCCAAGACCTCCTGCCTCCTGCAAGTGGGCTACTCAGAAGGGTTTCAAATGGCATAACAAGATAGAGGTGAAAGGGGCTGAATTTGTAGACATGTACAGGGTTACATTTAAAATTAGGTTTTTCTATATATAAAAACAGCAAGCTGGGCACCAGTGGCTCATGCCTGTAATCCTAGCTACTCAGGAGGATGAGATCTGAGGATCATGGTTCAAAGCCAGCCTGGGCAGCAAAAGTCTGTGAGACTCTTATCTCCAATTAACTACCAGAAAACTGGAAGTGGTGCTGTGGCTCAAGTGGTAGAGTACTTTTCTTAAGCTGAAGAGTTGAGGGACAGCACCCAGGCCCAGAGTCAAGCCCCACGACAAAAACAAACAAACAAAACAACAACAACAAAAAACTTACCAGCCAGGCACAGGTGGGTCACACCCGTAATCTTAGCTACCCAGGAGGCTGAGATCTGAGGATCATGGTTCAAAGCTAGCCCGAGCAGGAAAGTCTGTGAGACTCTTTATCTCCAACAAACCACCAGAAAACCAGAAGTGGTGTTGTGGCTCTAGTGGTAGAGTGCTAGCCTTGAGCTGAAGAGCTGAGGGACAGTGCCCAGAGTTCAAGCCCCACAACTAACAACAACGACAAAAAAAACCCACAAACAACAACAACAACAACAAAAAACCTTACCATCAACATCAAAGATGGATTCTAATCTAGGATAAAATGTTTGACATAAAAACAAGGACTAGCCAGATGCAGTAGTTCACACCTATAACACTAACTACCTTGGAGTCAGAGATGAGGGATTGAGGTCCAAGGCCAGTTCAGACAAAAAACAAGTTTGTGAGATTCCATCTCGTCCAATGCCTGAGTGCAGTGCTGCTCACCTGTCTTCTCCAGAAACAAGGGGAAGCACCAGTGAGAAGATTACAACCCCGGCCAGCTCGAATAAAGCAAGAGCCTTCCTCAGAAATGAGGCTGAACTGGGCACTAGTGGCCTAACTTGATTTTTAAAAAACACACCAAAGAAAACAAAGCTGGTGTTGTGTTAGAATGCCACCTTAGCAAGTGCAAGACCCTGAATTTAAACATGAAATAAATGATTAAATAAATAGAAGGTAAAAAGGGACTGAAGGAGTGGCTTAAATGGTAGAGTATCTGACTTGCCAGCTCAAGTCCCTGAGTTTAATTCCTAGTAACAAACCTCAATGCAAAAAATAAATTAATTAATTAAACAATTTTTTTAAAAACATCAAAGGACAAGAATATTTTGCCCTAGAATTGGCTCAAAGGACATGACTAGCACAGTCCACTAAAGACATGCAAAGAACCAGAAAACAAATGAACATTATCCAATCACCATAATAATCCAAGAGTGCACATGGATGTGCCAGATGCATGTGCAAAAGAGAAAGACATCATTCAGTGCTGGTGAGCCACGGTTGGCATGGGCTTACTCACAGATATAACAGGGGATATACACACTGTTACACTCTTCCTAGAAGGGAATTTGGCAAAAAGATTCTGGGGGAAAAAAATCTCATTTTTTTTCTCCTAGTAATTCTACATTCTTTTCCAAAGAATGTAATTCTTTTCCCAAGAATGTAGAATTACATTCTTTTAGAATTTTATTTTTTAGGACTCTAAATTGATTTAAAATTTTCTTAGGGAAAAAAAAACATTCTTGGGAAAGAATAAAAGAGGCAGCCCCAAAAGAATACTAAGTGAAGCTGGGTACTGGTGGCTATTCTGGTGGTTGGGTACTAGCTACTTAGGAAGCTGAGATCTGAGGATCGTGGCTCAAAACCAATTGAGGCAGGAAAATCTGTGAGACTCTTATCTTCAATTAACCAGCAAAAATCTGGAAGTGGACCTGTGCTCAGGTGGTAGAGCACTAGCCTTGAGCAAAAATGCTCAGGGGCAGTGCCTAGGCACTGAGTTCAAGCCCCAGGACTAGAGCACACACATACACATACACCCACACATATACACATAACACACACTGATACCACACCACATCACACACACACATAAACAAAACAAAAACCCAAAAACATTGCATTATTTATAGCAAAAGCTAGACTTAAAAAATCTTGTTAAAATAGCCAGCAGTGAAAACCAGTCACTCACAGTGGAATATCAGACCATTATGTGAGTGAATATTTACAAGGAACATACTGAAATAAATTTAATTCTATAGAAATCTTAAATTAAGCTGGGCGCCGGTGGCTCACGCCTGTAATCCTAGCTACTCAGGAGGCTGAGATCTGAGGATCACAGTTCAAAGCCAGACTGGGCAAGGAAAGTCCATGAGACTCTTATCTCCAATAAACCACTAGGACCGAAGTGGCGCTGTGGCTCAAGCAGTCGAGTGCTCGCCTTGAGCTGAGTTGAGGGACAGTGCCCAGGCCCAAAGTTCAAGCCCCACGACCAACCAAAAAAAAAAAAAAAAAAAGAAATCTTAAATTAAGAAGCACCACAATAGATGAATTTCAAACATATAGAAAAGTGAATGAATACATAATCACCACCTAGATTCAACAATTTACGTTTAGTCTTTTTTCCCCCTTTTTCTGTATTTTTTTCTTTTTTTTTGGCACTGGTCCTGGTACTTGAACTCAGAGCCTGAGAGCTTGTACTCTACCACTTGAGCCACAGTTCCACTTTTGGCTATTTTGGTGGTTAACTAGAGATAAGAATTTCATGGACTTTCCTGCTGGGTTTGGCTTTGAAGTGGGATGCTTAGATCTCAGCCTCCTGAGTAGCTAGGATTACAGGTGTGAACCACTGACAACATCCAGCTAGTTTGTCACATTCATATTGTGCTTTCCATGTGCTTGTAGAATAATTTCAAAATAGACATATGATGTTTTAAGCTGTCATGGTAGTTGCACATACTTGTGGTATAGTGTGATAGCTCAATACTTATATACAACATGTAACTGTCAAACCAGAATAATTTTCATTTCTGGCTCCTTATGCATTTTTCACTTGTGTCAGAAACTTTTAATTTTTTTAAATAAAATATAATAAGTTGTTGCAAGCCTACAAGCACTGCGTGTCTATAGAACTTACTCCTGTATTGCTCTATTTTGGAAGCTGCTATGGCTTGGACGTGGGATGCTCCTGGGGTCTCCCAAAGTAGGAGACCAGGCCTAGTGGGAGGAAGTGAGGTCACTGGGGGTAGTGTCCTTGAAGGGGATATTGGGACCCTATCCCCTCTTCTTTCTTGGTTTCCTGATGGCCATGAGGTTAGTAACTTCCATACATTTCCCACAATATCCTCTACTTCCCACAAGCCTAAAAGAAACAGAGCCAGCTAATTAAAACCTCTGAAACCATGAGTCAAGATAAACTTTTCCTGTTTTTCTTTTGTTTATTGTTTTGTTTGGTGCTGGTCCTGGTCCTTGAACTCAGGGCCTGGATGCTGTCTCTAAACATTTTTTTGTTCTAGGCTAATACTCTACCAATTGAGCCATTTCCAGCTTTTCTGGTGGTGCATTGGAGACAAGAGTCTTACAGATTTCCCTGCTAGGATTACAGGTGTTAGCTACATCCAGGAAACCTTTCCTTCTTTGAGTTGATTTTTCTCCGGTATTTTGTCACAGCTACAACATGCTGACTAACACAGTAGTACTTGTTATCTAGCTTCTCTCTATGTCCCCTCTCAGTCTTAAAGTATAGTTGCTACTATTCTACTCTGGCTTCCCATGAAATCAATGTCTTTAGCTACCACACTGAGTGAGAGAATGTGGTATTTGTCATTCTGTGCTTGACTATTTTATTTAGCACAGTATCCTTCATCCATGTTGTCACAATGAACATGATTTCTTTTTCCTTTTTTTAGGTGAAAGTCAATACTAGGATTGGAACCGAGGGCTTTGTCTTGCTTGGTAGGTGTTCTACTCTTGAGCCATGCTCCCAGCCATTTTTTGGTTTTAGTTATTTTTCAGATAAAGTCTCATGCTTTTTGGCCAGAGCTGAGCTTACTGCAAAAATCTTATTTTTCCTATGCCATGTATGCATCTGTGACCATAACCATGAGCCCAACTTGTTTGTTGAGAAGTCTCACTAGCTTTTTGCCCTAGTTTGTCTCAAACTTCAATCCTCTTGATCTCTGCCTCCCGAGTAGCTGGGATTATAAGTATTCGACCTTTTTATAGGTCATAATTAATAGTTCACTATTATATATATATATATATATATCTTACATATACATAGATATATTTATATGTAATATTTTTCTAACTAGTCATTTATCACTAGCAACCCAAATAATTCCATTATTGTGAATTATGCTGTGGGCTTCTTTTTGTTTGTTTTGGTGCCAGTCCCGAGTCTTGAACTCAGGGCCTAGGCACTATCCTTGTGCTTTTGGCTCAGGGCTAGCACCTTACCACTTGAATCACAGCTCTGCTTTTGGCTTTTTTGGTAGTTAATTGGAGACATGAGTCACACGGACTTTCTTGCCCAGTTTGGCTTTGAACTGTGATTTTCAGATCTCAGCTTCCCAAAACTAGGATTATAGGTGTGACTGTGGGATTTTTTTCACTTTTTTTTTTAAATTGTGAAAATACTGTACAGATGGGTTATAATTACATGAGTAAGCTAGGGATTTTTTTTAACACTGGTCCTGGGGCTTGAACTCTGGGCCTTGGTTTTGTCCCTGAGCTCCTTTTGCTCAAGGCTAGTATTCTTCGATTTTAGCCACAGTATCACTTCCAACTTTTTCCGTGATTAATTGGAGATAAGAGTTTCATGGACTTTGCTGCCTGGGCTAGCTTCAAAATGCAATTTTCAGATCTCAGCCTCCTGACTAGCTAGGATTATAAGTGTGAGCCACCAGCACCTGACTTTGCTGTGGGGTTTTGGTATCTTGCCTAGCTACCTAGGACCACACTCAGAGAGAGAGAGGATACTTTCTTCTATATTTTATATTCTAATCAGGAAAATGAAAATGACTCTTTGTGGAACCAGGGCTGAGATACAGGAGGAGCAGTTTATATAAGGCTCAGATTTTTATGACCCTGCCACAAATGCAGGGACACAGCAACTTTCCTGATGTGAGCTGGGTAAGTGATTTCCATTCTTAGCCTTAGTTTTCTGTCAAATGGGGTGGGAGAGAAGACTTGAATGGGAGCATAATGCCATAGACACTCACAAAAGGCCTCCAGTAAGTGGGAGATGGAGTGGCGGCCCTTTCACAAAGGGAAGCCATTTTCCCAAGGACAGATAAAAGCTGATGGGCCCCCTTATCTTCAGTTATGGGCACAGGAGGCAAAAGACAGAGTTCCTGAAAGAGGTGGGAGGAGACCTGAGGGTGCTGGCAGCTTCAAGCAGTACTGCCCCATCTGATCTAATGGCACCATTCCATTATAAGGAGTAAGGGCCAACATAGTACTCTGCCCCATCTCACCCAACCTAACAATCCTGCAGGCACTTCTGACTCTCCCCTTCACAAAGGAAATTGGGGAGGCTCAGAAAGTCCAATATCACGCAGCTCAGAAGTGAAAAACAAATCAATGTCAGATGCCAGTCCCACTATGTTGGCAACCTGGAGGCTTTGAGACCCAAACAAGACATTTCTCGCTCTTCCCAGTGACCAAATATGCAACAGGCAGATGCATGGGAGGTGCCGACAGGAAGAAGGGAAGGGGATATAGCTCCCTGTTATTGTTTAGATACAGTGTCCCTATAAAGGCGCACATGTTGAAGGTCTCCAGATGGTGAATCCAGTCATTGAGAGGTGATGCTACTTGTATCAATGGATGAAGCCACTGATAAGTTTCTAGATGAGTGGGCTGTTAGGAAGCGGGCCTGGGTGGAGGGAGTAGGTCAGAGGGGTGTGCCTTTGAAGCTAATTTGTCCATAGTCTGTTTCTGCTCTCTGCTTCCTGGCCACTATAAGTTGAGCAGCCCAGCTCTACAAGGCCCTTCTACCATGATGCTTTGCCTCACCATAGGCCCATAAACAATGAAGCAAGCCAACTGCAGGGTGAAACTAGGAGCCAAAATAACTCCTTCCTGTGTTTAAATCATTTGTCTCAGTTATTTATACAATGATGAGAAATTGAATCTCATTCTCCATTTTCTGCTCTTAGGCCTGGGTTTAGAAGGTGAAGACCCCTCATTTCTTGGGGGTGGGGGTGAGGGGCTGGAAACCAAGTGTGGTGAGATGAGGCCTGAATGCTTTCTACAAATCATTAAGATTCATAACATGAACCAATGTGGCCAGCAGATTTCATTCTTTCTTTGTGTGTGAATAATAGTCCATTATAATATACATACATATTATCTTTATACATTCATCCATCATTGACCACCTTGACCTGTTGAAGGCCAACCAAGACTTTAGGAACCCCTAGATGATTTCATCAATAGGGACCACAGCCATCTATCCTAGCAGGGGTCTGGCTTAAGGCTGAAGAGGCACAGGCAAGTCAAGGAAGCAAGGAAATAGTTTGTCCCTTGTTATGTGGTTCTCAAGAAGAACCAGAACCCAGTCCAAAGCTGGCCAGTCACACCAAGCAGCTCACTCACCTCCAGCCCATTGCCTCACCCATTGCAATCATCAGCATAAACAGATTTCCAGCCACATTGCCAACTAATAGCTACTAGAATATGTGGGGGGAAATAAACGACAAAATAAATCAAGCCAAATCATTCTTTCTCTGTAAATCCTTCATTAAAGCCTGTTAACCATATTTCATTATTTTTAAGTAGAGAGGCTGCATGATGTCTATATTAATTTGATCATCAGAAAGCAATGCTCAGTGGCTGCAATCAATCACATGAGCTGGGGGCTTCATACAATATCAGGTAAATCCAGATGGAAGGACAGCGTAAGAGAAAAATACTGGGGAAGGGATTGAAAGGGCAATGGTCCAACAGCTGGAAGCCCCTTACTGATGTTTGGGCCAAAGCCTATCTCCAAATAAAGTCTCCACAAGTAACACAATTTATTATTCACTCAAAGCAGCACTGAATTAATGGGACTTTAATGTGATCAAAAGCACTTTAAATCATCTCTTGAACCCAGAAGAGGGCACTTTCAACTGTGGCCAAAGGCAGAACAACTCTGAGGCCAAAAAAATATGGGGCAACAAACAAAAAGTAAAAATTCAGGGTTCTGGTCATCCAGCAAGTTAAGTTTGGAGAAGCCAGTCACACCTTTCCTATTCAACATAAATACACTGAAAGCAAGTTTGCAGCGCATCCTGGAAAACCTTCCCCGAATGGAGGGGCTCCCAGGCAAGCCTGGCAGCCTGCCACAGAGCCCCTGAAGAATACACATCATAGACCATAAAACCACCCATGTGTGAACACTCCAGGCAGTGACAGCCCCACTAGCCCTCCTTAATCCTCCCTGCAATGTGCTCAAATCCTGACAAATGCCCTAATCACTTCATAATCCTGGAGTGAGCCGATCCTCCGTTGTGCCAGGCTGGCTTGCCAAGACCCACCAGGGCAAAGTGGAGCAGGGCCACCCAATGGTATGTGGGGACACACCTTACCGTGGCCTCCTTCCGACTGTGGCAGGACATGAGGCAGCTGCGTGTCACTGCTGTGCTGCTGAGATTCCTGTCCAAGGTCTGGCAAGAATGGAGAGGAAAGCTGAGTGCCACAGAGCCCAGGGCCAGACAGACAAAGTGAAGGGGCTTTGTTCTAACTCTGCTCGCAGATGTTGCAACTTGCCTTCTGCTGCCAAGCAGCCAACTTTGCTGGGAGATCTGTTGTTCTAATCCGCCCAGCTGGGGTGACCTTTGAAACCCCTGGCTGCCACTGCAGAGGCTCTCAGTGGAGTCCTGGAGAGCCAGGGGTGGAAGCTCACACAGGTTTTTACTTGCTCAGAGCTGCAGATTGCAATCTGAGCATGGAGCAAAGTAAGGACTGTGTCAGGCAGAGAGCTGAGCCCTCAAATGAGCTGGGCACACCCCCAACTCCACATCTGGTCTGGAATGCCACTCCAACCCCTTGGCACATCTGGCCTAGGATTAGCACCAGGGCTCACAAGACATTTGTCTCTTGAGACTCAGCTCTGTCTTCTTTCAACTGAAGAATCCTGGTTATGATCCCTAGAGGAAGAGGTAAGCCTGGGGAGCGGCCTGTGCTGTCATTCTAGGCAGGAATCAGGCTAAGATCTGAGCCAAACTGAGCCTACACCATGCTGTTCCACCTAGAGTCCCCCAGGAATCCTCTTCAGGGCATTCTGCATGGTGATACACAGGCCAGATCCCATCCCCTAGCATGCAGAGTGTTCCCATAGTTCCTGGGGAATCACTTGTTCTAGGCAACCCACTCACCTAGGGACAAACTGTGAACATAAGCACCACTGTCATGTTAGATTCTTGAAGCAGTGTTCATGAGATCTTCCAGGTCAGTGGTTCTCAAGTGTTTTTGGTCTCAAGACCCTTTTATGCTCCAAAAGAGCTTTTGTTTATGAATTATTGCTATCCAAATTTAGTAGGCCAAGCATGGTGGCTCAGGGAATTCCAGCTACTTAGAAGGCAGGCATAGGAGGATTGTGGTCCAAGATGAGCCTAGGCAAAATCATGAGACCCTATCTTAAAAACAAACTGACCCAGGGGCTGGGAAGTTGGCTCAGTGGTAGAGCGCTTGCCTTGCATGCCTGAGGCCCTGGGTTTGATTCCTCAGCACCACATAAGCAAAAAGAAAAAAGCCGGAAGTGGCGCTGTGGCTCAAATGGTAGAGCGCTAGCCTTGAGCTGAAGAGCTGAGGGACAGCGCCCAGGCCCAGAGTTCAGGCCCCACGACTGGACCTCCCCCCCCAAAAAAAAAAAGCTGACCCAGGCACTTGTGGCCTATAGCTACTCAGAAGGCTGAAATATGAGGAGTGTGGTTCAAAGCCAGCCCAGTCAGTAAAGTCTGTGAGACTTTATCTCCAATTAATCACCAGAAAACCAAGAGTGGTGCTATGGCTCAAAGTGGTAGAGGGCTAGCCCTGAGCAAAAGAGATCAGGGATAGTGCCCAGGCCCTGAGTTCAAGCCCCAACTAAAAACAAAACAAACAACAACAACAAAAAAACAGGAAATGGAAAGACTTGGAAAAAATTCTATTAAGTGAAGTAAGCCAGGCCCAAAGAAACGTAGGTTCATGGTTTCCCTTATTTGCAATAACTAGTATATGTCTGAGACAAGCAGAAATAGTCAGATAAGTTGATGTTAAGCGAAATGAAACCCAAGATAAGGACTCAAGTGGTTTTTCTTTCTTGCTATTGTTTCTAACATGATGATTTCTTTGTTGCTTTGTATGTCCATCCCCCATGGTATAACTCCTGTTTTCACTGTATTTGATGTTGGTATAATTTGGGGAGGGGAGGGGAAGGAAAAAACAAACTGTTTAAATAGGGATACAGGTAGACCCATTGTAACAATAAGATGTATAAGATGTTATGTCGAAAAATGAACTTTACAACTTTGGTGCAAGGGAGGAGAAGGGGGGAGGGGCCAGAGGTGTGGGGGGGAGACGGGAAGGGGAAACAAAGGAGGAGGCAACAATGCTTGATAAGAAATATACTCATTACCTTGCTCATATAATTGTAATCCCTCTGTACGGTATTTTCACAATTAAGATAAAAAGATTAAATGAAAAAGAAAAAAAAACCTAAGAGCCAAAGGACTAGAGGTATGTTCCAAGTGGAAGAGCACTTGCCTAGCAAACATGAGACCCTGAGTTTAAACCTTAGCACTACCAACAAATTAGTATATTAGAAACTGGAGTTGTGGCAAAAATGGTGGAGGGTCGGTCTGTCAAATACAGGGCTCTGAGTTCATACCTCTGTATAGATTATTAAAAAAAAAAAGCCAGGTGCCAGAGGCTCTCACCTGTAATCCTAGCTACTCAGGAGGCTGAGATCTGAGGATGGTAGTTCAAAGCCAGCCCAAGCAGGAAAGTCTGTGAGACTCTTATCTCCAATAAACCACTAGAAAACCAGAAATGGCTCTGTGACTCAAGTGGTAGAGCGCTGGCCTTGAGCTGAAGAGCTGAGGGATAGTGCCCAAGCCCAGAGTTCAAGGCACCAGTGGTTCATGCCTGTAATCCTTGCTACTAAGGAGATCTGAGAATGATGGTTCAAAGCCAACCCAGGCAGTAAAGTCTATAAGAC
Organism: Dipodomys merriami; assembly: GCF_024711535.1. Classification (NCBI taxonomy): domain Eukaryota; kingdom Metazoa; phylum Chordata; class Mammalia; order Rodentia; family Heteromyidae; genus Dipodomys; species Dipodomys merriami. The sequence goes on along the minus strand of NW_027203381.1, from coordinate 71,591,240 downwards.
TCTTATCTCCAATTAACACCAGAAAGCTGGAAGTGGAGGTGTGACTCAAAGTTGTAGAGTACTAGCTTTGAGCTTAAAAGCTTAGGACAATACACAGGCCCTGAGTTCAAGCCCCATGACCAATGCGGGGTGGGGGGGAGCCAGGGGGGAATTTAGTAAGAAGTGCTGCTCAGTTCTGAATTATGGGTGTGTATTTGTGTGTGTTGCTGGGATTGGAACCCAGAGCCTCATATATGCTTAAAAACCTGCCCTATACTATTGAGCTGAAATCCAGCTTATATGTGTGGCTTAAAAGAAAACAGGTAGATTTTTCCTATCTGCTTCTGTATCTAGTCTATTGGGCCATCACAATACTTGTAGCTTCTGGGAAAGGCCACAGTACAGATAGATGATTAGAGATTTAAAAAAACACAACATACCAAAAATAGTTTTGAGTTCATTGGCCTTGTAAGTGTCTCAAGGACCAATACGTATTTTAAGAATCCATCTTTAGGGCTGGGATATGTAGCTCAGTGACAAAGAGCTTGCCAGCAAGTGCAATGTCTTGGATTTAATTCCCAGTACCAAAAAAGAAAAAATACCAAAAAAAAAACCCTACAGTTTCTTTTTTAAAAGCCCAAACAGAAGAGTCTAGCTTTAGACTCCCTGTTAACATCTACTCTGACTCCTTAAAAGACAGCGGAGAGGAAGAAGTAGTGAGAGGTGAGAGGCTGTGTATAGCTGTAAAGGTCAGGGAGAAAGAGGGAAAATCAAGATCTAACTGGATTCCGTCTTTTCCTTCCAGAGAGAAGGTAGAACATTTGTCAGCAGAGAAAGGCACAGCTTGGGACCATACTGATGGGAAAAGGTTCTTGGCCAAGATTCTGGAAGGCCTTGCTTGTGAAGATGTCCTAACAGTCCATGGCTAACAGAAGTAGAAATTCATCAAAACCTGAGGCTGTTCACCCTGAGAAAATGAGGGAATTCAAATCTAGGTTCTCAGCTAGCATTTCTAATGGCAGGCAATGCAACTGAAAAGTCGTTTTGAATTGGACAGAGCCAGGATCAAGGATTCAGAAGATGTGTCTCTGTCAAATGTGGTATGCCAAACACATGGAGATTAAATATACTTCTGAGAACCAGATGTCAGTGTCTCTCCTGTCATCCTAGCTACTCAGGAGGCTGAACTTTGAGGATTATGGTACATAGCCAGCCCAGGAAGACATATCTAAGACACTCTTATTTCTAACCAACAAAAAAGCTGGAAGTAGAACTGTGTCTCAAGTGGTAGAGCAGCAGCATTGGATGAAAAAGTGAAGTGAAAGCATGACAGCCCTGAGTTCAAGCACCAGCACCAGTACAAAATAAATTGTATGCATGTGCGCGCACACAAACACACACACACACACACACACACACACACACATACACACACACGCGCACATATACACGCACGCACAAACACACATACAAACATTCCTGAGAGATCAGTACAATGGACCAAACCACAGAGAAAATGTAAGTAAAAAGCAATTTGGAAGGCTGGGAAGGTGGCTCAGTGGTAGAGTGCTTGTCTTGCATGCATGAGGCCCTGGGTTCAATTCCTCAGCACCACATAAGTAGAAAAAGCCAGAAGTGGCGCTGTGGCTCAAGTGGTAGGTCACTAGCCTTGAGCTGAAGAGCTTGAGGGACAACACCCAGGCCCAGAGTTCAGGCCCCATGACCCCCCAAAAAAGCAAATTGGGCTCCAGATCTAAATAGCTGATAGAAAACACAATACAGAAGTCTGCCCCAATGTGAGAAGCTGGTCCCGTGTTCATCCTGTGCATCGAACCTGGCAATCTCATAATGGAGTGGTCATCGGATTAACATCTGTGTCCCAGTGGAACGTAAGTTACCCCAGGCCACAGGGCTGTGTGTTCTGCTCACTACTATAGCTTCAATGCCTATAATACCGCAAACCCATATTGTAGGAAGCTCTCAATAAACACTTGTAGGTTTCAACTTGCAAACTGTGACTCAATTCAATTTTATTGTCTAGAAAAATCTCATGATCACTAAAGAGTACACAATGAAAGGAACAGGGAAACAGGTCATAAAGATAATGAATCTACCTCCCTGAGCCCTATTCTATTTGGTTCCAGACACAGGGTGCTGGTCCAAGCCCTAAACCTGGCATGTGTCTTTTCTACTCTTTGCTTCTCACTCAGATTTTCTTTCTTTCTCTTTCTTCCTTTCTTTCCTTCCTTCCTTCCTTCCTTCTTTCCTTCTTTCCTTCTTTCCTTCTTTCTTTCTTTCTTTCTTTCTTTCTTTCTTTCTTTTCTTTCCTCTCATGGGGCTTGAACTCTGGGCCTGGGTGCTGTCCCTCAGCTCTTCAGGTCAAGGCAAGTACTCTACCACTTGAGCCACAGCACCACTTCCAGTTTTCTGGTGGTTTATTGGAGATAAGAGTTTCATGGACTTTCCTGCCTGGGCTGGCTTTGAACCATGATCCCCGGATCCCAGCCTCCTGAGTAGCTAGGATTACAGGCGTGAGCCACTGTCTCCCAGCAATCACTCAGATTTCCTGTCTGTGAAACAGGCATGTCCTGCCACATCCTGGGCATCATCTCTAGGCTTTCTGCTGGCATCCCCTGGCTACTTAGATCTACATTTTCAAGTAAAAGTGTGTAAAGCCAGCTTACACTTGCCCCACACTTCTAAGTTCTTCTCCCAGTCACCAGACAGTTTCTCCCTACCCACATTTCCTGGGCCTTCACTCACAGAATATACATAACAGAGTGGCTAGTATACTAACGGCAGATGAGCTGCTCATGTCAGCAAGACTACATCAGCATATCAGCAAGCCATAATAGGAGAGATTGTCACTCTCCAGTGCAACGAGCGCCCACATTTTTTACAGACAGGTATTTTTAAGTGGTCTTAAATATATACACAGACAAACAAACAAAATCAAATAAACATACCCACTGCACACACTCACAGAATAAGTGTGGCCTGGTCTCCTGGAGCTGTTCTCTTCCTGCTGGGACTTCTGCTTAAGTTGGAATTTAATGACAAGAAGCTGAGAGAAAGTTTCAGCAATACTAGTCACATGTGAAAGAAACCAAACTAGAACCAGAAACTAAATCAGCCAAATGCACATTGTAGCCACAATCCCAAAGCGCATGCATCTCATTAGCACATATCACTGACTGCCTGAGGCATTCCGTGGGGACAAGTCTCCCAAGGAGGGGGACAGAACGCACTGTGTATGGGTGGGGCTACAGAGACGTGCACACTGATAAGAATAAGGACTGCAGCCAGCTAGGCAGAGCACAGCTCCCCCTAGAGCTCCTGGGCCAGGGGCAGTGCACACCCCGTCTGGCTCCACATGTGCACATAAACACAAGCCTTCTGTAGAGGCTGGACATATTTCGTTCCCAAATCCTACCCCATGCAACACAGCAAAGGGAAAGGAGTCAAGAGCCAGGCCAGCTTTTGAAGACTTTCAAGCTTGGGGGATTCAAGATGTCAGTTTATAGTTGTTTTTGAATTCCTCCCTCCAAACAGTTGCTTTGCCCCAAAGCTCAAGGCTGGCAAATAGTACCCCAGTTTCAACTGTTCCTTCCATACCTGATGAGTGTGGAGAGAAACAGCCCAGAGACACAGGTTGTTTTTAGTGGCTCTACATGCTGGAGGAGGAAAGGTGCTAATCCAGGTGGATTTTCAGGTGGGCTGCTTTACCTAGAGAGAGGTGATCACAGCAGCTGGGACACCAGCAATCCTGTTACAACAGTAACAATACACTCAAACCTAAAAAACAGACGGCTTCGATGGAAGGATCACATCCAAGGCTTTGCTGAAAGTCTTGCATGCACTTGAACCCTGCCTCTGGCATGCTGCAGGATGACTTTGGGTGATTATATCTCTCTAAACCTCATTGTCCCATCTGTAAATCTATTTGACAGGGCATAGGATTAGAGGTAATCTCAAGTATCTAATATAATACTGATTCCCCCAAACACCCAATACATTCTAACTGTAATACACAAAGTCATTTCTAACAATGCCTGACACTTAGCAAGCATTCAACAAATAGCAAACTACACTTGTCACAGTTATGTGGTACATGAGTTTGGTTGACAGACTGCATATACCACCATCATCCCCTAAGATTCTAATAAAGCTGCAACATTCTTATCACCTAATAATCCTGTGTCCATCCTGATGTCCCAGTACAATGTGTTTCTCATGCAACTGCTGATGCTGATCTACACAAACCAACTGTGCTAACAGCTGTATAAAAGCATAGTGTTTACAATTGTGCTTAATATCTTGTGATCAATTGTCACTGGTTTGTGTGTATACTATACCTCTAATCATTATTTTGAGTATATTTCTATTTATACATAAAAGTTCACTCTAAAACAGTCTGCTGTGTCAGACCAACCTCAGCCTCACACATATGTGTTCACCAAATGTTCTAGTTCGCTTAAATACTGCAGTAATCTCAAAAATGGATGATTCATTCCTGCTGTGAATTAACTGATCAGTTACTTTTCACTGTTAGAGAATGTCTACCCCTGGAGCTGTATAGAGTCAATAAAATCACTTGGTACATGGTGGGACAGACTCCTGCTTCTCTTAAGCTTGTCGTCAGCAATCCATGGCCCTCTGCTTATACTGATAATTTCAGTATAAGTTGGTTGGGTGACAGTATGTCAGGAATAGGAGGGAACTTAGATCACTTTGTCCACTCCTTTATTTTATAGATGAGGAAAAAAAAGGCCCAGAGTAGAGCAACGTAATCTTCGAAGATACTTGTAAGACAAAGAGAATAAGCCCTAAAGATCCACATGGATAAGCTGCCAATATGGAGCTGATCTGCATGTGTGTGTAACAGCAAGGTAACTCATCTGGTAAATGGATAGGATAAGGAGTTTTGAAAAATACAATCATTAAGTTAATTGAGATGAGGTTGTGGAGGAACACTAGGAGAGCAACGCTCCTAGCTAATGTTACCAAGAGTTTTTACTTAAAATTAACACCTGATCAGCTACTGATTTAACAATTTATGAATGGTTTTCTGAATTAAATTTTATTTCATGTTGTTCACACTAGATATTCCATGGATAAAAGTGTTAACCATACTGTGATACCTGAAAAGAGCATTTAAATATACTTATTATATTTACTTCATCTATTTTTTAATACATACTATGAGGAAGATGATGCTAGTTCATTGAATAAATAATGTTATACTTTAGAAGAACAGCCTCATTTCAACTTCACTATATTGATGTATTTTATAATCTCCTTTTATTGGTAAAAATCAATAGATCAAGTAACCTCCTCAAAGCCACAGTAGGGTCATGGTAGGAGCTTCATTTCTAGTGTGGCAGGGCAAGAGATGGTGGGATCTTTAAAAGCAGAGCCCCAGTCACAGGGAACTGTCCTTGGAAGGTATTAAGGTAACACTTCTGTAACTCTGTGAGTGAGACCCTGCCCTAAATCACTCTCTGGCTTCCAACTGAAATGTAATCTCTTCTTAAGTACGTGTTTGTCCACCTTGTGAGACTATCTACTGTTAAGCCTTTACCAGAACCAATGTTGCTCCTTGATTCTGGAGTTTTATTCTCCAGAACTCTGAGTTAGCCTTCCTCAAGTATTTCATTATACTAACACAAATATAGGCCAATTGTTTAAAAAAGCAGAACTTGAATCCAATCCTTTTGAACTCCAAATCCTGGCTCAATTTGCTAACTTGCTTAGGAGAGGTTTATAAATATATATTAAATATGATGATGATGATGATGATGATGATAATTTAAATTGTTATTGTAAAGGTAATGTACAGAGGGGTTACAGTTATATAAGTCATGCAATGAGTGTATTTCTTTTTGAACAATGTCACCCCTTCCCTTGTTTTCTGCCAGTAAATCTTATTAAAAGCACCAAGTCAACAGGAAATTTGAACATTTGTTGACATTCTCTGTGACTTCACTGCCATATTATCTGACAAGCACAGACTTGACTAATGTGGCCCATCTCTCACCCAGGGAATGTTCCATATATTTGTCCTGAACAAATAGGTGGCTCATTCCAATCCCTCATGCCTGAGGGGGGACTCTGCATAAGGAGTGGCTAGTCCTGACAAATCAGTTCAAAGCTGACCACGAGTGGACAATATCTACACACAGAGATCACAGTTAGAGATTGCTGTTTTTCTGTTCAGAAACAGAAATCTCTGTGTCCTCCCCTCAGCTCAGTGTTCTTATCTAAGTTCCCACTCCTCTCCTCCCACTGGCTGGACACAAGCCCAGTGCGGCTAGAAGGATCCAGTAATGTGACCTGCCCTATGTTTCTATAGGACACACATCTCCCACTGTGGATGGGAAAAAATGGCTCTCCATTACCTGGAATTCACTAACATAGTAGACTGCTCCCTACCTGAGCTAGCTAGCTTTGTCAGTCCAAGGACAGGAAGTTAGGCTTAGGCATAGCACTGTTTTCTTCCAGACCTCTGAGCTCTCTAGTGGGGGACTGTATCTGCTCCCTCCTTTTGCTAGGTCTGTTCCTACCCAACCCTATCTATCCCCCCAAGTGTAGAGGTATGGAGAGTCAGCCTCTCTGAAGTTACTTCAAGGTTATTTCATAGCATTCTCAGGTCCTTTGAGGAGGAGATTCATATGCCATAGGAACATGGAAAAATCATAGCTAGGAGAGACATTAGGAAAGACCTTCAAAACTGTCCAGTCTCACCTCCATCCCAAGAGGGGTACAGCTGTGGGTCCTGTGAGGGTACCTGATGCTAATGTCATTCTGGAACATCTATTTTACTCAAAAATATTGAGAAATTATTTTATATTAAAATCAATACATTGACATTATTGTATTGGATGCTAACTGTAAGCAAATGTTACAAATAAATATAGGATTTGAAGAAATGCTGTTTGCTGGAACCTGGTGGCTCATTCCTATAATCTCAGAAGGCTGAGATCTGAAGATTCAAGTTTGAAGTTAGCCTAGATAAAAAACAGTCATGGAAGTAGAGCTGTAGCCAAGTAGTACAGTACAGTACCAGCCTTTAGTGAAAAAGCTAAGGGACAACACCTAGACCCTGAGTTCAAGCCCCAGTACTGATAACATGCACACATACACACACATGCACACACAAGAAAGAAAGAAAGAAAGAAAGAAAGAAAGAAAGAAAGAAAGAAAGAAAGAAAGAAAGAAAGAAAGAAAGAACGAAAGAGAGAAAGAGAGAGGGGGGAGGGAGGAAGGAAGGGAGAGAGAGAGAGAGAGAGAAGGAGGGAGGGAGGGAGAAAGAAAAGCAAGCAAGCAAGCAAGCAAGCAAGCAAGCAAGCAAGAAAGAAAGAAAGAAAGAAAGAAAGAAAGAAAGAAAGAAAGAAAGAAAGAAAGAAAGAAAGAAAGAAAGAGAGGGAGAAAGAAAGAAATGGAGAAAAAATAAAGGAGTGAGGGAGGGAAGGAGGAAGGGAAGAAGGAAAGAAGAAAGGAAGAAAGGAGAATGGAAGGAAGGAAGGAAGAAAGAAAGGAAGGAAAGAGGGAAGGAAGGAAGGAAGGACAAATGAAAAGAAAAGAAAAGCTTTTGGCAGCTGCTTCAGGCTATGTCCTGAACCCTCCCTAGAGCAAAGGTCTTCCTCTACATCCCTTGGGGATGACAGAGTTGTAACCTGATCCAATCTAACCTCATGCTTTATAGAAAGGAAACCTAAGATCCAGACCAGTGAAGGAACTGTGAGTCACAATACTGATTGCTACAATTAAAAAAGCACTTTTGCATTTATTGAATGTTTACTAAAAACTAGTTCTACACTAAGAATTTTACCCAAATTTACCTTAATTTGCACAGCACCTGCACCGGATAGGTATCACTTTCATTATATGGATAAAGGAAGAACTCAGAACTTGAACTATGCAGCCCAAATCTCAAAGCCAATAAGTAACAGCTAGTTTTTATTATTCCTGGATTTGGACCCAGGTCTCTTGACTCCAGGGTTCAGACCCTGGGTGGTAATGTCATATTATTAGAGATGCTATATGAAACAGCTGTGAGTACAGTCCAAGGTTTGGTGTCTGGTCCTGGTTATGCCATGAGATTATACACAGCCCTAGAACTCAGAGTCCCTGGCTCACTGCCTCAGTGGCTTGTAACTGTGCTTAAGGAAGGCCAGAGCCAACAGGTTTTAGGGGCAGAGTCTGTCATCAGCAAGGCCCTGGGGAACCCTTCTGGGGTTGGACCTCTACTGCACTTCCTAGAGGTACCAGAACACATTCTTAGCCTAAATGTAAGCTCTGGCCCTGGGAACACCCACATATGTCACTGTAGCTGGCAGCAAAACTTTCCTCAACCTCTCATGGGGAGGGCCCTACTATAAACACTTCTTGCCATCCCAGTCTCCCTGTTTGTCCTTCTAATGGTATATCTGGTGCATGTCTGGTAGACAGGCAGACAGACAGACAGACAGACAGACAGACGCACATACACACACAGAAGCCACAGTCACAGGGACAAGCACACACTGCCCTTAGCTAGGAAACTCCAGGTGTTCATTCATTCCCAAAGTTTGCATCTATAGAAATCTTCCTCAAATCCTGACTTCTTAGACTGATGCTGTCATCAGGACAAGAGCCAGCAGAGATGATGGGCCCTTCTGCACATTTACAGAGCCTACATTATGAGATCTTATGTTGTCATGGTGCTCACATAGACCACCTAGGCCAGGTGTAACAGCTATGTGCTCTTAGTATGGCAGGAAGGAGTGCATTATGATGATGCACACTTACAATCCAAGCAGCACTCTAAAGCAGGAGGATTTCAATTCAAGGCCAGCCAGGGCTACATAGTAAAATCCTGTCTCAAGACAAAAAACAAAAAACACCATAACAGGAAGTAGGCTCAGGCACAATCTGTCCACATGGCATCACTGTGTGTTTACTGAGTACCCACATGGCTCCTAACAAGCACAAACAAGGTCAGAGGTTAAACAGTGTGATATCCCCCCCCCCCCACAGTGACAATACAGCCAGGGGAGCCAGGACACCCTGGCTAATCTGTCCCTGATACTGACTTGCCTCCCCACTCACAATCCAAGTGGCCTCTCTCTAGATGAAAGGTTAGATCTGCAGCCCCCTGCTGGCCACAGGTGAGTGAGGTATCCTAGCTTCTGAGCTCTTATTAGCTGAGCCTGAGACTCTCAGTCCCCACCAAGGCTGGCCCTGTGCCTGGCTGTTTGGTCTCTTGCTTATTCATTTTGATTCTCCATGAAATTTCCACATCCACCCATTCACCCAGAAGGTAAAGTATGGAGCTGTGCAAAGGCAGATGAAGGGAACTGGCTGGCATTAAGGTAAACAAACAAACAAACAAACAAACAAAACAAGATGAGGAAAGACTGCTGTCCTCAGCATCATTGAATGAGCACCTTGTGTGCCAGTGGAGAGTCTGGGACTCAGCAGGGACCATTTCAAATTCCATTATGCCTTATGAGAGGGAGGACTCGAGAGGCACACTATGGATGGTGAAGGGACAGGGAGTCAGGAAAAGCTGAAACCCTGGGAGGATCCTAAGTCCTCCCTTTGGCTCTAAGGAGGTTCCTGGGCATCAAGAACTCTATTAGAGAAGAGGAATTGAGAATAGAAGAAGGGGCTCCAGCCAGGTGCCCGTGGCTCAAGCCTATTATTCTAGCTACTAGGAAGGTTGAGATATGAGGACTGTAGTTCAAAGTCAACTGGGGCAAAAAAAATCTGTGAGACTCCATCTCTAATTAACCAGCAAAAATTTGGACTGGAGACATAGCTCAAGTAGTAGAATGCCCACAGTAAGTGAAGAAGCCAAGCAAGAGTATGAGGCTCTGACTTAAAGCCCTAGTACCAAAACACACAGAAAGGCAAAGAAATATTTGGCTCAAGATTGTCTAGTCCCTTGGCTTCACCCACATGGCCCTAAGAAGGACTGCATGTTGCTGGGCCTCTCCCCTGCCCACAGCTCTTTAAAGATGCACTAGCTAGGTATACTTGGCCTCTACCAGATGCTCTCAGTCTGTCCCTGGCCCTGCAAAATGGAAGTGATACATGTATCTCTTCTACATAGAAGGTGTAGAAGAGGCTCAGAAATCTAGGGGAATTTTGCCTGTCCTGCAGTGCTCCTTGGGTAAGCAAGTGAAGCTGTTCCCATTCCAACTGCAATGCCTGTGACAAGACTGGCTGTCCAGTGAGACCTTAGACTATCTTGATGTAACCTTCGCTCTGGCCTGCACTTTGAAGCCCTCAATATGGAACCCTGCCTGTTTTCCTCCCAAAGGATACCCTCCATTCCAAGTGCCTCTGAGGGTAGGATACTGAGAGCATCCACTCTTTTCCAGCTGCAACAATGGGTTATAACAGGGATGGGCATGTTCCTATTGATCAGACTGCTTTTCCCCTGTTTGTGTCTAGCACTTCGTCTGTACACTTATGGAAGATACTGATAGGGCTGTCACATCTCTTTTTCTAGAATCTAGTTGTCTAGGGAAAAAACAGGTTCATGCATGGTAGCACATAACTGCAATTTCATCTACTCAGGAGACAGAGATCAGGAGGATCATGATTAAAAGACAGACTGAGCAAAAAGTTAGTGGAGGCAAGTAGAGTGTCTGCCTAACCTGAATTCAAATCCCAGTGCTGCTAAACAAATAAACTAAAAGAACAAAGAAATGAAAGAGAAAACAAACTACTCAATCAATGAGTCAGGTGTGATGGAATAAGTCTGTCATCCCAGCTATGCAGGATCTTGATTCAAGAGCAGCTTCGACAGTGGCATAAGACCCAATCTGAAAAATATCTAAAGCAAAAATGGGCTGAGGGCATGGTTCAAGTTTTTAAGTGGCCAAGTACTGATAGTAAGCACAAAGCCTGGAGTTCAAACTCCTAATATTTTCATAAAAAGGAAGAAAGGAGGGGGTAAAGGAGGAAGAGAGGGAGGGAGGCAGGAAAAAGGGAGGAAGGGAAGAAGAGATAAACGAAGGGAGAAGGAAGGGAGGGAAGGAAGGGAAGATGGAAGGAAGAGAGAAAGGGAGAAAAGGAGAGAGGGTATAAAGGAAAGAAGCAGGGAAGGAAGAAAGGGAGAAAGGAAAAGAGGGACAGAGAAAGAGAAGGAGGAAGGTAAAGATCCTAGGGAAGATATATGGGAAATCCAGTGGTCAACAGAGGGCACAGCATATCAGCAGAAGCACAGTGAGGAACCTCAGCTCAGAAGTGCCACTGAACAGACTCCAGGTGGCAGGTGGTGGAGAGCGGGTCAGTCTCCTGCCCTCCAGCCCTCTGAGACACATTCATTTTATGCATGCAAGGAGAAGGAGTCCTTCACCACAGAGGGGAGCCTCCATCACATGCCAGAGAGGGGAAAACAGACCAATGTACTGATATAGGTCACCAGGGAGGCCTAGGGCCAAGGCTGATTATCAGCCAGGCCCATACCTGGTAGAGGGAACACCAGACCTTGAGGACATATGGCTCAACACCAGGAATTTACAGTCTTAGATTTCTACTGGAGAAACGAGATAAATAAAGAAGAAAAATAGAGCACCAATGGGCAGAATAATGAGATACAATGAGGCAATACCCTAAAACCCTTCATGAGTTTCTTCTCCTGAACCTGAAATTCTGTACCCTGCCAGTATCACTCTACTAACATACAATAGCATATCTTCAGCATTGAGTCTAGGGGCAGTATGGCATTATTGGCTATTAAATGCCCATCCCCTACAGTAACAAGGCACAGGACCCTAAAGAGAAGTATGACTGTCCCAGCAATGCTTTAAGATGTCTGCTAGTTGGCAGATACTTACTTTCAAGCAATTAGGCCAGCTTCTATCTGGTAGACCCGGGGCCAACCGGCCAGGCCTTCTTACATGTGATAGATTAGGCCAAATTGTAGCTCTATAAAAATGTATCTATTAAATGACCAATTGCTACTATTAAACATGATCATCCATTTACCCAGTTAAGTTTTAGCAGAATGCTATATTATCTTGAGCTTATCATTGTGTAATGTGAAGAATCCATTTTTAACTTCACTCTATGGATGGAGGACTTTTCCTAAAGCAGTGACAGACTGGAATTTCTCAGCATCCAGAGTCTGGCGGACAGACAGAACTCTGCCTTCAGTTCTGCTCCCATTGTACCTATGGGATGGGGTAGGGCAGGAATCCATCTCCTTATGCCTTCCTTGATGTTTCTGGACTAGAGAAAACCTAGCCTTATCAAGGATATCATTGCTCCCCATAGCACAGCTAAAATCAAATGGTGCCATCTTGCTTTCTCCAACTTCTGTTTAGGCCTTCACCTAGAATTTTCCCCTCCCAACACAGATTTCCCCACCTACTCCTCCAGAAAGCAGTGATTTAGCATTAGGTGCACTTGTTCAGGTGACCTCTGAGTTGACTTTAGGAAATTTTAATCCTCTCTACATATAGCCCCACCTCCAAAGCAGAGAAATCACAATGGGTCACTGTTCTACCTGATCTCCTAAGTGGAAATTTACAAGAGTAGTATCCGAGTATTACAAGGTATTTTCTCAGTTAAGTTCAGGAAAATCCAGAGAGCTTGCCTCAGTGCCACCACTGTGTCCCAAATAGCTACAAAAACATAGATACCTTTCCAGGTGAGGGAGATCTCTACTTTTGTCTCTACACACACAAACAGTCCTTTTTTTCCTGTATGTGTGTTTTTAAGAACAAAAATCTACCCACATTACCATTGCCCCCAGTTTTCCTTTGAGTTAAACCATAAAGTTTTTCCTGGATACAGAGCACTCTTCACAAATTGTATTTTCAATGACTGTATAATATTCCATCTAAAATTAAAATACTAATTCCCTTACTCATGCCCTTACTAGTTGCCCCATTAACCTGCTTCCAATGTCATAAAAACAACATCTCAAGTAAGTCTGATATACATACCTTTTCTTCTAGTCTAGATTATTTTCTCAAGATATGTTTCAAAAGCTTTGTTTACTGAATCAAAGGATAAAAATTACCAAAATCCTTATGGCTTCTAAATTTGAGTCCTCTTGATTTCTGTTGATCTATCTGATGCTATTTTATAGCTCTCCAAATTTTTTTTTTGTGGTACTAAGGTTTGAACTCAGGGCCTCATGCTTACTAGGCAAACACTCTACCACTTGAACAATGGTCACACCCCTTTTTCCTTCAGCTTGATTTTTAGACAGAGTCTAGTGCTTTTGTTCAGGATGGCATTGGGCAATGATTCTCCTACAACTTCCCAGGTAGCTGGGATTACAGAAATATACCAACATGCTCATATTGAGATAGGAACTTGCTATCTTTTGCATGGGCTGGCCTTGAATTATGGTCCCTCTGATCTCTGCCTCTCACGTAGCAGGGATTACAGGCATAAACCACCAAGTCTGGCCTGGTTTCTTACTTTTCTTCCTCAGCCCCAGTTTGAGTTTCATCTTCCAACTTCAGTGCCAGAGGATCTGAATAAGGACCAGGTCTGGGGATTCCCACATGTTATGATACTTAAGACATTCAATCAAGTTAGGGGACACTAACTTGAAAGTGAAGTAAGTATTGAGCAAGACAAGAAAAGATCCAAACTCCAGGAGTTATGGAGTTCAAAAACAATTGTGATCTAGCAAAACATGAGAGATCTGTCATCTTCCACAGAATCTGCTCCAGCATGCCTCCAGGGGCTGTACCACCTGCTGACTCTCACCCAACCTTGGGGCAACTCTTCTACAAGACCTTCCTGAAGGATCTATGAGCCACTACAGTTACATCTATGGCACAGGTCCCCAAGCATCTGCCATGTCCAAGGTCTCACTTAGTCACCTGAGTTAGAAAGATGAGGTCAGCCCAATGTACATCATACAAAGGCTGTCTGCTAATCTCAATTGCAGCCCTTCATGATTTTTGGAATTAATGTGTGTTTTTATCTGTAAAAATGATGACAGCTGGCTGGGGGCTGGGGTATCACACCTGTAATCCTCCTTTCAGGAGGCTGAGATCTGAGGATCGAGGTTCAAAGCCAGCCTGGGCAGAAAAGAGCATGAGATTCGTATCTCCAATTAACCATCAGAAAACCAGAAGTGGCACTGTGGCTCAAGTAGTATAGTTCTTTCCTTGGGTTGAAGAGTTCAGGGACCGTGCCCAGGCCCAGAGTTCAAGCCCCACAACCAACCATAAAAAAAAAAAAGATGACAGAGGAGGGAATCTTATTTGAACTTGAAAAAAAAAAGATGACAGCTTTATTGAAAGTTTGCTTGGTCATCACATGTTTTTTAAACACTCAGTACTGTACAATAGTATTATGGTCCCAAGTCCTAGCAATGAGCAGAACAGATAAAGTGACCCCTGCTCAGCTTGGCTTAGGTCTTGATGATGGAGACTGTGTTCCTGGCTGCAGAGATGTAGACAGGAGCGGAGTTCATATGTCTTCAGACTTTCACAGCAAAAACTTCTTTTCTCAGCACACATTTTTGCTGAGAGGGTTTTATAAAGATGCCAGTACTTTCTGGTACAATGGAGGAGCACTTGTGTGTGCAACAAAGTCTCCTCTGTGTTTATGTATATAACAATATGCAATAGCTAACCAGCTCTCATATCACACTGCCTGGTTTCTAATCCTACCTCTGTTGTGAGACCTCTAGCAAACCTTTAGCCTAGGGTCTCAACTGTAACATAGGGAGCATGGTATGTATTTCAGTTTTCTATTACTGTAACAAGATACCTGAATCTGGGTTTTTATGAAGAAAAGAGGTTTTGAAGCTCACAGTTTTCAGGGTTGAAAGTCCAAACAGTATAGTGCCAGTTCTAGTGAAGACCTCATGTCACCTTGCATCAAAAGTCAGGCACATGCAGGAGAAGGGAAGTTGTACCACAAGATAAGAAACCAGGGAGCAATGAGGGGCCAGCCTTGCAATCTCCATTAGGCCACCACAGCATAATTGTCTCACCACCTCTTAACATCATCATGACAGGGACAGAGTTTCCAACAAACTATCCCTGGGGACACACTTAAACCATATACAAACCAGAGCACTTGTATCAAGTGGTTCTAAGGCCTGAAGCCCTTAGTACTATGCGTGGCATGCTGGAAGCTCTCCCTAAATTTGACCTTGTGCTGTAACAGTAACAATATGATGTTCTCGGTCTTAAATAAACCAGCTGTAACTGTATTAACATTAAACAAGTGGAAAGGTTAGAGAACCAAAGCAAATCTGCCCAGGCATTTGAATGACTTACTAGAATAAGTTAAGACATTGAACAGGGAACTTTTTATTTGTACATAAAGAAGAAAAAGGAAATGCTAGACAGACTTTATTTTCCCTATCTGCTTACGCCAATAACAGAAACATGGCAAAGTTTCTCCCACCAAATCCTGGTTGCTCTCAGTATGAGTACATGCCAGAACTCAACCACAAATGGCCAGAACAAGCTGAGGAAGCAAGACTAGGGGACAAGCACTCACAGTTCAAGGAGTCTCTTGATGGATGGACATTCCACAGATGAGTGATTTCTGGAGCTACAGAGAGCTATGGGAAATCTGAGGGAGGATGAAAGTGGTAGACAATTGAGTCTTGGCCACAACCAGCAGGACAAAGGCCCAAGTTTGCAGAGGCTGCCCTGAGCACTGATATTTAAATGGAATGCTGTCCAGATTTAATATTACTGATACAGATAAAATAATGTCAGCAGACTGGATAATTAAAACTTTTGGCTCATTCCTTTGCTCTTTCACATTCTGGAGGGATGTTGAAAGAGAAAGGAGATAGGTCCAAAACTTACGAATTCCTCAGAGTTATAAGTATATTTTTAGTTACTCCTGATGTCTGGGATATGAGACATCATTTCAGGATCAGCTCCTGCTCATGCCCTTTCCATTGGGCTAAGCATCACTTCTAAACTCCTGGATGAAAATTTAATTCTTCAAAGAAATGCACAGGCTAATTAGGATCACATTTAGGGAGGCTTTTGCTTCTAACAGAGGATATTGCTGGCTAAGTGGAAAAGACACCATGAAGTCAGCTGCCACCATTCCTATTCTTCACCTCCCCCATACCTGCAGCTGGACCAGACCTATTGGGTTGTGGACTGGAGCCATCCAACATCAGGGGCATGGCCTGGTTGCTGAAGCCAGGCTGGACCCAATCAACTGTTCCCATTGGATTTCTAGAGCTTGGACCACTTAATGAGGAAAGAATTAATCACAGAGTTGGCAGATCCACCCAGGAAAAATGGTCCCTTCCCCTTTATTCTCCCCCCATACATGTGTGGCCCTCCTAGAAGCCTCCTCCCCACCCCGCCAGCTTGTGTAACCCTGGTAACTGGTGCATCTGAGGGCAGTGAGTGGGTCCCCAGCCTCTGAGGTCACTTCTGCATCAGATGCAGCCATATCTCCTTCCCACCCTCCATTGTGGCCATACATCTTCACCTCCCTCTCCCTATATAACTAATTCCTCTTCCATGAGTTGCTCTCTGAACATCTTCATCTCATGTAGGCCAGCCTGAACAACCACATGGAAGTCTCCTTTCTCCAAACCTTATAAGAACCACAGTGATCACTAGGAGACCAACTCTACCTCCCACCTTGAAGACCATCTGGGCAAGAGCGGGCCTGGATGTATGTATGCCCTGAGGAGGTGATTGCAGCTGGTAGCAGGGATAAAACCAACTCATCAGGGTTCCAGATAGGACTTAGTCAAGATTTTGGGGGTCCCCTGATACAGTGCAGGTCTGGGGCATTAGTGCTGCAATACTAAAGATGCAGCCAAGTCTAACTCTTCTGCTCTGAGAGGAAACAGGAAGGAATGGCAGAGGAAGAAGCTCAGGTGCCATATTAGCAAGGTCAGATGACTTAGGAAAGCTCTAAAACACCTCATTCAGGCCTCCTCCTTAGCTCTACTAGAGGACAAAAGCAGCAGTATATATTGTAGTTATAATCTTAATAGAGCCCAGCCAGGAGGGTATCCCTACAAGGTAAACCCTGCACAAGAAGATTCCCATCTTGGAGAGCAGCCTGTTCCTATACCATATCAGGGGCATTTTATTACTTATACGCTCTCTCCCAACTGCATCCAGCTCTGACTTCTGAAGCTACAAAAGGTAATGTTATACTTCTACAAGACATGCCTACAAATATTTCAAGACAGTCTCCATCTTTATTCTCCTGCAGACCAAACACAAGCCCTTCAATGATCCTGCTTGATATGGTTTCCAAAGCCTTCCCCATCCTCTGCCACAAACTTCCCCATTCTCTGTCCATGACCCCATGCTTTACACCTCAAAGACTAAGGCAAAATCACACCAGCACAGGTGTTTTGTGCACAGGCTTGACTCCCTGGCTGTCACTCTCTGAGCCTCAATTTCCTCAGCAGCACCTGACAGCTACAGCTATGGGAAATAAATAAATCAATTTGTGGGGAATATTTAGCATACTTAGCACATTTTAAATATGTATGGAAGTTTTTCTGTTCTATAACAGAGCATTTAGCCTATCATAAGCCTATGAAGAATGCATCCATAGGGTATTCCAATAGTTTTACTCATCAGCTTCCTTACTGATAACACAACAGTGCCACGGCCCACCAATATTCTTTAGGTCTTTGAGGAGTCCTTTGGCCCTGGCAGAACAAGGATGCCATGAACATTCACTTCCTCTCCCTTTCTACTGAGGCCATGGCTGGGAGTCTCTGCATGGGCCTCTCATATCTCACCAGAAGAGATATTCACTGTCTCTGTTCTAGACTCTCTTTTCAAGAATACTTGAACAGTAAACAGTCTCAGAAGAAGAGAGATGCTCCAGCTAGAAGTGCCCCCCATGGGGAGGAGCAAAGTGCAAGTACACTTCCTGTCCATAGGAAAGATTTGGCCTTCCTAAACTCAGGATTTCTCTGGGCTATACGTGTAGCTGTCATTGCACCATCCTGTGAGGGAGCGGGGGTGGAGGGGGAGGTTTGAAGCACAAAGAACTCATAAAAGAAAATATTGATATTCTAACTATTGTGAACCACAAAATCCTTTATCTCTAACCTACATCTACAAAACTGTACAGGGTGTGTACAGCATCTACAAAACTGTAGTAAATCAACTCCTTTCAAGTAGCTGAAACCTCAGTCCCTTCATGAGTACTAACAACAACCTATAGACAAGGCAACATAAACTTTCTTGCTCCAGTCCTTATCTAAAAATGTCATATACCCCATCACATCCTGTTAATTTTTAGGATGACTTATCTATTCATGTTGGGTTTTTTTGTTTTCTTGATTTTTAAAAAATAAAATTTATTGCTATTATTAAGAAGGTATACTGAGGGATTGCCATTTCAAAAGTCAAGTAATAAGTACATTTTCTGGACAATGCTTTCTGTCTTCTTGGTTTTGAGATTGATTTCAAGGCTTCTTTGGAGTGAGGTGCATCTTTTGCACCTCTTGGTCCCTCGTCTGACATGCACAAACCACCACTCCCCTCCTGTTCTCCTCTTTTCTCCCATCAGACCAAGTAGATCCTCCTTCTAAACGTGGATTCTTACCCACAGTTCTAGTGTGCCAGGAACAGTAGGGTGGGCATTAGGGACAACATTACTCCACACCCTGTACAATTTCCATGCACTCCAGGCAACTCAGTTCAAGGGTGGAAGATGAGAACTTGTCACTGACTCCATATTTTCCTCAGACACATTGAGTTAATGGAATATGAGCATCACCCCTGTCTTCCTGCCATAACTATTACCACTGTCTCTCATTTCTAGACCCAGGACTCACCTGTCTGATAAAGTCTAGCTATTGGATACTCACCGACTACTCAGCTAACTATTAGGATTTGCTAGTTTTTTCTTTTGGATGCTTGTTTTCTCTTTCCTTCCTCCTCACTACAAAGTGGGATGCATCTAGGGCACAGCATCTGGTATTAAGCTATAACTTATAAATACTTTCCAGAAATAAATAAAAATAAGCAGACCAATAAAACCTTGATGTAAAAAAATGCTTTGGTATTATTCATTTTTTCAGTGTTTGGGGTTTTATTTTTAGATTTTACTGCTTAAAAATTTCTTACAATATTTTTAAACATGGCAGACTTCAACATCTGGTCGTAAGTTTCATGCAAAACTGTAGCATAGTTTTCTTTCCTTTGAAAAAATAATTAATCTGTGATGGCTTTAATGGATAGCAAGTGAATAAAAACAGCTTTAATCTTAACATATTTTAGCAGTAAGATTGGACTTTATCAGGTCCCATGATCAGGGATTGTCTTAAGAAGTTTAGTAATTAGGTTCCAAGGAAAACTACAGAGGATGGACCCTTGGCCTGTGAGATTCTTACCAAGTTCAGCTCCACAAGGCCTATCCTCATCCTACATCCAGGCTCTCCTTTGTTTAAAGAGGGTTTTCAACTGCTGCCTTTGCCGCCTTTGTGATGGTATTCCTTCTCTTCTCACAAGTGCTACCACCAGAAGGGATTCCTGTTCTTTCCAATGATACTGTGAGTTCTCAAGTCTCACTAAGTCTGTATGAGAGGAAACACTAGACTCAGATTTTATACTACAAAAAAAACCCTACCTCTCTGCCTATATAGATTAATTTCCAGTGTGCTGAACACTGTGGGAGGGTGCTATGGCTTGAATTCTCCCCCACCAAGAATTCATGTGTTGGGAAGTTAATCTCCCATGTCACACTGTGGAGAGGTAATGAGGTTCTGAGAGCTCTGTCTTTATGAATAGATTGTCACTGTCATGGAAATGATTCGTGATTTTAAGAATGATTTATTTTAAAGAGTATTTAACCCCCATCATGTTCTTATACTTTCTTGCCCTTGCTCCTTCCACCATGGTATGACACAATAAGGGAGCCCTCATCAATTGCCAGCTACTGGATTTCTCAGCTTCCAGAATTGTAAGAGATAAATCTTCATTCTTTATGAATCACTCAGTTTGTGGTATCCTGTATATATACCATTACAACACAACTAACATAGAAAACCCTGAGGCTATTCTGTCACAGAATAGCCTAGTCAGAAGTGGCCAGACATTCAGACCTGGGATTTCCACATGGATATGGAATAATGGGACCTGCTCCAAGAAGCCACAACCATTCCTGAGCACTACCCAGGGAATTCTTCCTTAAACACAGATCCTACCAGGATTCTGTGTCCTTTGTAAGGTTGAGAAATGATGCTTCTGAGTAAGCTTCCCACAAGGAAAGCAAAGTATCTCCATCCTTCTTCAGGGGCTCCTCCCTTCTTCCTCAGCCACAGCCTCGGTCACTACATCCCACAGAGAAGAAAGGTGGTAGTTCCACTGCCATAGCAAACAATTGGCATTCAAAGAGCTCCCTGATATCCTTCTGGGGCCCCTCTTCCTCAGGTTGGAGCCATATGATGTTTTTAAGAGCCAACAGTTAGGGAAAAAATCTGACATTTTACGTTCCTTTCATATTCTTTCCATCTGTCTTCTCTGCCACTCAGACCCTTCTCCTCAGAACTGGGACATCCTCGTCCCCTTTTATCCAGGATGTCCTTTGCAATGAGAGCACAGACCCTCCCCCAGGTGTAGCCAAGAACTCTCGGAGCGCAATAGTGGTAAGATTTCAAAGACAGTGTGAAGGGGTCAGAGGAAAATCACTTTTTTCATGAGTGAACCAATGGAAATGTTTCTCTCAAATGATGACCTATAGCTTTGAGAATATTTACCCATGTGCAGCTGCCCAAAGAAGGCACCATGTTTGTTCCACATGTGTGTCTTCTCCCGGACAGAGAGAGGAAAGGTGAAGTGGGAGCTTTCAGCCAGGACTTAGAGCCCACAGAACCACCTATGCATATGGGCCCAGGGAACAGCATTCCTACCTGTGCTCCAACCCCAGGGAAGCACCAAGACGGAGACCTCCAAAGCCAACAGTGCTCATCAGCATGGCCTCCTGGAGCCAAGAGGGGAAGCTTCAGGACCTCCAACATGAATAAGCTCTAGCAAAGGTGAAGCAAACCCCCAATCTTTTTCATGGCTCATTTCAATGACAGTTCTCACTAGTTTTTTTCCAGTTCTAGAATTCCAATCAGCTAAGCCAAGATCAACAGTGCTAAAGTCTGCTGTCTTCACCCCCACCTGCCCAGGCATTGGGCTCTCCTGGGGGGCACAGTCCCCCTTTTTGCAACCTCCCCTGGGGAGCAGCAGAGCTTAAACTCTGCCCACTCATCAGCAGCTTCTCTGTTTGTTGTGGCAACAAGGCTGGTCTAGGGAGGACCTGGAGGTCTGCCTCCCTATGTGCAGGGAGCTAACAGCCCAGCAGAGGAGGCCCTAAGGCTGCACAGAGAGATGACTCTAAAGCCACATAGGTGGGGAAGAGGATAGAAAGAAAGGAGGAAAGAAGCAAAGAAAAGCCAAACCAGCAGCATAGGAAAGAGATGTGGTAGTGACAGAGAGGAACACATAGTTCCCACAACAGGTATGTGGAAGCAGGGAAATGTCCCAAAGGTGACAATAGGTGGTGTTTATTACCACATAAGGATTTCAGTAACTACATTACAAGCGCCCCCAATGAGGTGCCTCTTTCCTCCACCTAGGACAGAGGTGGGAAGACTATGGAGGTTGGTACTTACAGGGGCTGTGGAGGAAGGCAGTGGGAGTGGACTTCCTTTAGGTGAGAGGCAGTTCATGGGGCCTTCTGGAGGAGCTCCCTCTGGGCAATAGGGAGCCTGGCTAGGGGAAATAGGGACTGACAGGGCAAGAAGAAAATATCACACATTGGTCTGGCCTCAGATGAGTGAATCCAACCCCCACTGTCCCCAGAGCTGAATGCACCTCCTCTGTTTCCTCAGAACCCACATGATGGAAGCCCATCATGTCCAGCCCAGACTCCTGAAAGTCACCACTTCTCCCCACTTCGGGATCACTTTTGGAAGCAAATCCCACTTCCCAAGGGGAAAATGAGTCTGTCCCTGCGTTCTTCAGCTCAAGGTGAGCGCTCTACCACTTGACCCACAGGGCCACTTCCGGTTTTCTAGTGGTTTATTGGAGATAAGAGTCTCATGGACTTTTCTGCCTAGGCTGACTTTGAACCACCATCCTCAGATCTCAGCCTCCTGAGTAGCTAGGATTACAGGCGTGAGCCACAGGCGCCCGGCTAGACCCATGCTTTTAAAAGCAGAGGTGACTTGTTCTTTGTAGATTAATACAAATCTCACGATTATCAAGGAAAGTTGTACGTTAGACCTTCATCACTTATCCTGGTCTTTCTGACTTGTTTCTGCTCTTCTAGAAGTTGCAATAATCTGTTAAGGGACAGCTTACAAACCCACAGAATAGCTCCCTCTCACATGGCATTTCCATAGAGACTTGCCAAATAAAAGATCCTTCCACAGGGCACTCAGAGGTGGGAAAACCTCACCCAGAGTTGGGTTTTACCTCCACTGAGGAGGAAAGGGGAGTAGTGGGAGGGCTCTAACAGGGAGTGCCAGGAGTGGAACCCCTACCTCATTTCAGTCATTCTACTTGGCAGGGATCACCAGCAGAAAGCCAGTCCCAAGGTGCACCGGCCCATGTACACCCAGCTGCTCCTTGACTGTCCGTGGCCACAGGAGAAGTGGAACGGGTATTTCTTTTTCTCTCAAAACTGCCTGGCAGACCCAGCAGAATGTCTCCTGACCTTCAAGACAAGAGTCAAACTCTGTCCATCTACTCTCTACTCTCAGTGAGGGCTCACAGTTTCTTGACCTTGACCCCTTCTCTAGCACAGGCACAGTTGGTCCCAGGCACCCAAGTAGGTGTCTAGCCAGAAGCACTACTAACTCATTATTCCTCCTATCTCCAGGCCCACAACCCTGCCCTCTTCCTGTACCAAGCGAGCCCCTGGGAATGCCACAGTTCCCATTCTTTTACCCAGAAATAGGCTACTTCTGGCTGTAGTTACTATAATTTCCTTGTACTATAGACACTTTATTTTACTCTTCAAAGGACTTGATTTAGCTCATAAGAAAACACATTAAAAAGCTACTAATAAGCGGGCGCTGATGGCTCATGCCTGGCTACTCAGGAGGCTGAGATCTGAGGATCAGGGTTCAAAGCCAGCCAGGGCAGGAAAGTCTGTGAGACTCTTTATCTTCAATTAACCACAAAAAAACAGAAGTGGCACTGTGGCTCAAGTGGTAGAGTGCTTGCCTTGAGCTGAAGAGCTGAGGGCCAGCACCCAGGCTGAGTTCAAGCCCATGATTAACAAAAAAAAAAAAAAAGCTACCATTTATTTGAAAATTAAAACGATGAAAGCTCATAATACATATAAAATGGTATTCTAAGTTAATTTTGCAAACCTAACCAGCACACAGTATTCCACACTCCGGCAAACAAAGAAAACACATTCTCCTGGTCTGTGAGGACACAATGTCACTTCATCAGGAAAGAGGCCCTCAGGTGCTAACCCCTAATAACCTCTCCACAGAGGGCACTGAACAATGGATTGATCAGCACAGGGCTTTCAGAAAGAAACACTTGCCATTGGTTCCTTTGTAGTACTAACATTTAATTTAAAAGCACTGAAAATATTAAAACATGGATGGAAGGCAATAGTTTTTGGTGGGGGTCTGGTAGCTTAATATAAATCTCATGATTATCAGAGGAAAGTGGCCTTCACCACTTATCCTGGGAGGGGATGAGTGGGAAGAGTTGAAGGGTCAGGGGCCCAATTTTTCCCATTAAACAAACTGCTCATTATAAAGAATTGTCTTTCCTTAAATGCTAATAGCACCCTGGCAATGAAACCTGAGAACAGCAATCAGTAATTAGCATGACTTGAATGCCTCCTCTTAAATACCAATTAAGCCTGTAATTGCTGGGAAGTGACAGCAGTGACCACAGGAATGTCTGCTTGGGGATCTATAGACAAGCTAGCCCTGTGGTAGAGGCCATATGGCATTAGGAGGAGGTAGAAGCCTGGCAGACACTGCTAGCTGGACAGAACACTGAACAACAGTGGGCTACAGACCATGCAAGGCAACATGCCTCTCTTGATTTCACTTTCCTCATAGGTAGAAATAAGGGCACATTTACACATTACTGAAGAAACTCTGGGTCTCGTATGTGGTTCTGGTTAGCATTACCTGGGAACCTGTTGACATGTAGTCTCTTAGGTCCACTCTAGACCTGCTGAATCAGAAACTCAGAGGTAGGGCCAGCAAGCTCTCCTTGTGACTCTGATACAGACTGCATTCTGTATGGCAACCTGCTACCACATCCCTCGGTACAGTTTCTGTTAGATTGAGAGGAAGAAAGCCAGTTGCTTTTATAGGTCACGAGTGGAAGGCCTTCAGGGGAAAGATATTCAAGAGAAATGGGGACAATCTAAGTTTGATTAATCATCCTGGAGGATTTTGTTTTCTCTTTGAATAGCCAATGCATTGATACAGTTCAAATCTATAGAAGACATCAAAGGGTCACATCTACCATACTCCTAGGTACCCAGTACTAACTGCCTTCCAGAGTCAAGTTGTCTTCTAGAGAGATGGTTTCTTGTCCTTACCCTTTTTGTTGTTGTTGGTGGTGGTGGTGGTGGGGCTTGAACTTTGGGCCTGGACTCTGTCCTTGAGCTCTTCAGCTCAAGGCGAGTGCTCCACCACTTGAGCTACAGCGCCACTTCCAGTTTCCTGGTGGTTAATTGGAGAAAAGAGTCTCATGGACTTTCCTGCCTGGGCTGGCTTTGAACCACGATCCTCAGATCTCAGCCTCCTGAGGAGCTAGGATTACAGGCACGAGCCACCAGCGTCCAGCTTCCCTACTCTTTCTTAAATGCAAATTGTAGCATACTATACACACTGTTCTATGCCTTTCTTTTTTCATTTAATATATTTTAGGGTTTTTATCTATACCACAAACATCCTAAACCACCAAGAAGAGTTCTGAGTGTTTGGAAACAACCCAGGACATGTATCTTCCCTGCAGTAAAGGTGAGGACTCTGGGGCTACCACATGGTACTCTAGTAAACCACCCTCAATTCTCAGCGTGGAGAATTCCCCACAGGCCCCACTTATGTGTTTCATTTAAAGAAGCAACTCTCAGACAGTCATTAAAATCTAACTGTAACACTACAGGTAACATTAGCACAGAGTGACACAGGACCACAGGACACCCAGCAGAGAGAAGCTTGAATGCCTAGTGAGAACTGAAAGCAATTGAATGACTTGGAACTCCTTTTATTTATAAGACTAATAAGCACACATTACATTTTATCTATAGGGACTAACAAATTCATGAACAGTATAAAGGCAAGAACTGGTTAAGAACACTATATAGCAGGGCAAGTTGTCAATACTTAGAATCAGAAGTAGAACACAGAATAAAATAATATCTACAAATGCTATCCTTCTATTGGCTTCAGAAATAGTTTTGTCCCATCTGTCCTCAGCACCATTAGTAAAATGTCTTTGCTGTCTCTGATTCCTGCTCGTTTTTTTTTTTTTTTATCAGTGGAGCCTTCAAATTTAAAGTGTGATGATTTAAACATATACCTATCTACATGCATGCATACATAGGTATACATATATGTATATATGTACAACTTATTTAATATGGCAACATATACAGCATATATGTATGACTTTATTGAGATAGAATTGACAAACCTTGCATTTAAATCAGTTACATTTTTAATATAGAGTTATATGGCCATCACCTCAATAAATTTCAGAGTACCTTCATCATCTGAAAAGAAATGCTGTACTTTTTCACAGTTATTTCCCATCAACCCTAAGTCCCCCAACTACAGGTAATCAACAACTTGGAGTATAATATTGTTTTGTTTTCTTTGTATTGTTTACTTTTGTTTTCTGTTTTCTGGTACGGGGATTTGACTAGAACTGTACATTTGCTAAGCAAATGCCTTAACACTTGAGCCATGCCCTCATCCTCTTTTGCTTTTTCAGCTATTCTTCTAAGAGGGTCTTGTGCATTTTGCCCAGGTCAGCCTGGACAACAACCCTCCTATCTATGTCTCTTGCAGGAGTAGGGATTATAAATGTACCACTATGCTCAGCTTATTAACTGAGATGGAGTTTCTCTAACTCTTCCCTCCCTACCTGTCCCCGCCCCCATACACAAACCCTGTGTCAGGCTACTCTTGAAGCATAATCTTTCCAATTTCTTCCCCTGAGTAGCTGAGATTGCAGGAGTGTGCCACCTATGCCTAGTTCTAAGTTTTTATACTACACATAAAGTGGTGCAATGTTATTTGAAGATAAACTTGATTAATAAAGTAAGTTATAAACATTTGTGCAAACATTACATTTTTAAAAGAAACACAAATAATAAGCCAATGGTAGAGATAAAAAGAAATAAGAATTCTTAATGTAAAGAAGAATAGAAGGAAAAAGAAAAAAATTAAGTAAATAACAATATAGAAGACAGATTTTAATCCACTCATGTCAACAATTACATTAAATCGAAGTGGTCTAACAATTCAAATTAAAAGTTGTTAAATGGGAGACAGGCACAGATGGCTCACATCTATAATCCTAGCCATCCAGGAGGCTGAGATCTGAGGATTTCAAAGCCATCCCAGGGAGGAAAGGCAGTGAGACTCTTAGATCCAATTAGCCACCAAAAATCCAGAAGTGTAGCTGGGTACCAGTGACTCATGCCTATAATCCTAGCTACTCAAAAGGCTGAGATCTGAGGATTTCGGTTAAAACCAACCCAGGCAGGAAAGCCCTTGATACTCTTAGCTCCAATAAATTACTAAAAAAGCTAAAAGTGGAGCTGTGATTCAAGTAGTAGAGTGCTAACCTTGAGCACAAAAGCTCAGGGACAGGGCCCAGGCCCTGAGTGCATGTCCCAGGACTGGCACCCAAAAAATGAATACATAAAATAAAAGCTTAGAAGGGAATTTATAGCCTTAATTGATGATATTAGTAAAGAAGTAAAGTTTCAATACTCTAATCTACTTTAGAAAAAGTCAGAAAGGCAAAGTCAAAAGGAAGAACATAATATAGGTTAAAGCAGAAGTCAATGTAATTGAAAAGAGAAACAAGAGAAACTTGAAATCAGAAGTTTGTCCTTTGAAAAGATCAAATAAGATTGATGAGCCTCTAGCCAGACTGACCAGGAAGAAAAGAAAGATACCACAAATTATTAACTGTCCTTTTAGGGTTTTTTTTTGTTGTTATTTTTTTTTTTTTTTTTTTTTTGGCGGTTGTGGGGTTTGAACTCTGGGCCTGGGCATTGTCCCTGAACTCTTCAGCTCAAGGCTAACACTCTACCATTTGAGCCACAGTGCCACTTCCAAGTCTTATTTCCAGTTAGCCAGCAAAAATCAGAATTGGAGGCACTGCTCACATGTCAGCTATGAGTGTTCAAAAGGTCCTGGGAAATTGTCTGTCAGGAATGCTGTAAGAGTCTTCTCCCTTAGAGAAATATGAACTTGATGTTACCGAAAGCTCTAAGAAATAAGTAGGACAGCAGTGGACTTAATTACTATTCATGAATATCCAAGTAAAGTAATACAAGATTATCCACATTTTTAAAATCATAACATGAGCCAGTGGCTCATACCTGTAATCCTAGCTACTTGGGAGGCTGAGATCTAAGGATTGTGGTTCAAAGCCAGCCTGGGCAGGAAAGACTTTTATTTTATTTTATTGTAAAGATGCTGTTCAAAGGGGTTACAGTTACATGAGTAAGGTACATGAGTAGAAATTTACATGAATACATTTCTTGTCGAGCATCATGAGACTCTTATCTACAATTAATCACCAGAAAACTGGAAGTGGCACTGTGGCTCAAGTAGCTGGTTTACCAGCGTTACACTATCCTTGAGCTGAAGAGCTCAGGGACAGAGCCCAGGTCCAGAGTTCAAGCCCCATGACCAACAACATAACAAAAATCATAACATGTATGTAGTTTACCCTGATACTTTTGTAGGTATGTATTGTGTTATGGTACACTGTATAAGCCCCTCCTCACTACTCCATTAATATCATCACCATTTCCTTTTTGTCCATTCGTTTCTCTCTTCCTTCAGACATTCTTTCTTAAAGAAGATTCACAATTAGACTTGTCCTTTCCACAATATTTCTAGCTTTCATTTTTAACATGTTTTAAACAAGTCATCAACATCTCTTGCCAGGATTTCCTTTCCACTTACTCCCTCTTTTGCCTTCTGGGATAGCCCATTTCTTGCATGTACTGCCTAAATGGTCAGAATGCTGGAGGCCAAGGTTGAGACTGTTCTCAAGAAGATAGAATCTTTGTCCTCAAGGAGCTCATCAGATAAAGTCAACATAGATCAAGGTAGTAACTGGAAATGGAAGAGAAGAACTGATCTCAAACTGTGATTCTTCTGATTTCTGCCTCTCAAATAGCTAGAATTATGGAGGTAAACCACTACACTGAGTCTATTCAACAGATTTTTGTTAAATAGTTAAATATCATTTACTGTTCTAAATATATGGGGAAACCTTAATGAAAAAAATTGGCAACAATACTTAGAAAGCTGAATGGATATCAAAGAAATTTGAAGTAATGATATTAGACATATTGTAAGGAACAATCATGTCTCTTAATATGTCTTTGCAAATTGAATTGCCATTTAAAGAGGTCAGATAAGTCAATTGACCATGACAAATGACCACATCCCACAGGTTAGCCTGGTTGTAAGGGCTCTTTTGTCCTCCCCTATAAAGTAGAAGAAACAGCTAGGACTGATGACCCATGGACTAAAGGTGGGCAGGGAGGAGAGTATGTCTAGCCTGCCACAACAGTTCATGCTCTGACAGGAATGGGGGGTAAGGTAGATAAGCTGGCTTTGAGACTGATGAATTTCAGAATGGCCAGTTAACAGAAATGGCCTGAGAGAGATGCCTGTTTAAATGACAGCCAGGTAGCCTTTTCCAAAAGCCATATCAGACTAGGGAGCAAAGCAAAGCAAAGGCCCCACACCCAGGGACAGGAAGGAAGGGAGCTATTCAAGGCCCCTGTTCTTCTCCTCCATAGCTCACAATAGTAGGAATCTCCATGGACAGCCACTGCTCTGACAGAAATCTCTCCAAGGTAGGGTTTTCTGAATTTTGAGCCTCTATTTGAGCACTGTTACTACGGCAACAAGGCTGGGATTCTCTGATCTATGTTAAGGGGCTTATCCCTCCAAATATGCTTCGTGAGTTAGCAACAAAGGAATTCGCTGAACCTCAACTAATCTTATATTCTCCTGCAAGACTTCTCTCAAAAGGTTCCTTTGGTCCCTGCTCCCACCAGCCTCCCAGGTTACACTCTGTATCCAGCCACATTTAGACTGGATGGAGGGCTACTTTCATGTACCAGGTCAAGCTCTGCCATGTCACAAGAGCCTCTTGTCAGTCACAGGAGCCTCTCCCAGGCCTGCTAAACAGGAACAGAGTGAGGACCCTTTTCAATTCTCTTAAGATCCAAGGAGATGGTACAGTCAGCCTTGTGTGTCCATAGGTTCCAGATCCTCAGATTCAATCAACCATGGCTCAGAAATGCTTGACAAAAAAAAAAAAAATACAGCTGTACTGAACACTTTGTCCATATTCCCCAGACAGTTCAGTATAATAAGTATTTGCATGGCATTTATATTGTACTCAATACTATGTCATTTAGAGATGATTTAAAGTATATCGTGAGGATGTGCATAGTTACATGTAAATATCGTATCATTTATATATGTTGGTATCTGGGATGGGGGTGAAGTTCTTAAGCCAGCTCCCCATGGATACAGAAGGACAACTGCACTGTGTATCTAAAGCTGGTTAGATCCCTTCTCTTTCTCTCTCCCTCCCTTCCTCCCCCCTCTCTCTTTCTCTCTTTCTCTCTCTTTCTCCTTTCTGTTCATCAGAGGTAGAGTTTGGACCAAAGGCAGTTTGCACAATCTAAACATAATATAAATTAGCAACCCCTAGTTAGTCTCCTCAGATGAAATTTCTTTAAAAAACAGAGGAGAAAGGGCTCGATTGGGAAGGCTGATTACTAACTGGAGCCAGAGAAGCATCTTCACCTCCCAGAAGCTGGCTACTCCCCAAGTCAGCAACAGTGCCCAAGGCAATAGGCTCCACTGATCCTGGCCTCACTCTCTGCCATTACCTGCTGCCTGGAGGTTTGGCTTCTCCTTTTACACATAAGCTACTCACTGATTGACTCAACTAGAACATGAGACTTTGGCAAGTATTTAAGACTAATATAAACATTCTCAGGTAGGGGCGGGGATGGAACATGAAATAGCAATTATCTGGTGTGTTCCTACTCCAAATCACAAGTTTGTTCTAGAACAGCACACGGCACAACAAGGCCTCTGTAGCTAAATCTCCAGTGTTTGTGATGTCCTTACTCAGTTATAGGACAAAATAAAGGAACATAACTGAGTCTGGAATCAATGACTGGTGAACTTATAACATTTAACTTTCTTTTCCCTTTCCTAGGAGAGGAGCTCTTCCTTGCCTGTGGAAGAAAGTTTGCTTCCAGCCAGGATGTGTCCTTTGCTTTCCTCTGTAGCGGGTAATTATGGCTCTTTTATCCATCTTTTCCCTGGGAGCTTCCCAGAGCTGGTCTTTCCAGGTCATCTGACTGAAGGATACACATCAACCTCAGAGCTAACCACACAGGTGGAAAGGTTATTTTTTACATCTGCTTGTTTCTGTTTCTGCTTCTGCCTAATCTGCCTGAACACAGCCAGTTTCCCATTGAGCTATATATTACTCATTCAAATATTTATAGAACATGCATACTGAGAATTACAGGGTCATCTTCATGCAGTATGGTGTGTTTTATACACTCATTTAATCTTTAGTCATTCAAAGTAGGCAAGCGTAGGACTGAGAATGAGGCTCAGTGGTAGAGCGCTTGCCTAGCATACATGAAGCCCTGGGTTAGATTCCTCAGTACCACATAAATAGAAAAAGCTGTAAATGGTGCTGTGGCTCAAGTGGTAGAGTGCTAGCCTTGAGCACAGAGAGGCTCAGGGACAGAGCCCAAGCCCTAAGTTGAAGCCTTAGGACCAGCCAAAAAAAAAAAAGTAAGCAAGTTTATCCTCATTTTTTAAAATTTATTTTTGGCAGCACATAAATTTGAAATCAGGGCTTTGCTTTTGCCAGAGCAAGTGCTCTATCACATCTTTAGCCCTGTTTTTATGTTTTGTTTTGTTTTGGTCAGTCATGGGGCTTGAACTCTGGACTTGGGCTCTGTTCCAGAGCTATTCAGCTCAAGGTGAGTGCTCTACCTCCTGAGCCACAGCACCACTTCCACTTTTCTGGTGGTTAATTGGAGACAAGAGTCTCATGGATTTTCCTGGCTTTGAACTGTGATCCTCAGCTCTCAGCCTCCTGAGTAGCTAGGATTATAGGCATGAGTTACCAGTGCCCGGCTGCTATGGTTATTTTTGAGATAGGGTCTCATTTGTTACATGGGCTGGCCTAGACCACAATTCTTCTGTAGAGAGCTGCGAGAGGCCGCACCTGGAAGATGGCGCCGGCTTCCGCCCTCCGCCTTCCCGATGGCGAGTGCTCTCGTGGTAAACAACTCCTTATATGGCTAAGGCAAAGAATCTGGCTTGCTTTCCGCGCACCTGAACCTATTGGTGGTTCCCACGTGGCGTATCAGGGTTGGCTACCCAGCGGGTACTTAAGGCTGTGGGGAATTCTCCCCGGGGTTGGGGTCAGAAGATTACTAAAAGGTCCTGAATAAACTGCAGAGAGAAGAGTCCGGTGTCGCATCTTCCTTGCTGGTCGAGGCGGTAGCGACATTCTTCTATTTATGATTCCCTCTGTAGCCTAGAAAATAGATGTGTATCACATGTCTAATTTACTTTCTTCTGTTGTTTCCTTATATATGTTTCCACTTTAATGTATGCTCATATGTTTAATAGGTATTTAACTAAAACTCTAAAGCTTTTTGACACCTAAGGCCTGGGTGTGGGAATATGTGCTTGTCATTTCAGCTCTAGAGAAGCAGAAATATGAAGACTGCCATCTAAAGCCAGCACCAGGCAAAAGTAAAAGACCATATTTTTTAAAAGTGACTAAAGTAAAAAGGGGCAACAGATGTGGCTCAGATAGTAGCAAGCATGAGGTCCTGAGTTCAAACCCTAGAACCACCAAAAGAAAAAGAATTGACACATACATATTTATGGAAGTATAGTATGATAATTTGATACATGCAGAGAAGAATAATGAGCAAATCAGGATACTTATCATATCTATCTTAAAATACTTTCCATGTCTATGTGTTTGGAACTCATCTAGTTATTTTGAAATGTTGTAAATAAATTGACTAGAGTTACTCTACAAATGGGTGACAATGTACATTGTTTTGTCTTTCTGTGCCTGGCTTATTTTACATAATACAATATCCTCTATTTTCCATCCATGCTGCTGCAAATAACAAGATCTCATTTTTCCTGGCTACATAATTCCTCATTTGTATATATACAGTATTTTCTTTATGTGTTCATTAGTTGATGGACCAATAATGGACCCCATGATTGATTTCACGTTTTGCCTGTTACAGATAGTTCCATAGTAAATGTGAGAGTCAAGATGTCTTGGATGTAATAATCTCATTTTCTTTGGTTATGGATTCTGTGGGGCTGCTGGGTCATATGGAAGTTTTGTTTTGTTGTTTTGAACTGTTTGAAGACTCATATACAGTTTTCCCTTTCTCTACATTCTCACTAACCTTTGTTATCTCCAGTCTTTTGGGGAACAGTCACACTAAGCATGGAAAAACAATACATCATTATGGCTTTAATTTGTATTTCTCTGATGATGAATAATGTTGAATGTTTTTCATATATTTACATTTTTCATCTACTTGTTAGACACTTGTATGTCTTTTTTTGAGAAATGTTTTTTCAGATCATTTGTCCCTTTTCCAGATTGAATCATTACTATTATTGGTTTTTTTTTTATGCTATTGGGTTTGGGGGTGTTTAGTTGTTTGAGACTAGCCTCAAACTCACAATCTTCCTACCTCAGCTTCTAAGTACTGTCCTTATAGGTGTGTATCACTGGCTCCTCTTGCTGTTGCATTTTATGAGTTCCTCATACATATTGGATATTAATACCTTGCTGTGTTTATAGTTTTCAAATATTTTTCTCTCCTACTGCAGGTTGTCTCTGCTCTATTGTTTGCTTCCTTTGCTGCGGGGGAAAAAAACTAGTGTAGAAGCTCTTTCTAATACCTTCTACCTACCATAGTCACTCTTCCCTGTCTCCCAATACTAGAAATTGTATCACACTGGGGGCTACATAAGTTATATAGTCCAGTACTCTCATCAGCTTGCACACTTCTGCCCCCTACAGGTGAGCTGCCTGTCTAGCAAGAGTCAGCAAGCTTTTCCTCAAGTGTTCCAGCTAATCATTAATATTATTCAAATTGTATGATGAAATTTACATATAATCTAAATATTACCCAAAGTAATTAAATATACATAGTCAATAAATTTTAAACAATTTTACCTTCTTAAAAACTACTAGTGAAGGGGCTGGGAAGGTGGCTCAGTGGTAGAGCGCTTGCCTTGCATGCATGAGGCCCTGGGTTCGATTCCTCAGCACCACATAAGCAGAAAAATCCTGAAGTGGCGCTGTGGCTCAAGTGGTAGAGCACTAACCTGGAGCTGAAGAGCTGAGGGACAGCGCCCAGGCCCAGAGTTCAGGCCCCACGACCAGACCCCCCCCAAAAAAAATTACTAGTGAATTAGGCTTGGGTGAGATAACTGTAAAAGAAAATTAAGGAAAAAACCCTAGAATTCTGAATTCTAATGGCTAGTTGTTCCCTATTCCAAACTAAGACTCAAACTGGAAAGGGTAGAAATGTCTTACACAGTGAAGGCAAGAAAGGTAATAGAGCTCCAACCCAGATCCACAGATAAAGAGCAGGTGTCACTCCACAGTGGCAGCGAAAGTTTAAATTAAAATGTTTAAAATATACAGCATGGAATTTTCATCAGTGTTCTCAATTATTCGACCAGTTACTTATCTGACTCACCTCTCCAGCACTATCTATTCCTGATTCTATCAGATGGGAAGTTCATAACAGGCTACAGTCTCCCAAATGTATGGCTATGAAAATAACACTGCAGAAGCCAATTCAGCCTGACTCAACCCTATGTCACCCCTTCCAAAACTCAATTCCATGTTCAAAAGAGAAAGCTATGTCACAACTCAAGCTTATAAAATGACTGTCCAAATATTATCATATAAAAAGATTCCATAACTCAAGAAGGAAAAGACAGATAGTTTACTTTTTAGAAAATGAGCTGAAGATAAGAACAGACAACTCACAAATAGCTTAAAAAATTATGGAAACACACCCAATCTTACTAAGTACTACAGACTAATAATGTCACAAGCATTTGTCTACTTAAATATGTCACATATTATTTAATAAAAAGTTTTCAAATGTCTAAATGACTGCTGTCATCCAGTTCAGGCAAGATGTGGCCTCAAGTTTCCCTTAAATAGTAGAAATTATCATTCTATATACATATATACAATATTAAGTGATAGTTTCTTCAATGTTTTCGGTAGAGTTAAAACGCCAAGCAAAATTCCCCCACCAAAAGAAGAAACTTCTCTGAATAACTACTATAAGTTAAGTTAAAAAAAAACTTTATTGAATCTTATATGCATACTGAAATGAAAATTCCAGAACTTTTTAGTGGCATGATATTACTGATCACCAGAATAAGAGCATTTCCTCTGAAGGGACTATTTTGAAGGATCCCCACCCTCATATGTCTGTAGTCGCATCTTGGATGGTAGAGCAGCTCAGGCCTTGCAGGCCTGGCTCAGTGCTCCTGACCAGAGGCAATACAGGGAGAGGCAGGCTGCAGAGAAATCAGTGTGTAGCTATCCTCATGATTGTTAATTCTCCCTATATTACTGGATACAAGGCCTGAGTGTCAACATCAGGCAGGGTACAGTTTGCCTCTAACATTCTTTGGTGGGGACAATGCCATGTCTCTAACCTCTCATGCTAGCATCTGATGTTTTACAACAATACGAACCTGCAAACATAAAGACCCAGCTTCTCACAAAGATCCACAGCCAAGGACACGGTGTTCTAGCCATACAATGAAATGCACATTTCCCAATAAAATGCAAAATGCTTGACTTGAGGAGGAACGCTGAATAGGACAGAAAAGAATTCCAGCTGGTTAAATTTACAACACTGTAAAAAAGCCCTGTCTGAGGCTATTTCTTGTGTCTGAGTCCAAGCTGTTGTCACCTTGCCATGACTGTTAAAATACTCACTCCTCATGAGTTCCCACCTCAAGGCTGTGCCTCCAAACAGCCTAAATTGGTCAATAAACACAGCAGTGCAATGCCGGTGCCTTCTCTTCTGAATTAAGAATACTTTAGGTGAATTAATGCCAGGGCAAGATATAGGGAAGGTTATGTTTAGTTAAATCTGTTTGGACACTGTGATTGGATGTCAAGGTCATGAAAGAAAGCTTCTACATTTGTAAGAAGAACACCACAAGGCACAAGCCAGCCAGGCTCTGGATTGAGACTTCTGTCTTCCCTTGGCACCATTGCTGCCCTGTGTGCCTGTGTCAGTCGCCTCACATCCTTGTCCTGCTAATTCCATATTTGAAACACCAGGGTAACTCACAGAGCTCATCGGCATTAGTCAGCTTTCTGATGCTATAACAAACACCTGAGATAATCAGCATAAAATAAAAAGGTTTATTTTGATAGTTTCAATCTATGATAGACTGGCTGTATTGTTTGGGGCATCTGGCAGCTCACCATGGCAGAAACCACAGTGGAGAAAACTGCTCTACTTCATGGTCAAGAAGCAAGACAGGCCAGGTGCCAATGGCTCATGTCTGTAATCCTAGCTATTCAGGAGGCTGAGATCTGAGGTTTGTGGTTCAAAGCCAGCCTGGGTAGGATAGTCCATGAGACTTTTATCTCTAATAAAGCACTAGAAATCAGGAAATAGCGCTGTGGCTCAAGCGGTAGAGTGCTCATCTTGAGCTGAAGAGCTGAAGGACGGCTCCCAGGCCCAGAGTTCAAGCCCAAGACTGACAGAAAAAGAAAGCAAGACAGAAGAAGGAGTTGGGGTCCTATTACCACCAGAACATGGTCCACTGGTCCACCTGGAGACTACTGTGCCACCTCAGAACTGCTCTGCTACTACCTCCCAACAGTGCCAAGATGGGACCAAGCCTGGGTCTTCAGGGAATACAAATGCCAAACCCAAATAACAACAGTGCATAGGGTTGTCAAGGGACAAATAAGTTAATACATTTAAAGTGGTCAGAAATAATCAACACTCGAATGTTGATTATCTCTACTGGGAGGGAGGAAGTGGTTAGAGATGAAGATGTTGAAAGGCCTGAATGTCTGCCATTGACTTAACAACCTGTGTGGAAGGCTTTTATTCATATGCTCTGTCTATTTACATCTGGTAATTCAACCCATGCTTCTCTTGCTAATCCAATCACAGCAATAAAAACCTACTCCCTTCTCTCTTGCTTATTTGAAGAGGAAATCTTCTTCAAAATAAACAAAAAAAAATTGGCAGACCTGTCCTGAAGAATCTGAATTAGGAAAGAAGGCCACAGAGAAAGTCTAACTTACCATAGCCTCCTGGTTGGAAGGTGGCAGGTGTAACTGGTCCCCAGATAGGTGCCAGTGAGAATGCAGGAAATTCCCCTTGGCAGTTTTAATACATGGCCTTACTACACTGACAGTCCTCACATCAAAATAAGGGAGTAGAGGTCCTATTTCCTTTGAATGTGGGCAGGCTTGTACCTGGTTTGGCCAATAGAATATGGATGACCAGTTATGGCTGGTCTTCTTACCTGGCTGTCACTAAATCCTTCCTCTTTGAATGTCCCCTGTGTGCTTCTAGAACACTCTTGTCTTGAAATCTGGTTAATCATTAAATAATGTGTCCAGATTCACTCATCTAGTAAGATGTGACTGCCTGAGATTTAAAGCCTGTTTTCTTAGCTCTAGATCCTTTTATCAACTCATAACCAGCCCTCCTGACCAATAAATGGATCAATGATACCAGTTGGGTACACATGTCACCATGGCTCCATCTGGTCCACATTGCAGAGCTATGAGGGTAAAAAAGGACCTAAGGCCTGGAATGGGGCCAGTCAACCCCTTTTAGAACACTCAGCATGGTCTGAGTTCCTGGGCTTGGCAGCCATGGTACTGACCACAGCACTCAGGAAAAGGACAGTAATTAGAAGGCAGAGCCCACAGACAAAACTTGAGTCTCATTTCCAAAATAGTCTCCAAAATGAATTATCTTCATGGAATGCAGCAACAAGCACTTGAGCCCAACTCCGTATCACCCCATTTCCTATGGGATATAGAGGGAAGCCATGCAGGGAGCTGCAGCAGTGGTTTCACCCATGGACACAGCTGTTTCCAGCAAAACATGAATGCTCAGCAGCCATATTTCTTATGCTTGGAGACATGAAGTGGTCCACTGTGGCCCTGCCCGGAGAAGCTCACAATAGATGACAACACAAGCTGAGACACAAGAATAGGACCAGATGCTCTCAACCAAATGAACTTCATCTCTGGAATGCAGATGCTCAGGTAAAAATCAATCAATAGAATTAATCATATTAACAGGCTAAAGCAGAGGTAGGCAAACTATGGTCCATGAGTGAAATCCAGTCTATTTGGGGGATTTATTGAAACATATCTGTGCTCACACATTTATATATTCCCTATGCATTCATGCTGCAGTGGCAGAGGTGAATACTTGTTACAAAGATGGTATAGTTTGCCAAGTTGAAAATATATACCATTGGCCTCTTTACAATAAGGTTTACTCACTCGTACTCTATCAGGAGAGAATCCTTTCATCCATAAGACTCCAGCAACTCAAGAACATGAAATACTTGGCAATATATCTAATAAAGTATGGTTCAATAGTTATATGTTAAGAACTACATGAAATAAAAAAGCCCTGAATGAACAGAGCCATAGAGCTGACAGGCTGGAAGACCCAATATTAAGGTGCTAATTTGATCTATAGATGAACACTAATCAAACTTCTGTAAGATTTTATTCAGAAGCAGACATGTTTTAACATCCACGTGTAAAGCAAAAAAAAAAAAATCTAGAATTACAAAACTTTGAAAAGGAAAAAGCCAAAGGATTCAACTTTTTGTGTACCTTTTTTATTGTAAAAATACTGTACAGAGGGGTTACAGTTACATGAGCAAGGTAACGAGTACATTTCCTATTGAGCATTGTTGCCTCCTCCTTTGTTTTTCCCCTACCATCCCTTCCCTCCCACCTCCACAACTACCACCCCCCCACACCCCCCCACCCCCTACCCCTGCCGAGGTTGTAAAATTCATTTTCAAGGATTCAACTTCTTAATATCAAAACTTTTGATAAAACTAGGTGCTGATAGCTACTCAGGAAGCTTCAATCTGAGGATCGTGGTTCAAAACCAGCCTGGGTAAGAAAGTCTGTTACTCTTATCTCCAATTAAACACTGAAAAGCTGGAAATGGAGCTATGACTCAAGCAGTGGAGCCTTTTTTGCCTTGCGAAAAAATGCTCAGGGATATCACCCAAGCCCTGAGTTCAAGCCAGGACCAGCACACACACACACACACACACACACACACACACACACACACACACACACACACACACACACACACACACACACACACACACACACACACACACACACACACACACACACACACACACACACACCAGTTCAAGCCAGGACCAACACACACACACACACACACACACATACCAGTTCAAGCCAGGACCAGCGCACACACACACACACACACACACCAGTTCAAGCCAGGACCAGCACACACACACACACACACACACACACACACACACACCAACTAACCAACCAACCAAAGAATCAAATGAACAAACAGAAAAGCCTTCTGGAAAAGACTTTTATATATATAGAATATATAGAGACTATATAATTTAATATATATATAATCAAGACAATTTGATATTTCTAAAAGGATAAGAACATAAATCAATGGAGAAAATACTCAGAAATACACCCACATATACTTGCCCATCTGTCTTTCTACCAAAGTACAAAGGTAATTCAATAGCAGGAGAGTCTTTCACTGTGGTGAACAATTGGGAATTCCTCCGAAAAACAAAACAAAACAAAACAAAACCTCTCTACCTTGCAGCACATATAAAAGTTGATTCACAAGGAATGTGAAACCTAAAGCTGTGAGACATTTTAAAGAAAGACACTCCTAATGTCCTCACATTACATAAGTCAGACTTCTTAGATTCAACTCCAAAAGCAACTCTACTTTATCAGTTTTGTTGATAAATTGGACTTCAAAATTAAAGACTCCTACTTTGCAATGATAAGTATTGTTCAGAGCATGAAAAAAGAAAGCCACAGAAAGCAAAAAAATACACTTGCCAGATATGACAAGAGTTCATGTTCAGAATACAGAAAGAACTCTTAATATATAAGAAAGTAAACAACCCAATAATACTGAAGCAAAAGACTTAAACAGAGCTTAACCAAAGACATACAGGTTTGGTAAATACGTACAGAAATGCTCTCAATATCATTAGTTGTTAAAAACTCAAATAAATTCATTAATTCATTCATTTTATCATAACATGATAAAACTACACATATTAGAATGTTAAAAATAGCCGGGTGCTGATGGCTCATGCCTGTAATCATAGCTACTCAGAAGGCTGAGATCTGAGGATCAATGTTTGAAACCAAATGAGGCAGAAAAGTCCGTGAGACTCATCTCTAATAAACTACACAGAAAAATCCAGAAGTGGATCTGTGGCTCAAGTGGTAGAATGCTAGCCTTGAGCTCAAAGAAGTTTAGGGACAGTGCCCAAGACCTGAGTTCAAGACCCAGGATGGGAAAAAAAATGAAATTTTGGTATCTGAGAATGCAAAGAGCTGACACAGATGTGCAAAACATAATTGTCATGCCTCGCTAGTGAGAATGGAAAATGGTATAGTCACTTTGGAAAACAGCTTGGAATTTTACATATTACATTTTAAATTCTATCTTATATATTAGGTATATATACATATATATGTATATATACATGTGTGTGTGCATTGTTTTTATTCACTTAACAGTTGTACTTTTTTTTTTTTTTTTTGGTCAGTCTTGGGGCTTAAACTCTGGGCGCTGTCCCTGCGCTCTTCAGTTCAAGATGCAAATTCTACCATTTAAGCCACAGAGCCACTTCTGGTTTTTCTGTTGGTTAATTGGAGATAAGAGTCTCATGGACTTTCCTGCCTGGGCTGACTTTGAACAGTGATCCTCAGGTCTCAGCCTCCGGAGTAGCTAGGATTACAGGTGTGAGCCACCGGCACCCAGCAGTTGTACTTTTTAAACTGCATATCATGAGCCAGCTACTGGTGCCTTATTCCTAGAGTCCTAGCTACACAGGAGGCTAAAGATTGAGAATCAAGATTTGGAGCCAGTAGACAAATCCAAAATACTCTTTATTTACACTTAGCCAGCAAAAAGCTGAAAGTAGAACTGTGGCTCAAATAGTAGAGCCTCAGTTGTGAGCAGAAAAAGTGAGATGAGAGTGTAAGTCTCTGAGTTCAAGCTCCAGTGGCCACAAAAAATAGTACTATGTATCACAAATAAGTGTTTATCCCAGGAAAGCATCAAAACTCATGATGATGAAAACAGAGAATGAAATACAACATTTTGTCTTGGAAGACAAACACAGTTCAGAAGGGTCTTTATGTTTCCATTGTGATTATGATGATAAAAAAACTGCTATGCGGTTTTGTGAATAAAACTGTGGTTAACAGATAGGAAAGTGTAATATTGCAATTCAGAAAATTTTCTTAAATTTTGTAAAGAGATTATTTCCTGAGAAGCTACAAAGTGACATGCATCTTCCAGCCTGTAATACTTTTGGAATCAAGAAAACATGGAGATTTCATCTTAAATACTATATTAGCTTTACCTTTTCTCTTCAACAAGCAGGAGTTGGTTTCTGTTCATTTTCAAGAAGCATTGCTAATACAAACATCAAAGAAATGATTATCTGGTAAAAAAAAAAAAATCAACCAGGACTGATGGCCAAATTTGACTGTCCTCAGAATTACCTTATGAAAACAGATTTCCTGACCTTGCCAAGATAGTCTGGGCTGGACGCTGGGGAGGCAAGGATTATTGTTCACACAGGGTTCCCAAAGAGATTTTGCTATCAGCCCTGCTATCAGGAAACAGAGGCACTGGCATGTTTCTCCCTTGAGTTGTAGATATAAAGTTTTAGCTGCAAAATCAAATAAAAAATTTTAAGTTCTATAATTATACATGACTTATCACCTTACAGAGGATTTTGCAGGTCCTAGTTACTATAGATGTTATGGTTGAGGAGGTCAGAGGCAGCCTTCTTTTGAGGCAGGTGTTAGGACTTCTACTCATCCTTTGAATAAGTATGTAAGGAAGAAAGAACTTTTCCCTCAAAGAGATAGGGGAAGACTCTTCCAGGAGAGGCTGAGATGCCCATCAAATCCAGTCAGATAGTATAAACTAGGTGATGAACAAGTCTGATTGTTGTGGTGAGCAATGTGTATGTGACTGCTATGAGCTGGGCTAGGAGTAGACCAGGGATGCCCTTGAACTTCCAGCTTGTTAGAAACAGTAAAACTTTGGCAGATGAAGTGACACAGTCTGTGCTTTAAAATTAACAAAACAAGCTGTGGCTCACACCTGTAATCCTAGCAACTCAGGAGTCTGAGATCTGAGGATTGCAGTTCAAAGCCAGCCCAAGCAGGAAAGTCCTCGAGATTCT
Source organism: Dipodomys merriami (assembly GCF_024711535.1). Taxonomy (NCBI): domain Eukaryota; kingdom Metazoa; phylum Chordata; class Mammalia; order Rodentia; family Heteromyidae; genus Dipodomys; species Dipodomys merriami. The sequence continues at coordinate 71,549,479 of NW_027203381.1, read as the reverse complement.
TATCTCCAATAAACCACTCAGAAAACTGGAAGTGGCACTGTGGCTCAAGTGGTAGAGCACTCACCTTGAGCTGAAGAACTGAGGGATAATACCCAGGCCCAGAGTTCAAGCCCCACAACCAAAAAAAAAAAAAAAAAAAAATTAACAAAACAATCAAATGTACAGGCTGTGGCTACTACTGTAAGTATGACCTAGTAAAGGGCTGAACCAAAGGAAAAGCAGTATGAAAATGAAGCCAGGGGGCTGGGAAGGTGGCTCAGTGGTAGAGCGCTTGCCTTGCATGCATGAAGCATGCATGCAATTCCTCAGCACCACATAAGCAGGGGGGAAAAAAAAGCCAGAAGTGGCGCTGTGCTCAAGTGGTAGAGTGCTAGTTTTGAGCTGAAGAGCTGAGGGACAGTGCCCAGGCCCAGAGTTCAGGCCCCATGACCAGACCCAAAAAAATAAAAAAAAAATTAAAAAAAGAAAATGAAGCCAAAGGTTTCTCTGCCTGAGACAACCTAGGATGATTACAGGAAAAGAGCTAAGCCCCAATGTGGTTGCAACAAGAAGCCCAAAACTCCCTTAAACATCACAAGTTGGTAAAAATCAGTAGCAAATACATTAACTCTATCAGGTCCACCATGCATCACTACTGCAAAACAGAGCTTCTGGTAATCCCAAGAGGCAGGCTGCAAGTAAGGGCTGCCATCCTGAAGGCACACACTCAAACCACCTGCTGCCTTCTCCAGAGCTTGCTAACTTATACAAAGTTAGCAACAAGGGCTTGGGTAATGATCGCTCTATCACCATGAAATGGAAAATACCAAGTCAAAACTTAAAACATGGATAGTGGAAAAGTTAGGAAACAGATCCATTTTAGCTGTATTGTACGATAGGGGTCTGAGCAGGAAAGAAAAAGGAAGTGAAAGCCGGGTGCCGGTTGCTCACGCTACTTAGGAGGCTAAGATATGAGGATCGCGGTTCAAAGCCAGCCCAGGCAGGAAAGTCTGTGAGACTCTTCAATAAACCACCAGAAAACTGGAAGTGCGCTGTAACTCAAGTGGTAGAGTGCTCGCCTTGAGCTGAAGAGCTGAGAGACAGCACTCAGGTCCAGAGTTCAAGCCCCACGACTGACAAAAAAGAAAAAAAAGAGAAAAAGGAAGTGAGCTGAAAAGAGAAAGGAATTGTAAGGAAGATACAAACACTCCTGGGAAGTCAAAGTCAGGTAAATGAGTAGCGAGGGCTTCCTCATGAAGCAACAGAGAGCAAATTATATGACCTTTTCTGTTTTTTTGTTTGTTTCATTTTGTTTTGCTTTGTTGTTCTGTGATAGTGGAATTTGAATCGAAGGTCTGTGGTGACGAAGCAGGCACTCTACCATTTGAGTCACACCTGCAGCCCTTGAAGCCTTTTCTTGAGCACCTTCTTCCCCTGGTGCCATTAGTTTGTCCAGAAATCTAGGCATGTGGATCCCCTGTAGTGGACTGAAAACTGGCTCCTGGAAATGACACAAAAATGAACCACAGCTCATGGTCTAGTGAGACACCACTCCTTACAACTCTATACCACAAATAAAGGTTACTAAGCAATAGACCCTTTGTGTAGACAAGCAGAGCGGGGCTCCTCTCCAGCTATAGACTCACAAGCAGAAACCTATAGAGATGAAGTTACATAATAGGGGACAGTGCAAGAGCTCAGGCATTAGACCATCTCAGAAGACACTGCTGATCAGCAATCCTACAAAAGTGAGTGGGGTCAGTTAGAGTCTAGAACTGCTCATCAGAGGAATTCCAGGGTCAAGGCCAACTCAAAATAATGTGTTAACCATAACATTGATTCTGGATAGTAAGTAGGACTATGGGTAAGAGGAATGTGGGTAGACAGATGCTAGGCACCCAAGGGCCATGGAGGCTGACAGACAGATCACAAAGTGGGACCAACAAAAGGAAGGGATTTTAACCTTATGTCAAATTAAAGAGAGGAGGCTGCAATGCTTGGTAAGAAATGTACGCATTATCCTGCCCATGTAATTGTAACCCCTCTGTACAGTATGTTCACAAATAAAATAAAATAAAATTTAAAAAATTAAAGAGAACAGTCTTTAAGGACTCAAGAGAGCTGGGTAGAGCAGATTATGGAAGCAGTATGTATTCACTCCATTGGCTTAGATGAAGCCATGCACCTTCATACCCCCATCACCATCCTCTACCAGGACAGACAGCATGATAAAAAGTCTGGCTGACTAAACTCCACATCTTGGCTTCCTAGGCAGTAAACTGTCACCTCCTTGGTCGAATACAAAGGTCAAGTAGATCTGTCTCTTTTTGTCCTAATTCCCTTCAATTTTAGAACTGGGACATAGGAAACAATAAACAAATCATGACAAGCCAGCACAAATCCCCAGAAAGTCAAAAGTCTTTTAGAGGACTGGGTTTTCACTCTGGACTTAAGTTGCTTCTCATTATTTTTGATTCAGCATAAAATTAAATCCATTCCAGGAATATTCCTGGCAGCAGAGAGAAAATAAGCCCAGAAATGAAAACATCCACAAAATAAATCCCAAGAGAAGAAGACATATATGGTTGGAAGCGCATCACAAGGTCAAAGGTGTCACACTAGGTTCCAGCACATGAGGGACAGAGAACCTTTAGGCACTGGAGCTAAATGTTCCTGATCTTCTCCCTCCAGTCTGATGCCCCCACTTTCTCATCATCAATGCTCTGGCATTGCTTGCCACCTTTTAATTCTCTTTAATTGAGTCTGTACTGTAGAAACTAGAAATTATATGGTGGGTCTATTTTCTAATTACTTCATTCATGCCCACCATTTCCCTTTATACACCCAAGTCTCTTGGACATATGTGACCTTTGTTTTAATTGTGTGTTGGCTAATTTACAGCCATTCCATAGACTTGGGAAACACTACTCAATACACGTAACAATTGTTGCCCCTTGTTTAGTCTCTCTTTCTTTGTTCACATATTCATTTTATAGCTGCTCTGATGGTCAGATGAGAAAAATTGAAGTCAGTTCACAGAGGCATCCAAAAACACCTAGCCAATTAGTGAGTGGGATAAATCTGAACACAAGCTTAACTTGTGTTCAAAAGCCACACAACAGCTGCCAAAGATCTAAAAAGTAACTTTGTACTAGAAATCTCCAATCTCTGGAAACAACAAAAATCAACATCCTCAACTATGAAAGCCCAAAAGCATAGAGCGTTTGCTCCTGAAGGATTATGAGAAATAAGTTATTAAGGTCCTGGATTGACAAATTAACATCAGATCTGAGGGCCCAGAGCCAGGGAGGGAAAAAAAAAAATCAAGCAGCAAATCTGAAAGAAAAGGAAATCCTCTCTTCATCCCCTTTCTTTTGTCCCTGAGGGGCTTTAGGTCTCCAGAGGGCTCTGCACTCAAGACCCGGGGGAGGGGAGGGGAGCAGGGGTAGGCAGGAGAGAGGGCACAGAAGTGGGGGATGGGACAACACTAGGAAATTTGAGAAATAGGATCTACACAAAAATTCACACAGCTCCTTAGTGGGGTGTCCCTTGTGAACATTCATCCTCAGCACCCAGGGACAGTAGACAGGAGGGCAATGAAAAGATCATGTAAGCATCAGAAAGTCCAGCATCCCCTAGTCACCAGCACAATTGCTGGCCCTGCTTCTACTCCAGCCCTACAAACTTTGCAAGGGCTGTGGCCCTGCCCCTCTTGGTGCACAAACTAATGCAGAAGGGCTGCACCTGCTGTGCAGTGGAGACAAATGCTGAGGTCCAACTTCAGCATTTCCCTTCTACACCCTGAGTGTAGAAGGGAAACTGCATTTGCTCTATCTGTTGGTGTCAAACAAACACAAAGGTCTGTAGCCAAAACTCAAGAAGCATAAAAAAGATGCGTCTGCACAGGTGAAGGGTGTGAGGCTTGTGCATGGGATGCTGTCTAGCCCCTCATCTCTCCAGGAGTAGGAGGCAGGTGGAAAGAGACATGGCGTGAGAGTTCATTGCTCTGTACTCTGATTTGTTCCATAGCTCTGTGATTCTGAGTCTCCATGCCACCCAGCCTACCTTTCTTGAACCCAACCATCCACATGTAAGACTTCCTTGGAAATCACAATGCCCCATGTCCTCTGTGTGTCCTATGTTGGTCAAAGATTTGACATTCATGCTGGGCAAGGACAATGTCTTCTGTTGTGAAAGGTTCCTTTTGAAAGGATTTGCAGAAAGTATAGGATGGAAAGCTTTCACAAATCAACTTCTCAAACTAGTGTTTGGTTTCAGCTGGAGTAGAGGTGGCTGGGCTTTGGAAGGGCCAAGGAAATATTTCTAGAATACCAAGAAGTGTTTTCAGAAAGATACTGAGACTCTCTACATTCATGGAGACAATGGATCTCTACTTCCTAACAGAGCTGCATTGTTAAATCCCTTATGAACATTTTAAAAGGCAAAGAAACAATAAACTAGTTGGGTTTCACAGGCCCTAGGCTCCTCTCTCTCTCTCTCTCTCTCTCTCTCTCTCTCTCTCTCTCTCTCTCTCTCTCTCTCTCTCTCTCTCTCTCCTCTCTCTCCCTCTCTCTCTCTCCCTCTCTCTCTCTCTCTCTCTCTCTCTCTCTCTCTCTCTCTCTCTCTCTCTCTCTCTCTCTCTCTCTCTCTCTCTCTCTCACACACACACACACACGTGCACACATCTTGCTTTGGTTTGGTTTGAGAAAGGGTCTACATTATCAAGGCTGGTCTCCAACTCCTGGACTCCAGTGATCCTTCTACCTCAGGCTCCTAAGTAAGTAGTTGGGACCATAAGCATAAATCCACTTATATTTTGAGAGGAATTGCAAGGGGGTTCCTCTAACAGACTGTGAGTTTATGATGAGCACAGTGCATTTGCTGGTGACCTATACAGAAGAACCAAGACCTGTTTGTTCCCCCACCTTGAGACTCTACATCACCCAGAGTCAGGCATCTTCTCTGATAAGCTTTCTCAGCAGACTCTTCACTACCTGTCAGTTGGGCACCCTGCTCTGTAGGGACTACACCTGTTTGTCTACTGTGTTCCAGGCAGAAGGTGAGTCTACCTAGCCTTGCCAGTTAGATCAGGAACTTACCAAGACCTGTTCTGTTCCATACCTGTTCCTCAAGATCTGGCCATTGGGGAAACAATGTCCTTCTCAGCTAACCCTTTATTGCTTGAAAGAAACTGAATATGAGAGGATGGACAAGTAAAAATCCATCAGCCCTATAAGATGGGGCTCATGCCTGTGCTGTTCTAGCAACAGCACTATTTTGTATTATCAGTGACTAAGGGGACAGACCTGCTCATCTTGCTGCAAAGGCCCCTGTGCATGTCCCACAGAGTATTCACTACCTGGAGTCTAACCATTTGCCATTTAGAACCATCTGCTCAGATAGAATTCTACAGCCTTAGCTCAAGGTCCATGACTCCCTGAAGGTGGGAGATAAAGGAGCAATCTCACTGAGCACAGCCAAGGGCACTGCAGTGCCAACATCCTCCTCCAAGATCCCTGCTACCAGTAGAGGTGTGAAAAAGACGAAGACAGAGGGCTACAGAAGATGGAAGGAAAGGAGATCAAAAACTTAAAAGTGATAGTAGAAGGGAAGCCAAGTAAGTGAGAAAAATAAAATTCCCCTTGAACCCAGGTCACCTTTAGGAACCCAGTACATTTGCCAGGATCAATTTATTAGGGATAGCCCATGCTTTGGAATGAGGGGGTCTCTAAATGGGCTTCTGAAGCCCCCGCCCCCCATTTGGAAATAATTTATTGACAGGTTGTGTATCTTGACAAAAATTTTTTTAAAAAAGGATTCTGCCAGTCAAGGAAGAGCATGGCACCACTTGGATGGGAGAGGCACCTCTCGGGAAGGCTCTGAAGAGCTAAGGGGGTGAGGAGGAGGCTGGGGACAGGCATACGTGGTTCTACACTGGGGGAGAAGGGGAGGGATGGTGAAGATCAGGCATCGTGCCCACTGTCCGGGTGGACCCACCCCCAATCTTTTCCCTGAATCACCATGGGCTGAGTCTTTCTCCTTAGAGTGATGATACAATTAGTAGCCCTCATTCCATTTTTTTTTTTAAATCCTCCAAACTATCTTCCCAACATCCCCATCTTAGCATCTGCAAATAGCAATCCTAGAAAGTCCGTTCTTTGAGTCTAAGGGGTTTTTAGATCCCTAAGTTGAGGAGGAGCTCGACCTCAACCACTAACAGGTCACAGCTGCGGGGGGGGGGGGGAGGGACAGGGGTGTATGGAATGAATTCATTCAAAACTCTCCCATCGCAGCGATCGGCGAACCGGGCCCCTTCAACAATGGCACCCCAGCGAAAGCGAAGGCGGCAGGGCGCGGTGGGAGCCTGGTCTGGGGTGCTGAGTAAGAGCGAGCCCCCGCCGGGCTTCTCCTGGGACCACTGGGTCCTGGCAGCGCAGGCTGCCTTCGTCGCCCGTAATCCCGCATCACCCTCGGCCGCGGGACTTCACGCGGCACCCGGCCCCGAGGGTGCGGAGCGCACTCCCCGCCCGCCGAGTCCGGCCAGCGGAGTCCGACGGGGGTGCTAGCGGCGTTCGGCACCCCTCAAATGCAAGGCAACCCCTGCGGAGCTTCCGCTGTCCCCAAGTATCTACCTCCAGAGCAAGCCGGGCGGCCCGGCGGCCCCGGGCGGGTCCCCTCACACCCCCGGCACTTCGGGGCCCCGCTCCGTCCGGGGAGACAGAGGCAGTCGGCTCTGGGAGGGCCTCGGCTTCCACCCCGCCCCCTCGGGGGTGACACCCGCACCAGGACAAAAGCGTGGAGCAAGCTCACTCACCCGCGCAGCGAAGGCGGACCGCGAGCGGGCGCCCGGGACGCAGGCGCTCAGCGCGGGCTGGGCGCTCACCGCGCTCCCGCCGCGGACCCTGTGGCGTCGGGAGCCGCCGGCCCGCCCGTGCGTCCAGGACTCGGGCGCGCGGAGCGGCCGGAGCAGGCGAAGTTGACCCGGAGATGCCAGGAAGGAGCCTGCAAGTGGCCGACCGCAGAGCGGAGGCGCGCGCGCGCGTAGCGAGCGAGGAAGAGCGCGGTGCTCCGCGGTCTGGAGTCAATCAGCCGGCGGTAACTCACACGCGCTCATTTGCATGTCATTTGCATGGAGCCCCGGGAGTGGACCTGCTGCCCTCCCGCCACGCCCACACTCGCTCTTCAGAGGGGCGAGGAAGATCACAGCGCAAAACCTCGCCAGACGCGGACCCACCGGGCGCTGCGTTGGCCTGTCCCGTCCGAACTCTGCTGGCAGGCGATTGCTTAAATTTACTTTTCTGCGAAAGACCACTCCGCCGCACAAGCCCAAAACGAAACAAAATCACTAACTGGAAAAAATGTAATTGAAAAGCTTAAAATGAATTTCCTTTCTTGTTTCTGTAACTACAAAAAAAAAATGTAAGTCTCCCCTCAAACTGATGATGCATGCAATACTCAGGACACTTGTATGTTTGAAGCCCATCTGGAAAGTCCTGATTCCCAGGGATTTCACTACCCCGTCTGGATTAGAGCCATTTTCTCAGATCCTGAATAACTACGATTACAAGCATGAGCCACTGCCCTCTGGGTCATCCTGTCCATCTGGGGAGGGGGGGAGTTTCTTATTACTATTATAAAGGTGATTTTTATAAAGGTAATATTATAAAGGTTGAGGGGTTACAGTTACATAAGTCAGGTAAAGAGTACATTTCTTTTTTGGACAACGTCACCACTTCCCTCACTTTCTCCCAGCATCCTGTCTGTCCTTCCTTCCTTTTCTTCCCCCCTCTCCCCCTCCTCCTCCTCCTCCTCCTCCTCCTCCCCCTCCTCCTCCCCCTCCTCCTCCTCCTCCTCCTCCTCCTCCTCCGCCTCCTCCTCCTCCTCCTCCTCCTTCTCCTCCTCCTCCTCCTCCTTCTTCTCTTTCCTCCTCCTCCTCCTCCCTCCTCTCCCCCCCCTCCTTCTCCTCCTCCTTTTTCTTCTTCCTGGTTCTGGGGCTTGAACTCACAGCCTGAGCCTCTCTGTGCTCAAAGCTAGCACTCTACCACTTGAGCCACAGCTCCACTTACTTTTTTTTTTTTTTTTTTTTAAAGCTTTAGTAGTTCCTTGGAGATAAGAGTCTCATGGACTTTCCTGCCTGGGCTGGCTTAGAACGACATCTTTAGATCTCAGCCTCTTAAGTAGATTGGATTACAGGTGTAAGCTCCTGGTGCCCAGCTATCCTATTTTAACTTTCTTTTAAGCTTTTCCACACTGTTGTCAAACCTGAGCCGGTTAACACATTCAGCATGATCCTCTGCCCACTGAAAGTTGGCAGTTGATTCAAAGTCTTCACCAGCCTGAGGTTTGATACCCCTTGTAAGATTATAGGTAGTAATGAATTCCTTCACCAAGAGACACTTGATGTCTGATCTTGGCTCCCCCCCACCCATGTTAACAACTGCGGATGCTCATCCCTCCCCCCCACACACACACACACATCAGTTCTGAGCCTGAAGCTCTCATTTTGTTTCTTTACTCTTATCACTAGAGCCACATCACCACTTTTTGTTGGTTAGTTGGAGTTAATTTTTTGTAGGATTCTTTTGTTCTGGCTGGCTTCAAACTTCAATTCTCAGATCTTAGCCACTAGCTCCCTGCTAACTTCTAGGTTTTTTAAAATGAGTTGCAAAACTGGTAATGTTCTAATAATTTTGTATTGCATTAGTTGAATAAATTTATAGGAAAAATGCTTCATCTATTATTAGTTCATATAGGAAAAGCAAGATAAAATTTAAATGTATCTAATTTCTAAAATATAATGAAGTAGTCTATTAGCCTCAAAAGGAAATGTATCAGGGACCTTCTTCTTTCTTTCTTCCTTTCTTTTCTTTCTTTCCTTCCTTCCTTCCTTTTCTTCTTTTTCTTCTTTCTTTCTTTCGTGCTCTTTCTTTCTCCCTTCCTTCCTTACCTTTTCCTTCTCCCATCCTTCCTTCCTTTCTTCTTTCTTTCTCCCTTCCTTCCTTACCTTTTCTTTCTCCCTTCCTTCCTCCCTCCCTTCCTTCTTTTCTTCCTTCCTCTTTCTCTCTTCTCTTTCTTTTTCTTTTTCTTTCCTTCTCTCCCTCCCTTCCTTGCTTTCTTCCTTTCTTCCTTCCTTCTTTCCTTCCTTCCTTCCTTCCTTTCTTTCTCTTTCTTTCTTTCTTTCTTTCTTTCTCTCTCTTTCTTTCTTTGTTTCTTCCTTTCTTTCCCGGGACTTAAACTCGATACCTTATGCTTTCGCTCAGTGGCTAGTACTCTACCAAAGGCACTATACCTCCACCCCCCTCCAAGGTTTCTTCTTTCTTAATATTTTTATGAATTCATAAATTTAAATATATTTGGTATGTTTCAATCTGGTAAAATCTAACCCCAATTTAAACTTAAATTTTCCTATCTTGGCCAGAAAGAAGAAGCCTTTTCAACATGCTTCTGGAATCCTGTGAATAAGGTTTTCATAATCACTGACAGCTTGCAATCCAGGAGTTTAGGGAGGTCCTGGGGTGGATAGAGTGGCACCAGACCTCAGCTCCCTCACCCTTTCCTTGTTCAGAATAACTCTGAATATATTATGCTTCATCATCTTTCCCTCTATGTTATTTTTCTAGTAACTTGTGGGCTCTCTGCCTCACTAGCCCTTTCCCACTATTCCAAACCTGCAGTTGAAGTCTTTTCACAGTGATAGCAAGGGCAGTGGTAGGCTGAGAAATCTATTGTATAAAATATAGTTGGTGGCTTTATCAAAATTAACCTACAAAAATTAGTTATCTTTTTGTACACCAACAATGTACAAGTAGAAAGAAAATCAAGGAAACAACCTCATTCACAATAACCTCAAAAAATCTAGGAATGAACCTAACCAAAGATGTAAAGGAACTATTTCACTAAATATAGTGAAAACTATAAAAGAAAGAAATCATAGAGGACACCAGGAAAAGGAAAGACCGTCCATATTCTTGGATAGACAGAATTAATATAGTGAAAATGGCCATACTGCCAAAAATAATAAAAAAAATTCAATGCAATTCCCATCAAAATCCCAATGATATTCTGAGAAAAATAATACAAAAATTCATATGGAAAAACAAAAGACCTAGAATAGCAAAGCAATTGTAGGCAAAAGAAACAACACAGGAGGGATCACAATACCAGGTGCCAAGCTCTACTATAGAGCCATAATAACAAATACAGCTTGGTACTGGCACAAAAACAGACGCGAAGACCAATGGAATAGAAGATCCAGAAATAAAACCACGTGCCTATAGTCAGCTGATACTTGACAAAGGAACCATAGCCTCTTCAACCACTGATGCTGGGAAAACTGGGTGGCAACATGCAGAAAACTAAAAGTGGACCCCATCCTGTCACGATGTCTAACATCAATTCAAAATGGATTAAAGACCTTAACATCAAACCTGATACTCTGAAACTATTGCAGGACAGAGTAGGAGAGACACTTGAGCTTATAGGCACAGGCAGGAACTTCCTGAACAGAGTCCCAGGGTCACAACATATTGGAAAAAGACTCAAAAATGGGACTACCTTAAAATAAAAAGTTTCTGCACAGATAAAGAAATAGCAACCAAAATAGAAAGACAGCCAACTAACTGGGAAAAATATTTACCAGCAATATATCAGACAAGGAGTATATACAGGGAACTCAAGAAACTAATCCCTCCCAAACCCAACAAGCCAATTACTAAGTGGGCAAGGGAACTAAAGAGAGACTTTTCAGAAGAAGAGATAAAAATGGCAAAGAAACACATGAGGAAATGTTCATCATCCCTGGCTGTAAAGGAAATGTAAATAAACACAACATTGAGATACCACCTTACCCCAATCAGAATGGCCCACATCCTAACTTAAGCCAATGATAAGTGCTGGCGGAGATGCGGAGAAAGAGGAACCCTATTGCACTGCTGGTGAGAATGTATACTAATACAACCACTTTGGAAAGCAGTCTGGAGGTACCTCAGAAAGCTAAATACAGACCTCCCCTATGACCCAACCATACCATTCCTAGGCATCTACCCTGAGCAACAGGAATCAGGATACAAGGACACATGCACCTCCATGTTCACTGCAGCACCGTTCACAATAGCTAAGATATGGAAACAACCTAGATGCCCCACTACAGATGAATGGATCCAAAAATTGTGGTCCCTATATACAATGGAATATTACACAGCCATTAGAAAGGACAAAATAATGGCATTCACAGGGAATGAATGGAACTAGAACAAATCATTCTGAGCAAGGTAAGCCAAGAGCAGAAAGACAAACGGCACATGGTCTCCCTGATATGTGGATGTTAAATCCAAAATGCAAGGAGATATGATAAAGTAAACAGGACTCAAGAAACAAAGGACCTCCACTCAATTTGCCATATTTCTAAATGACTCCATATTCTTGACCACATATGTAATATATATAGATACACACACACACACACACACACACACACACACACACACACACACACACACACACACACACACACACACACACACACACACACACACACACACACACACACACATATATATGCACATCGGAGGGAACCTAGGAGGAGGGCACAGAATCAGAGGGAAACAGTAAAATATACAACAGAGGGACCCATCAGCTGCAATGGACATTGATATAAAGGAACTAAGCAACTCAAGGCAGCGATGGCAGGTAGGGAATGAGAGGGAAAGAGGGAACATCTTTTTTTTTTTTTCCAGTCGTGGGACCTGAACTGTGGTCTCTGTCCCTCAGCTCTTCAGCTCAAGGCTAGCACTCTACCGCTTGAGCCACAGTGTCACTTCCAGCTTTTTTTTTTCTGCTTATGTGGTGCTGAGGAATTGCATGCATGCCTCATGCATGCAAGGCAAGCGCTCTACCACTAAGCCACCTTCCCAGCCCCATCTTTTTTTATGTTTTTTTATTGTAAAAATGCTGTACATAGGGGTTACAATTACATGAGCAAGGTAATGAGTACATTTCCTATTGAACATTGTTCACTCCTTCTTTGTTTTCCCCCTACCATCCCCTCCCTCCCATTTCCACAACTATCCCTCTCCCCCTGCCAAAGTTGTAAAGTTCATTTTCAACATAGTGTTTTGTACATCTCATTGTTACAATGAGTCAACCTGTATCCTTATTTAAGCATTTTGTTTTTTCCCTTCCCCTCCTCAAATTAGAGAAGTGTATAAACAAGATGCAGAGCACCGACATCAAATACAGTGAAAACAGGGGTTATACTGTGGAGGAGGAACATACAACAAAACAAAAAAAAATCACACGATACCTTATAAATATATTAGAAACAATAGGAAGAAATAGGAAGAATAGGAAGAATATATTAGAAACAATAGGAAGAAAAAAAACCACTTGTGTCCCTATCTTGGGGTTCATTTCGCTTAACATCATCTTATATGGTCATATGTACATAGCTTTTGGCCTTTTCTGCTTGTCCTACATCTGTACTAGTTATTGCAAATAAGGGAAACCATGGGACCTATGTTTCTTTGGGCTTGGCTTACTTCGCTTAATATAATTTTTTCCAAGTCTTTCCATTTCCTAACAAATAGGGCAATGTCATTCTTTCTGATGGAGGCATAGAATTCCATTGTGTATATATATACCACATTTTCTTGATCCATTCATCTACTGAGGGGCATCTGGGTTGGTTCCATGTCTTAGCTATAGTAAATAATGCTGTGATAAACATAGTTGTGCTGGTAGCCTTAGTATGCCCTTGCTTATGATAGTTTGGGTAAATGCTCAAAAGTGGGATTGCTGGGTCATAGGGGAGCTCTATGTGGAGTCTTTTGAGGAACCTCCATAGTGCTTTCCAAAGTGGTTAAATGAGTTTACACTCCCCCCAACAATGCAGTAGGGTTCCAAGAGGGAACATCTTACACTAAGCAAAAAGAAAGAAATGTACATATCACCTGATGTGGAAGGAATAGCTGTATTGTCAAAGCTCATAGAATTCACAAACATTATAGACCATGACAATGACAATTTGCCTTGTGAAGGTTAAAATGTGTTTGTGACTTTAACTACCACTACCTCACAATACTGTGAAATTTGTGAAATTTATGTAAACTTAATAAAAATTATTAATAAAATATAGTTGGTGGCTTTATATGTTGATATCTATGATTCACAAAAATTCTATAGGCTGTTTCTGCACTATAAGGATCTATGGCTAAATGATATCTATTTTTATATGATCAAGTATTTTTTACTATGGGAGAGAAAAGCAAACCCACCCTCACAATTTATAAGTATAATTAAAACAGGAAGGTACTTAAGAATCAATCCTATAAAAGTTTAACAGGATCTTTATGAGGTAAATAAATGGTGCATGATACAATATTAATGGATTATAGGACTCAGTATGATAAAGATGGCAACTCTCTAATTTAACCTATAAATTCAAAGTGCTTCTAATAAAAATCTCAAGAGAATTTTTCATAGAAAATGACAGACTGGTCTCCAGATTCACAGAGAAAAATTAAAGGCCCAGAACAGGCAAGGAAAGATTACCCTATCAGATAGGAGGGTATTATAAATCTCCAATAAATAAAACAAATAGCACTACAAAGAGACAGATAATATAGAAGTAAAACAGACTTGAGAGTCCAATAGAGTAGAGCCTGGTAAGTGGCAGGAACAATATGACAAGATGGTAAATGGACATTAAGTTTCTGGCCTCCTTTCAGAACTCACCCTGGAAATACTACAAAAGTGATGGACAGGTAAATGGACACCATACTATAACATGAAAACACGGAGAAACCTTTGGGAAGACTGGAAGTGGGAAGACAATGGACACATGGGAAATAACAATCTAGAATAGGTAATGGTCAATCAAGGGATGCAACTGGGGATAAACATCCTCTCCTTTGATTTGCTTCTCTTCCCTACATTGTTACAAGTGAGTCACTGCTACTTCATCAGCTCTGTGGTGCAGAGGGGCAGGGCCAGCTCAGTGCTGTGGAATATATTATAAATAAATTGTCTTCATTTGGGAGATGGTTAGATACTGATATTGCATACTTGTTTGTGAAATGGTTAAGTAGTGTTGTGGCAGAGCAGCAATGTGGCTGGTGTGGGAGAAGCTAACAGGTGCAGATCAATGTCTTCATCCTTAACTGGTATCCAATCCTAAAGAAGGAAATTATTAACAATGAGAAGAGCTCAGAAAAGAGATATGATAGGAAATGTAATGATCAAGCCCAGACTAAAATAATAATTACTTTGAGTTTTCCACATCATCATACACAAAAGAAAATCATGAAAAGGAGTCTAAGTTACAGTCTGGATTTCAGTTTCCTTTCCCAGGTGCATATTACCTATCTTCTGTTTTGTTTTTGTTTTTGTTTGCATTACCCATCTTGGCACCTAAAACTCCCAAGGTAATTTGAGCTGTCAGAGAAAATAATACAAATTAGGTGGACAAGTTTAACCATCTATATGAGAGGAAGTAGAAAGCAATGGACCAGAGACAAATGTTTAAATGCACATAATAAACACTTAGCAAGGTAAAGGGGCTGAACACATAACTTACTGGCAAGAGAACTTGGCTAGCAATCTCAAGGTCCTGATTTCAAACCCCAGTACTGTTGAAAGCAGAGGATAAACTCAAAATGTTAAGCATGAATAAGCAGGTATAAAGAGCAATCTGTAGTAGCAATGCAACAACTGATTAAGAACTCTATACATGACTTTATCAGCAGAATAGGTATAGCTAAATCAGTGAGGTGAAAAGTTGGATCAGAAAAATTTCCCCCCAGAAGAATAAACAGAGAGAATCAAAACCAGAGGAAAAATTAAAAGTTTCTAGAATGAAACTTTTTGTCACCTTGATAACAACAGGATCTATTCCATATTGGACTTCTTCATATACATGCCAACACAAAACAATGATATAGTAAGTGCTGAAGAAAAACAAGACTGTCAGGGTTCAATTTATTTTACTTTCAATTTTGCCTTCATTTCCTAGTTTTGCCAACTCCTGCTTTGTCTCCTATTGTCTCATTATCTTGTCCCCAAGTACTTATTTCTCTGTTCTCAGTGCTTTGTTTTTGAGACAAGGTCTTACAAGGTCTTTGTTTTTGAGACTGAGGTCCAGGATGGCCTTGAACTTGAAATTCTCCTGTCTCAGCTACCCATGTATGTTGCTTTCTGCAACCTGGGATACCACGACAAGATACTGAAGCCACAAAAATGAGAACAGTCAGGGAAAAAGTTAAGCAATCAGGGAGCCAGAGGATTCAAGGCTCACCAGTTCTTGAACATTGAATTCCCATAAGCAAGAGTATTTATTTAGTTGAGTACAGGGAAGGTTACTACAGGTACATGTAGAAAACATCAGTCTATTTTGTTATTACCATCATTGACATAAAACAGAGTTTGTGTATATATTGAATAACTGGCTTCTGTATTGTTTGGGGGGCAAAGACTACAACTTAGACATAACTTAGACATCTTTCCTACTTTACCTGTTTCGATCTTTCTGGGGTTCAGTTCTCAGCCTTCTGAATACTGATAAGGAAGTATTCTAACCATTTAACCCTTACTTGGTTTTACAGCTGAGCTTCAGAGTTCCCTACACCTGTGCTGGGATTATTGGCGAACTACACCACACCTGGTTTGCTCATTGCTCTTGATTTCATAAATTTTTTCAAGCTTGGCACTGGATGCAATCCTAGCTACTTAGATGGTTGAGATATGGAGGAATAAGCTTTGAAGCTGGCCATGGCGAAAAAGAAAGAAGTATGAGAGACTCCATCTCCAATTAACAGCAAAATGCTGGACTATACTTGTGGCTCAGAGGTAGAATGCCAGATCTAAACAGGGAAGCCAAGTGAGAGCTCAAAGTTCAATCGATGGTTACTGGCACACGTGCACGTGCATACACACACAATAGCTGTTTCATTCCATTATTAAAAATTTATAGGCCAATAATTTTAGTCCCAGCTCTTATCTCTTGGAACTTGTTTTTTCTGTTTCTTTGTTTATAGTTTTAGTTTCCCATTTTTTCCCCTCTTTCAAAATAGTCTAGACTCTCTGCTGCTCTTTCTTGATGACTCCTATTTTTGAAGCAGGTAAGAAAGGCTTTTCTGGATCAGCTATTTGCAGAAGACTTATGTGTAAGGAACTCTGAAATTTTCCTTCATTATTAGTTTTGTGCATTGGTTTGTTTAGCGCTTATTTCTCCACAGGGCAACAGGTACCTATGGTACCTCTCTATCCACCAACCACCCCCCCCACACACACACACACAAACAGTAAAGCTTGGGTATCCTCATCCCATTGTTGCAAGCTAAAGATTTAAAACTATCTCCTCTATATAAGTTGTTCGTCTAGGAGAAGTGTGCTTTGCCAGCTCTTTCTGCTATCTGGAGCCACAACATCCCCTTCTTTTCCCTCTCATAGGCACTTCTGCGTGATTACGACAGCTTTGGCAGGCCTTCTAGCTATTTTGTGGCTTGGTTTTAGAGCTGTCTCTTGGGTTCCCTCCCTCAAATGGAGATTGTACTCTTCTTGTTCGTTCTACAAATGAAAGGGGTAGGGAAAGGGCAACTTATTCTGCTATCTTCACATTGAAAAATCCATGTTTTCAGCTCATTTAAATGTCAGGGTGAAATAAAAACATTGAAGTCCTCAAAGTTACAAGAGATTCTCTGAAGTTAATATCAGACAAAAGTACCTATAGGGAGGGTACCTAGGAGGCAAGAATAAAAAAGGAGAGCAATCCCAAAGTAAAATTGTTTGTAACACTAACATGGCAGGAGTACATTCCCATGTATCCAGTTTCTCAGCTGTTAGGAACCCTCTCCTCAGAAAGGAATTTGGAGCTGGAGGAGTCTTTGAAATCATGTTTCCTCCTTTAGTAAGTTCTAGGCTCTTGGTCCTCAGAAACATGGCCTCTTATTGCCTTTGAACACAGTACACACAGGAGAGAAGAAATTGTGGGTGAACTAACACATGAAACCCATCACAACGTTAGCTGGCTTTTGATCCACTGTTCTTGTTTTTCTAATAACCATGTTACACAAATGAATTTTCCCACAGACTTAACATACTGCCTTTTAAGTGTTTTATTGTGATCCATGATATGTCATACACATTTCTCAACTTTTGGCCAAAAATACAAAATTACAAATCAAATTAATGCTGGGCATGTTATGAACTGAGTCCTCATGACTCATTATTACAAACATCTGATATAAACTTCCAGGGCTGGTTGGGATGTGAGAAGGGAGAAGATGGACCAAGCCTCGTGATAAAATGTGGTGGGGGAAATGAGGAGTAGAACATTGCTCACTGCCCCAAATGGTGAGGACCTATTTATTCAAAGGTGTATTAATCAACTTGCCCTAGTTTCTGTCTCATCTTTCAGCATTCCATCTTCCTGTCCTAAGACAGCAAGTATGATAGTACTGACTGACCTAAAAAGAGACACTTTCCTCTCTATCCATTAAGGCTCTGGGTTTGAAAATGATTTCTTTTCTCTTTTCTTCTTGCCAGACCACAAACAACTACCTTCCACGCTGGTCTGTTCTGCTTGTTTTGGAGCAGGCTGACTTTGAAAATATTTGACTCTGGTCTCCTATCCTACTCTGGGCCTAGAGCTCATAGCCAAGTGCAGAATCTGGAAAGGATGGTGGGCTGAAAATATGTGCATTGGCTGTGTGCTTTCTTCTGAGCAGCTGACAACATTCCTGATTAATATACTTTTGGAGCAGACTCCTGCTCCAAAGTGGACCAAGTTCTTCTCCCAGATAGTCTAAATTACTTCTGCAAGTTACCTTAGAATAACCATGGAGAAATAAACCCTCTCACCCATGGAGCTAATCAGAAGGTACTGGTGTGATCTGTCCTATAAATGTCAGAACTCACTTTAAGCACTACTCTGAATGGGAGGAAAAAACTCATGGAATTTTCTGTTTTAAAATGAGTTTCTGATTGGCTTACAGTGATTCATACCAGTCCCAGCGACTTGGGAGGTAGAGATAGGAGTTTCAAGGTTTCAGGATAGCCTACCCCAAAAGTCAGTGAGACCCTCCCATCTTAGAAAATAAGGTAGGTGGTCAAACTTATAATCCCAGCTACATGGGAGATACAGATAGAGGTAGGAAGGTTAACAGTCTGAATCTGGTGCTGGATAAATGCTCTTGACCCTATCTGGGAAAAAAAAAAAAAAAATATATATATATATATATATATATATATATATATATATATAATTTTAAAGCAGAGAGAATCTGGGGAACGTGGCCTTAATTGTAAAACACAAGCTAGGCAAGCTCTAGTATTCCCAAAATAAAATAAAATTAAGACAAATTTTTTTTCTAGTACTTGGTGTAAACTCAGAGCCCTGTTTTTGCTTGTTCAGCTGGTACTTTACCACTTAGGCCACATCTCCAATTCTGGCTTTTTGATGGTTAACTGGAGATAATGAATCTCTAAGATTTGTTTGCCTGAGCTGGCTCCAAACATTGATACTCCAATCTCAGTCTCTGGAGAAGACAGGATTATAGGCATAAGCTAGTAGTTCTTGGCTAATTTTGCTTTTTGCTGGTTATTTCGAAGATGGAATTTCTTAAACTTTTCTGCCCAGCCTGACTTTGAACTCTTGATCTCAGCTTCCTAAGCAGCTAGTAATGAGTAGCTTCAATAATGACTTTTGATGGAATTGACCAAGTGCCATGAAAATTGTTTTACTATCATTATGCCACAGGATACAGATTTTTAAGAACAATGCCAGGTTAGGTATCTCAAGACTGTAATCCTATCTATTTGGAAGGTGGAGATCAAGAATTGGGCATCTGAGGCTAGTCCAGGCATAAAAGTTCATGAGACTCCATCTCAAACAGTGGCTGGGTGAGGTGGCATGCACCTGTCATCCCAACTATGTGGTAAGCACAATGACTGTGTGTGCTGGGTGCTATATACTTGTCATCCAAGTGTTATAGAGAAGCAGTCCAGGCCAACCTCGGCATAAAGCAAAACACTATCTCAAAAATTAAGCAACAAGGGGCTAGAAATATGGCTTAGTGGTAGAGTGCTTGCCTAACATGCATGAAGCCCTGGGTTCAATTCCTCAGCACCATATAAACAGAAAAAGCTGGAAGTGGCACTGTGGTTCAAGCTGTAGAATGCTACCCTTGAGCAAAAGAAGCTCAGCGACAGTGTCCAGGCCCTGAGCTCAAGCCCCAGGACTGGCAAAAAAATTAACCAACACTAAAAGGATTGGTAGAGTGGTTCAAGTAGTAAGGCACTTGCTTAGGAAGCACAAAGCTCTGAGTTCAAACCCAAATACCACCACTAAAGAAACAATGTCTTCCCTAACTCAAAAGCAAAACATTGTCTAGTACAGTACAGACATATAGACCAACTGGATAAAATTAGTAATTACAATAAATTCAGCATTTAGAGCAGACAAAGGATTTTCACATTATTTTATTTCATCATCACAAGTCACAGAAGGAATTCCATATTATTAGACCACGCTAATAGAGAATGATGAAGAGGTGGGTTTACATAACAGATTTGGGGGTTCATGGGTCCAAGTAATCATAACATTCAGTTGACACTGGGGGAACAACATAAGAAAGCGGGTTGAGGACTCCAGTGCCTGTTTAAGGTGTTAAGCATGTATCATTGAGAAAGTGTCTGAATGTTTTCATTTGTTTTGATATTCTAATGTTCCCATTTCCATTCTTTATGGCCTCTAGGAGCAGAATTGGTGTCAAGAGTATTTTTTTTTAACTGTAAAGGTGATGTACAGAGGGGTTACAGTTACATAAATGAGGTAATAAGTATTTTCTTTTTGAAACAGTGAACTGTTTTTCTCTCTTGACCCCTTATTGGGAGAGAAACTATACACAAACTGTATAGTTCATTTTCAACATAATGTCTAGTGAGTATCACTATTGTTAAGGTGATGTTCAGAGGGGAATTCATCACTGCTGCTTTTGTTCACTCTTTGTCCCACCATTTCTGTGTTCCCCCTTACCCTCTCCCAAACAGATAAACTTATCTGGTGAAAGTGAAAAATTACACTTGGACATGATAAATTATACGAGACTCTAAACATTTACAGTGAGACCAAAGGAGGATATTCTTAGGAAAGGCTCACAAGGGCTCATAGCTATGTTCATATGATCATATAAGAAGAGAATTTATATGCTAAAAGGGGCTCTTCTTATTTGGCCAGAACCTTAGCAATGAGGAAATGGCTCCTATGGAGCTGGATAAGTCCTAAGCTGCCTTAACAGGATGCTGCTCTACTCCAGGTGTGAAAATATTATGACCTGCCACATAATATGATCTGTAATATAATTTTAACTGTACTTTGTCTTATCAGATCCCACCTAGAGTTCATTTCTGGCTTTAAATCTTGTCATTGACAAACTGGCAGACATCAGAAAAAAGACAAGCAGGATGGTAAGAACCCTTATAAATGTTAAAAAAAAAAAAAAAGTTACAGAGTGTTCAGTGCCCAGTTTTCTAAGGCCTTGTCCATGTTTTTCTTCCATGCTCCTGCCCACAAATCAGGGAGAAAGCTGATGGGCTGGATTACCAGGTTTCTAAACAAGTGAATTTGCTTTAGAAATTACTAATTAGAATAAAATTACAAGAAAATGAATGGTAGCAACTCCACAAAGGATAATAAAAGCCATAAACTGGTGTAGGCATTTAACACCAAGGGCAAATCAAGTGAAACCTAGATGGCCATCTGTCAGAGATTTACAGTCATTATTAGCATGTATTAAATGATAGTTCCCAAGGGCCATGAAGGAGTCAACAGTGAATAAATACTGCTCTCCAGAATGGTGCAAGGTAAAGGCTGCTATGTAAACTGACATATACTTCAACAGAGGCACACAGTACTCTGGGTTGGAAAAATGATTAAGAATTTGTCAGGAGGAGCCTGGGCAGAAGTATGGTCCAGACCAAAGGGATATACATAAAGTGATTGGGTCTCACAAGCAGTAGTTGTCACTATAGAAGAGATACTTTCTTTGGAAATGAAAATAAATGACTCGAGTCCTTTTGAAACTCAGGTTGTCTTGGGGAGATCCAGAAGAGGCTAACTGCTTTAAATAAGGTTGAGTTCAGTTTTCTGCAAGGGGTCTATTAAAACATGACAGAAGATGGGAGCTTTGCAGTATTTGTAAGATACACTGTAGTTTTAGAACTCATTTGCTTAAGCAATTCTGAAATCTAAAAATAGGTTTGAAAAATAAGGGAGTATTAGTTTACAAAAGAGAGTCCAACTTTACCTCCAATGTTTAAATTCTTGATACCAAAACCTAACTTTAGAAAAATTGTGTCATACCTTAATAACTAAAACCTAAGCTAGTTTTATAATTCTTTATACCCTGGCCTTGATTCATTTTTATTCAAATCACTTATCCCTTTATTTTTTTGTTTAGTGTGATATAAGATCTTTGAGGACAAGGTGGTCTGTTTTGTTTATTGTATTTTGAGCCTAAAATAGCGTGTGAGCATTAGATATATACTTGGTCATTTGTGAATCAGTTGCGTGCTTTTCAACCAATAAGCTTTGCAACTCAATCCTACTTTCCATGTACTTAGAATAGGCCTTTATAATTTTAAGGCACTTGATACAAGTAAAATGCCACCATTAGTTTTTCTTAAAAAGTATATATCTCTGAAAAAGATTTACTAAGTTCCAAGGCTGGTTGGACTAAGGGAAAATATGTACTGTTTCTTTGATTTTTCTAGTCCTGCTTTTTTTTTTCTTCCCAAGGCACATGACAAAAACTAGAAAATTTTCCCCAAGGCACATCATAGAAACTAAATTTACACTACTATCTTCCCTATCTTTCTACCTTGGCTTTGGCCATAAAATTTTTTCACTCTGTCTGACATCAGGCATACCTAATAGCCCAGGAGGAAGGAATGCTGTACAAAGGGCCAAAAATCTGAACAGACAGGCCTAGCTGGGTCTCACCACTCAGCCTGCTGGCATTAGATCATAACCCTTTTTGTCCAATCATATTTCTACAGGGCTGTCTGTTTCAATCATTCTCATGCAAGAATCTCAATAACAGATGACAGGGCTTGGGGTTTCTGGGCAGCTGACTATATGGAGGCTTGTAGGAAGGTAAATAAGAACTCATTCATGTGCCAGGAGTTGGCACATCCCAATTCTATGTGAACAGAAAATCTTGCACTTAGGACCCTTCTAGACATTGCCCTATATAGCTTTTAACTGGCTGCTCATTTGTATCCTTTAAAATACCCTTCATAGCCAGGCATCAGTGATTCATGCCTATAATCCTAGCTTCTCAGGAGACTGAGATCTGAGAATGGTGATTTAAAGGCAGCCCTGGCAAGAAAACACACAAGACTGTTAGCACCAAAAAGCCAGAAGTGAAGCTGTGGCTCAAGTGGTAGAGCAACAGGCTCTAAGTTCAAGTCCCAGCTGGTGTGCATGTGCATGCGCTCACACACACACAAATGCACGTCCTTTATAATAATGTATATCATCTAATGTTTCCTTGTTCACTGCAAGCTGCTCTAGCAAATTGATCTAGTATGAGAGAATCATAGAAACCTCAATTCACAGCTAAGAGCAGATGTTCTAGATGTGTGACTAGCATCTGAAGTGGGAGGCAGTCTGGTGGGACTAGACCCTCAAGCTATGGATTTTTGCCTCTGCCTCTAGGAAGACATTGTCAGAAGTAAATTGGATGGGAGGGTGTCCACCATGTATCTTCTACAGAAATGAGTGCTTGCTGCTGATGGGAAGAAATCCATCCACATTCTGGAATCATAGAAACCATCTGTTGTCAGCAAAAATAGGCAAAAACACCAAAAAAATAGGCAAAACACCATTTCTTCCTGTATCTGTAGAATTACCATATAATAATCTTAAGGATTTACTAATGTTTATGATTAATAGTTGATATTTGAGAGTAGAAGGACAACTCAGTTTTCTTCCTTGAATTATTTTGTTTCTGAATGTTTATGTTGAGAAAAATAATTTATGTGTACTAAAAGGCAAATTCAAAATGGCAATGAAAATAGTTCAGAATCCTTGAATAATTTTAGACCTAGTCTAGCCTGTATCTGTAAAGGTATCCTGGAGCCAGCAAAATATCCTAATAACAAAGTATGTCCAAGTACTAAATTCAATTGTGCTAGACAGGTGACTTGAAGTGTTAGTGACATCATAAGATTTAGCTTTTAAGAGTTAAAATATGTTGCTTACATTGAGTCAGGTGACTCTGGAATTGTTACAAGTGCTGGTACATGCACATCCATACTGTTAACATATGAGAGTTAGAAGGAATGTGAGTTTGAGGCCAGCACAGGCTACATAGTAAGACTGTAATGGGGGAGTGGCGGGGGGGGGGGGAAGCTAGTACAAATAAGCAGGGAGACCAATACAGTTCATATTACTTATGAAACAGACATTGTCTAAAGAATTTTTTAAAGTATATTGGTCCTTAAAGGAGAATTAAAATCAGTGCCAAAATTTTAAAATTCCATCATATCCAATACAAAAACTCAAAATCCTTTAATAAAAAACAAAAAGGATAAAATTGGTTGCTAGGATTTTCAGTCTGACTTAAAGAATATAAAATATGCATCCAGGATAAAAATATATTAAATTCCTAAGATTTTAAGGACCATAAATTGAGGATGTTATCCATATTTTCTTGAACCAATTAATGCCTTTTATGAGGTGGACATATTGGTACCTTTTTGGCACCATGTCATTAAAAAACAAACAAATATCCTGAACCAGGAAAGAAACTCTAGTTTGAGTATAATTGTTCATAAAGATTCCCTTCCCATTATCCTTTCAAACAACCAGAAATGCCTTCAAATTTCACCTTTAACCCAGCAGTTACATATTAATGGAAGAATTCTATTTGCTAAGCATTAAATTAAAATGTTACAATAATTTTTTAGTCCTCTAGAGCTTTAGTCTCAGCAATCTGTAATTTCTTATGACTTTTTATAGGCTAATATATCCCAACATTAAATCTATTATAAGATTAAACATTAAATCTATTATTTCAATTTATTGTTCCATAATTAATAACATAAAAAGAATTTCTCCAAAGAAGCTTAAAATACAACATTAATGTAGCAAAACTCTAATCTTAAAGAGGAAGCACTCAGTTTTCTTCCGAATTCATTTCTCCAGAAGACCAATTCTTAAGGATTTTTGGAGTCTAGTTATGTTGGCATCCAAAGCTGCCAGGCCATTTCTGAAGTCTTGTTCATCATGAGAAGTGAACGTTGAGAAAGAAGAGATGCTCCAGTCTGACATCAAGTCAGAATTTAAACAGCTGTCATCGCAAACAGCATTAGCATTGCCTTTCCTTTGAACGCTGGTAGCATGACAAACTGCTGGACTGTGATGTGCAGTCTGGTCCTTTGAGTCCTCAGTGGCAGCAGGAATCTTACCAATTGCTTCCTTTATTTTCTTGAGGAGTTCTATGTCTTCCACATCAGCTGTGCTGGAAAGGTTTGGATGTACATCTTCTGCTTCGTTTTTTGAAGAATCAACTGCAGGTGCACACAGTTTATTTTTTGTTTCAGAGATAAATGTACTGTTGCTGACTAGTTGTGTTGCAGAAACACTTATCTTGGGCTGAGGGGAGACTCTTTTAGGAAGTGGTAAATGCTTTTTAGAAGTGCATCTAGCCAAAGGAATATAAATTGTATTATCCAAATTACACCCTTCAATTAAAGTCATGGTTTCACATTCCACATCAGAACCCTGTTTTGAAAGGATAGAAAGATTCCCAGGTACAGATATTCCCTCCATGGCACTAGTGTCATTATGTGGAAGGCCTTTGGGAGGCAGAACATTTTCATAAGGACTATTTAGATCTATGGTTTCCTCATTCTTAATTGTAGAAAGTAGTTCTGAATGTACAAAGCTGTCATTTGTTTCTAATTTATTTAGGTAGCTCATTATGGAAGTGTGAAGAGGGGCTGGATTCTGTTCAAGTTGCTTATCATAAATGTTCAGAAGTGATCTGGTAAGGTTATTCCCAGGCTTGCAACGAGCAGTGTCCACACTAAGATCTGAGAGCAGCTTTGCCATGCTATTCTGTAAAGTTCTGCCAAGAAGAATTTAGTAGCATAATTATCAAAATTTTACCTGTTTTAGTCATTAATTTATATATATGTCTCCAATCTTTAAAAAACAACGATTTGAAACAAGTGTCTGATTCTTAATATGAACCTAGCTATAAAAAGCACAAAATCAGGCAACATGCTCTGGCAAGAGAAAAATAAAATAACAAGTGGTCTTTAAAAAATGTTGGATTTCAGAAAATCTATAAAGGTTCATAATATTTTTCTCTTGACGAACAGAATGACTTATTCTTGAGCAACACTGCAAACAATCACTGAGTAAAGACAAAAAAAGAAAACCAACCTAATAGTGGTAAGCTAAGATACAAAGCAAAATGGAAAATCCACTACTCATTTGCACTGGAATCTAGTAAAAATTATTTCCTTCTATTCAAAATGCAAAGGATGCTGGAACAATACTGGAAAAAAGTGGATGGTTATAGACAATTATCTGTCATAATTAGGTAAAAACAGGAAGCACCAGAAGAGTACACTAGAAGGAAAACCACATAGGTTTAGAAGTTAAGACAGCATGGAACTAAATCCTACTACCATCATTAACTATGATCTTCGGCAAGTTATTTGTTCTTTCTGAATCTCAGTTTCCCATGTCAAGCTCCTCTCTGAATTATTACAAACTAGAAATTTCTTTCCTAAGAGATCACTTAAACAACAGGTACAAAAGCAAACATGGAATGTCTAAGGTTGACTATAGAGATTGGATGATGACCATACAGATTTGGCTGTATTGTCAAGACTTTACTGCTTTACCTTCTAATGTTAAAGTGGTTATACCAATCCAACTGGTACTTGAGATGTTCCCAAATGATTAAATTGCAAAAGATGCTACCAAACACACTATAAATTACCAGCATGGATCAATTTAGGTACAATTAAGTTTAAAGTTTAAGCTTTTAAATTTAAAACACAAAGCAAAAATTAACATCAACAAATACATGTGGCACTTTAAAGCTGTTGTTGAGTCTTCAGAAAAACAGGTGCTACTAACATATTTAATATTTGTGAGACTGTACTAAATCTACCCATTATGATTTCATAGTCATTTAAACAGTGCAATTAATCACCCATGAGGCAGGATGTGGCTAGCATAAAAGAGGTTTTTAAAAAAATGGAAAAGAACTGACAAGAGAATTCTTGAGTTGTAAAAAGAGACCAAAAATATGTATCTAACATTTTAGACATTAGACAATTCTCTAAGAATTGGTTACCTTCTCTTTCTACATTAGGTTAAATTTTAAGAAAAGGAAGGCTACAATCGCAAGCAAATTTGTTTTCATTCCCAACAAACAAATGAAAAGACAGGCAGATGGGGGTGTTAGAATAAAGAAGAACAATTGTGTCTTCTACAACATAGAAGACTCCCTCAATAAAGGATCATCTTTAGAGAGGCAGTCTTTTACAAACTAGGGAAGCAAAGCTGAAGAGAGAATGAAAATTCTCGCTCAGGTTACAGCCCAGGACATCAGGTGAGTTTATTCCTTTAGACTTCCATGTGTATTTATGGCTAGAATAATTAAACTAATACTCACTCTGAAAGATTTCTTTTTTTGTTATCAAATTTCTTGGTAAGTGCTTTGTACATGCTGAGTAAAAGAAACTTGAGTTTGATCACAGAACACTGTATGTGTGTATGAAAATAAAACCATTGGGACCCCTCCTATGGAATTAATATATGCTAATAAAAAGCTTAAAGCACACACATACATAGAACATAACATTTAATAAATGTTTGTTAAATAAACAAATAAGCAAACATCCATCCATTCATCTAGCTCAGATGAAAAATGCTAAGGTTTTCAACATAGTTCATTTTTCTACAACTGAGATGGGAAAAATTAGGAAAGAACAAAGGAATTTCCAATAGGAACTTACATTTCCAATAGAAAGTGTACTCTGCCTGACTTATGCAAATGTAACCCGTTTTTAACATTTTCAAATAAAAATAAAACAACAATAAACGAAATGCTGACAAGGAATCAATCTACTGACACACTGCCATCTCCCCAATACTACAAGCCTATAAGCTCTTTAATGCCATTCTAAAGTAGTATCACTTCATACACCGTGAACACACCTTGCTAGTAGCCTTTATTCACGCCTTCTATGATCTTCTGATTACCCAGTTCTACAAAATTGCACATACTACACTCCAAGTTTCAGTCCCAGTAGAACTATTGTAGGTTTATACTCTCTCTGTGTTTAAAATTTCTCCTTGTTCTAAAAATGTTATCCTAAAAAAAGATTGCATATATATTTGAGACTGTGATTAGTGTGACAATGAAGACAGAGAAAAAAAATCAGAAAACATTGGCAATTGTCTGAGGACTTTAATATGCAGACATGAAAACTTTTCATGGGTTAACTTTTAGAGCTTTTATCTTTGAATCATACTGCAATTTTATTTTTTATTTTTTCTCTAAGCAGAATAATTTAATATACATCTAGAATTTTTGTATTGCTTTTAGAATCTATTGGCAAATGTTTATTTTCTTAACAAGTTTGGTTAAGAATCAAATGATAATATTAATATCCACAAATGAACTAATAATTAAACTTTTTAAAAAACATATTTGTATGTTATAAAGTTCGATTCTACTTTGTAAATTAGCATTACAATGATATTATATGCATGCATTCTTTGAAAAAAAATCACACACAAAATAAAAGCTTTGTTCAAGTTAAAAAAATTAAAAATGCCCTTGTAATTGTAAGCCCTCTGTACAGTATTTTCACAATAAAAAAAAAATTAAAAATGCTAAGGTTTAACTGGGTGCTAGTGTGGCTCTTGCCTGTAATCCCAGATTCTAGGTTTCAAGAGGCTGAGATCTGACAACCAAGGTTTGAAGTTAAAGTCCATGAGACTCTTAAATTAACCATCTAAACGCTAGAGGTGGAAGTGTGGGTTCAAGTGCTACAGATCTAGCCTTGAGTGAAAAAGCTAAGAGACAGTGCAAAGGCCCTGAATACTGGCGCGCGCGCGCGCACACACACACGCACACGCGCGCGCGCGTTTAATTAGACTCAATTAGGAATAAAGCTGTCACCAGAAATAAACTATTTATCAAAAACCATGTGTGAGAAAGAATGTAGCTAGAACTAAGGAGATGAGATTTCTAAGCCCAGCTCTGGCATTAACTTAGTAGCCTTACTAGCCTTAGTTTTCCCATCTATTTTTCCCTTCAGACAAGAGAACAAATCAAAATAACAAATATGGAAAAGACTTGGAAAAATAATCAAAGCATTTTATAAATAAGATAGTTGTGATTCCATATGCATCAAAAGAAGGAAAGAGAAACACCAAGAAACAAATACAGATTCTGCCCGGAATTGAACACCAGACCCTGTGGAGCCAGGAAGGTGTGCTCTAATGGCATTTGGCTACATTGACTTATTTTTCTTTTCCTCCAAGCACCAGTAATGATTGCACAGTAAGGATACAGAATTATTAGCCACCCTGATATGTGGTTAATATCAACATTATATACATATATTGAAATACCAAATTATAGGTCAGAAATATGTATAACTATTATGTGTTCCTCAAAAAATTAAAAAATATTAGAGATATAAATGCTAACTATTCTGATTTCACCATCACAGTTTTATTAATCTGTCACACTACACTCTATAAATTTGTATGGTTAATCAAAATATTCATAACATTTTCTAAATATTTTCTCAGAATTAGGACTTTTTTAAAAAATTGGTTTATCTCAGTACTGAGCACATTTTCCACTTAGAAAAGGTCTATCAAAATATAACCCATTGGGGGAGGAGAGGTCAGAGGGGAAGGAAAGTGGAAGAAAAATGAGAGATGGGGTAACAATGTTCAACAAGAAATGTACTCATCACCTTACTTCTGTAACTGTAATCCCTCTGTACATGACCTTTATATTTAAATTAAATTAAAAATATATAACCCTTTGCAAAGTCAAGGAACATCTGTATTTCTTTCTCTTGCCAAATTGCTCTGAGTAGGACATATGGTACCACCTTTAAGGATTGGTAAGAGTTTATAACCTTGTCTTGTTCCTCACTCTGAAGGAAGTTTTCTAATTTTTCCCTATTAGATATGATGTTAGCTTGTCATGTATGACTTTCATTGTGATAAAACGATTCTTTCTGTACCTAATCTGTTGTTGTTTTCTAATCATGAAAAGGTGTTGAATTTCTCTGCAGCTATTAAGATAATCATATGGTTTTTAATCTTTTATTTTGTTAATGTGTTACTGAATTTACTGGTAAAGATCCTGTTATAAGTTTGAAGAAAACTACTCTATTAAATGTAAAAAAAAAGATTTTGTATTAACATTATTTTGTTTATAAAACAATTAAAATAAAATAAAACAATAAAATAAAAAATAAGTAATTGAGTATATATATATGTATATATATATATATATATATATTACTGCCTTGTCTGCTTCCCTCAAGATTATAATTCAAAATGGATCTATACTGAGGATATAGACTATTTTATATGTAAAACTTTTATATTCTTTTTCTTCTTGATTATTTATATTTGGAATTATGTACTTCTAGGATCATTTAAAGACAGGATCAGATATGATTTTTTCAGGCATAAAATAACTAACTTCTCTGGGATTTAAAAAAATTGTTAGAAATCTAATTCTTAACACATCTCAAAAGAAAACTGGGGGGGAGCGGGGGGAGGATGGGAAGGGATGGGAAGGGGAAACAAAGGAGAAGGCTACAATGCTTGATAAGAAAAGTACTCATTATCTTGCCCATGTAATTGTAACCCCTCTGTACAGTATTTTCACAATAAAAAAATAAAAATTAAAAAAAAAGAAAACTGAACTGTGTGAAGACATTAGTTTTACTTATTTGAAAAAAGACTGGCTAAAGAACGAAGATATTATGAGGATTTCCGCCAACTCATTTTTTTTTAACTGATAAAATGAAGAAAATGAGAGTCAAAGAGATTTGAATGACTTACTCAAGACCAAATGGCATGAGAACTTAAGAAAGCTAAATGCTCTTCTTGAATTATTTCTTAGTTTCCTGAACAACCTTACATACCTATTTTACAAATCAGGTTTAAGAAAGGTAAAATAATTTATTCAAAGTTGTTCAGATAACATGCAACAGACCTGAGATTCTATTTAGGACTCTCAGACTTCAGAACCAGAGAGTTTAACCATTTTGTTATATAATGGAAATCTGTTACTTAAGATTTACAGTTTAAAAAAGCAGTTAGACATGTTTAAAACAGGAGAAAGCATTAGCAATTAGAGAAAGAAACACTGGCAAAGTAAGAGAAAAGGATACAGGAAAGAGAGCAGATCTGACCTTATTTGAACTTTACAAATGCAAAAGCTGGGTTGTGGAAGTCAATTTTACCTGGTTAATTCTCTCAATCGAGTTACCTCGGCATCACGCTGGCGTAGTGTTATTCCCAATATCTTATTTTCTTTTTCAGCAGTTTCAAACTTAAACTGGGAGTTTTTCACATTGACCAGGGCTTCTTCCAATTCTAAAACAACAAGAAAGTTTTCAGTTTTTTTAATTCTTTTTAAAATGTGACTAGAACCGTAGTCCAAACACATACCAATTTTTATCCTTGTCATTTCAATGTCAAATTGCTGTTTATTTTCAAGAAGAGTTTGATCTTTGTCTTTAAATAAACTAGTAAATTTTTTATTTTCATCTTTCTGATTTTCAATCACTTTTAAGAGCTCTTCATTTTTACTCTGTAGTAATTCCTGACTCTTTATTGACTCCTGCAATTGATTTTGTAGTGACATGTTCAATGACTGAAGAGAAAACACTGTAAGACAAAACAGATCAAGTAGTAATTTCCCAATATTAAAAGACTGCAAAAGATTTGTTTTTATTAAAAGCAAGCCCTAAAATTTGATTTTAATCATGTGCACTATGTTCTAAATAAATACTACATGCATTTTCAAGTCATTGGCAGAAGTCATGCTTTTCTTCTCCAACTGATACTTTCTAAGCATTATTTTTACCTTTTTAAATTAAATTATTTGCAAAGCAAATAATTCAAATAATTCAAGTGTCACAAAGTGCCAATGACACCCTATGATTCCCTCACTGTGCCCTGGCTCTACTATTATTAACAATAATTATTGTTAATTTTTATTATTTGTCCAGAAAACACTTCTATATATAATATTTTATATAAAAATGCATATATTTAGCCAGGTGCTGATGGCTCATGCCTGCAATACTAGCTACTCAGGAGGCTGAGATCTGAGGATCGCAGTTCAAAGCCAGCCTAAGCAGAAAAGTCCGTGAGACTCTTATCTCCAATTAGCCATCAGAAAACTGTGGCTCAAGTGGTAGAGCACTCACCTTGAGCTCAGAGACATTGCCTAGGCTCAGAGTTCAAGCCCATGACCAACAAATTTTTTTAAATAAAAAAATAAATGCATATATTTAAACATAAAAGAATCATATTATACTCACAAGTTCTCTTTTTTTTTTTCCTGTCAGACTGCTAGAGACCTATCACATTGTTTGCATGGCACCATTTCTATATATAAGGTACTATTAGAACATGGTTTTACAGAAGTAATCAGACACGGTCCCAGTTCTAAACAAGTATTTACAAATTGTAAGAAATATACTAAAATAAGAAGAAAACTAACAATAATGAAAGTGTACAAGAGAACAAAAAGAGAAAACCTAAACTTTTTTTTGTTGTTGTGTTTTTGTCAATCGTGGGCTTGAACTCTGGGCCTGGGCACTGTCCAGCTCTTCAGCTCAAGATGAACAGTGTACCACTTGAGCCACAGTTCTACTTCTGCTTTTCAGGTGGTTAATTGGAGATAAGAGTCTCACAGACTTTCCTGCCTGGGCTGGCTTTGAACTACGATCCTCAGATCTCAGCCTCCTGAGTAGCTAGGATTACAGGCATGAGCCACCAGTGCCTGGCAGAAAATCTAAACTTATATGGGAACTACTTATCCCCTGACTTCTTCTTTTGGCCTCCTCTCTCTTACTCTCCCTCCTATCCTCATCTTTGGTTTACAGTAGAACCAGAATAATCTATCAGAAATTATAAAGTCATTACTTTCATGAAGTGATTGCGCTTCTGGATGCTCTCATTTTTCTTATTGCTTTAAAAGAGATACTTATGTATTAAGACATTAATCCTCTTTTCATGTATCAAAAAAAGACCTATCCCTTTTGATGCTTTAAATGTATTTTACTATTCAGAAATTGACAAAGAAATACTGAGATTATAAAAAAAAATTCTTAACTTTTTTTCAAAACTGTTAGTTATTTCTCTGTTAAGTGTTGTGATCCATAAAGACAATTTGGCAACTGAGGTTTGTAGAAAAAGAAAAGATCAGTGCTATTTATCATTTCCTACTAACACTTACTAGGGAGGGTGAGGAGAGAGGGTAACTTGAGCCCAGGGGATTAAAACCAGCCTATACAACACCTTGAGACCTTGTCTCAAAACCAAACATAATAGAAAAAGAACATAAAGTCTATTTGGTGATATCTGTCAAAATTGCATGTGTATGCCCAGACATTTGTATCACAAATTCTATTACTATAGCCTATAAAAATGTTCCCATTACAGCTGGAGGCATGACTCAAGAGGCAGAGTGCCTGCTTAGCAACTGTTAAAGTCCTGAGCTCAAACCCCAGTACCATCAAGCAGAGGAAAAATAAAAAGAAAGAAACTAATAGATGTGCACAAAGACATATTAGATAAGGATTTTCATTTCATTGTTTGCACAAAAGGGACAGTACTTTTTTCAAAATTACAAAGACACTAATATCAATCCTTACAGTTCTTTTACCTACATTCAAGATTACATTTCATAGTACTAGATGCCTTTGCAGTTATTTCTTGTTCTCTGAGTCGTTGATTCAAAATTTTCAGTTGCCTAAATGAAATAACAAAAAACTATGAATGCAAGAATATCAAGTCCATTTAAGTGTACATTTGACAGTCTATCAAAAAAGACAAAATGAAAATACACAAAGCTACCTAGTAGATCAGCAGAAGTCTACCTCAATACCCAAAACACTATCTTGAATTTTAATACAGAATACTATTCTAATTTAAAAGACAACCCACTTAAGACAAAGGAATTAGAAATACAATTCTCTTATTAATATTTTTTCAAAGTTTGCTTACTTTCAATGGCTTATAGTATTATTCTTTTGTTTCACAAAATATACCAAAATACAAATAGGCTAGTTTCTAGTTCCTAAGGGAGACAGTATACAGTCTACAAATTAGGAGTTTGTGATCTAAAATCAAATGGCCTTGGAGTTAACTCTGCAACTTTTAGATATAAGACCTTGCACAAATTATTTAACTTTGCTGAGACTTTCATGGAGCTGTTAGGAAGATTTAAAAAGAAAACATGTATCAAGAATAAAATGGGGCGAGGAGTTGTGGGGAGGGAAAGTGGGGAAAAAAATGAGGGAAGGGGTAACAATGTTTTGACAAGAAATGTACTCACTACCTTATGTATGTAACTGTAACACCTCTGTACCTCACCTTTATAATAAAATTAAATATTATACAAAGAACAAAACATTCAATAAATGTTTGTATTGTATACATTTACTATCAATTTTTTGTTGTTTCTTTTCCTTGCACTACTGAGATTTGAATTCAAGTCCTCATGCTTGTAAAGCAAGCCCCTTGCCATTTGAGCTATACTTCTAGCCCTAGACTATATAATCTCCAGAAAAATAATCCTAAACAAATAAATCTTACTGTCATGATTTTGTAAGCTGCAGATCTATTAAGTTTAAGATATTTTCCAACTTGGAATACTATTTTCTTACTTTCTATCAGGTCCCTGGTAAGTACCATCTCTGACAGTGTCTATATCAACAGTAACACTTTCTTGGGACACATTCACAATGCACTGCAGAAGCACAGGAAAATGTCTCCAATTCCCTGCCAAGTACACTGATGAACAGACAAGGGACTCATCACTGAAACACTCAAAGATAACATTAACAATATATTTGCAATTTCTTTTATATTTCAAGATTAGACCACTGGTTTGAATCTCTCAAATTAAGAGTATGGGGCTGGGAAGGTGGCTCATTGGTAGAGCTCTTGCCTTGCATGCATGAGGCCCTGGGTTCGATTCCTCAGCACCACATAAGCAAAAAGAAAAAAAGCCAGAAGTGGAATTGTAGCTCAAGTGGTAGAGTGCTAGCCTTGAGCTGAAGAGCTGAGGGACAGCGCCCAGGCCCAGAGTTCAGGCCCCACGACTGGACCCCCTCCCCCCCTAAAAAAAGAGTATAATTACAACAAGATAGCAAAGAAGAAAAGTATACAAAAATTTAAATGAGGGCTAGGAAGGTGGCTCAGTGGTAGAGTGCTTCCCTTGCATGCATGAGGCCCTGGGTTCAATTCCTCAGCACTACATAAACAGAAAAGCTGGAAGTAGCACTGTGGCTCAAGTGGTAGAGCACTAGCCTTGAGCAAAAGCAGCTCAGGGACAGTGCCCAGACCTGAGTTCAAGCCCCAAATTGCCCCCCCCTCCAAAAAAAATTTAAATGAGTTATTTCCTATTTCTAAGTGTGATGTTGCTACTAGTAGTTAGCTACTAGCAGGGGAGAACTGTGTCACAGACTTTTATATTAGGAAAGGCCATGTGTCTTATTTTATACTACAAAATGATAGGGAGATAATCAGTTCTGGTCCAAAGTATGTGAATGCACTAATATTTATCGATACTTTCTTTTTTCCCAGAAAACACATACTAGACAGAGGATTCATGAAGTAAAAGGAGCTTGTATCCTCAGACAGAGACAGAGACAGAGACAGAGACAGACAGACAGACAGACACACACACACACACACATCAGACAACTTAAGAGAATGCTAGAAATCTCTGGAAAATGGGGAAAAGTGGAATAAAGTAAGACTAAAATCAGTTTTCCAAGATAGTTCATTTGAAATCTTGTTCTGGTTATGGATCTTTGCCTTTAGACAAAAAAACTTATAAAATCTTACCGTCGCAAGTGAACATTTTCACTTCTTAATGGTTGCATGGCCAGTGCTATTTCAACTTGGGTATTTATGCTTCCACTTCTTGCTAGAAGCCCAGATATGCATGCTTCCAATTCTGCTACTAACCTCTGAATTTCTGAATCCTCTACAAAAGGTGGAAATTAATAAAATCAGTATTTTAAATTGATTTTAGACAGGATTATTAAAATTGTTACTAAAAGAGAAAAAATGTACACACTTGCTATATACTTCATTTATTTATGATCTAACAAATCACATTTTTCTCTTTTCTTGTTTGCATTTGCTTCCTTAGAACAGTTCTAAGAAAATTAAATTCCACAAACTAAAGACTAATCTTAGATCAGAGGACTATTTAGGAATTTTTTTTTCAGTTAAGTCAACTAGCGGTTGACTTACCCATCACAGGTAGTTTAGACATGTTTCCTAGTTCAGATTTACCGAAGGTCTATAGTAAACTCCTATGATGTTACACTAGGAATATTTATAGTTTAGCTTTTGATTTTGGTGCAAAAATAGTTTACGTTAGATTATCTATATGTCAAAATAATAAGTGACGGTTCCTTAAAATAGTATTTTATAAAACTGACCATATTTTTATGATTTTTTAAGAATTAATTTGCATGTGGCAAACAGACACAAACCAAAGGTAAATATTAAATCTTTTATACTTTTCCCCTCACTCCCATTCAAGCTTTCTGTGGACTAAAAATATTTAGAATTATGTATTAACTGATATAAAAAAGAAGCTGAAAGTATATTCAAGTTACAATATTTTATTTGACTGAAAGAATTTGTAAGATCTTGATGAAAAGTATATGCACACATTAAATAAGATGCCTAATCACTGAGCAAACTCCTCAGTCTTTATAGAATGCTTTTTCTCACAGGCTGTGGGAACAAGGACTTTCTAGAGCTACAATCTTGGTCAAATCACTCAACTTTAAAAAAAATAATGTTTTTTAAAGAAGTATTCACTTAAATCAGCACATACTTATTAGGTACATTAAGTATATCATGTTGTACTGACACTATATAGAACTTGTGGTGAGAATACTGAAAATCCAGAAAATAAGAAGACTATAATACATTGTTATAACTATAGTTACCATATTGTACAATTTATCTCTGGAATTTATCCCTTCTATCTAACTAAAATTTGTATCTTTTGTTTGACCCAAGCCTAGGTTTCTTCATGGTTATAGGAAAATAATAACAATACTACATTGCATTGCTGGGAAGATGAAATAAGATATTCTTCTCCAAGCCTCCATTTCCTTATCTGTGAAATGGGAGACAATTATAATACTTCATAAGGTTTCTGTGAGGATCAAATAATAATGTACAGAAAATACAACACAGCGCCAAGCACATGGTTTTCAATAAGTAAAACTAAATACTGTTACTATTATTGTTGTTGTTATAATTAAATATTTTATTAAGTCGGTAGCAACAATTTTTATTAAGTAGTTGCATAAAGGAGTTAAATTCCCTAAGTGGATAGTCATAATTTGAAAGTTTGAAAACAAGACAATTTGAATATACTAAAGCTGTAACTTACTATTTCCACAGTACTTTTGGATTCTGTGTGTGTCAACCAACCTGTACATGTTAAGAATTCACACAATCAAGTCTGGAAAGTACGTAACTCATTCCAAGTATAATTCATCACTTTTATGTGTATGTGTGTGTGTTATATATAAGAAAATATAAGGGTGGAAGGTGGGAAAATTGAGTGATAGAGGAGATGAGATTGATTGAACATACTGTAAACGTGTGGAAACGTTATCAATGAAATCATTCTCTGAATTACTAATATAAGCTGCTAATACATTTTTTAAAGTATATACATACTATACATATTATAAAATGAAAGTAAGTGATTACAGTCTGGCTCACTCAAGAACAGTCTGACTCACTCTTGATTTAAGAGAAAAACCTTAAAAGTAAACTAAAAAAGGTATGCAAATGTTTGAGTTACTTCTCAAAAAGCTCTTTGTCAAATACAGTTGTTGGTTATTAAAGAAATGATGGAGAAGGAATTTGAGGTTGTTTTCCCCTGAAACTTTTTTGTGCGTATTAGTTGTGGGTCTTTTTTTTTTTTTCCTGTCAGTCATGGGGCCTGAACTCTGGGCCTGGGCTCTGTCCCTCAGCTCTTTAGCTCAAGGCTAGCACTCTACCACTGGAGCTACAGCACCACTTCCAGTTTTTTCTGCTTATGTGGTGCTCAGGAATTGAACCCAGGGCCTCATGCATGTGAGGCAAGCACTCTACCATTGAGCCACCTTCCCAGCCCTAGTTGTGGGTCTTGAACTTGGGGTCTGAGCACTGTCTCTGAGCAATTTTTGCTAAGGTTACTGCTCTACCACTTTGAGCCACAAAGCCAATTCGTTTTGTTTGTTTTTTTGTTTTTGTTGTTTATTTGTTTTGAGTAGTTAACTGGAGGTAAAAGTCTCATAGAGACTTTTCTACACAGGCTGGCTTCAAACTGCAATCCTCAGATCTCAGCCTCCTGAGTAACTAGGATTACGGGTGTGAGCCACTAGTGTCCTGATTTTCCCTCAATTTTTTAAATAGCAAAGAATCAGCCTATAGTAGGAAGTTAGTCATCTTGAGGGATCATCTAAGCACTATAATTTTATCTCTATAAATTCTCTGAATCTTTTCAAAATCCATTTGGATCAAACAGAATAAATACACACTGCAAGAAGACTGAAAATCTGATATTCTCTAGTATATTTCAAATCCGCAGGAAGGGATCAAACCTAAAAAGTAATAATATGACCAACAGAACTCATTTCCTTATCAGTTAGAAACATGGAAAGCACAATAAACTCTATGTCAATTATTCTACATTTGAATGATGGCTTTGATTATACCACTGCTCTTTAGCATAACACCATGTTTGAGAAAATTATAAAGAAAAATACTCATCTACCTTGTTCTGATACCAGGGCCTTGAGCTCTCCCAACAAGTAGTTTATAGTTCTAACTTTTTCAGCAGTCTGGTTCACATTTTTTGGCTTCTGTACATCTTTGACTATTTTTGCATCTTGTACATGTACATTTAAACACTTTCCTTCATTTGTGGTCTCTCCAATTTGTTCTCTGGCACATCTTTCTTCTCTAGTGGCCAAGAAAGCTGGCTGTGACTGAGTGAGGCTTCCACATGTCTGAATGTCCGGGACAGTTTCTTTTCCGCAAGATGGAAACAGAGACATATGTGTCTGAAAACACTTTACTAGGTCTGCTTCTTCAGAAATTGTTTGTTGTGGCACAATCCAATTAGTAAGATTCAGCTGCTGCAATGTTGGAATATCTGCTTTTTCATTTGGGGGCAAGCTACATTGAGCTCCAGGATGGTTATTAAATGAATTTCTTGGAATATTGGGGAAGTTCACAGAAGTTGTTTTATCTTGTGGTGCAAACTTGTTATCATCTGTTTGAACTTCCTAAAGGCAAGCCAGGTTGAAAAGAAACCTTTGAACATGTGAGCACTCAATTCCAGGTACTATTTATAACAAACTAAAACAGAAATAAAATAATTTTCTAACATTAGATAACTGTTTTTTTAAAAAATATTTGTAGCTTAAAAATAAGCTATATTTGGAAGTGGTGCTGTAGCTCAAGTGGTAGAGCGCTCGCCTTGAGCTGAAGAGCTGAGGGACAGTGCCCAGGCCCAGAGTTCAAGCCCCACGACCGACAAAAAAAAAAAAAAAAAAAAAGCTATATTTATCCTGAGCACAATAAAGAACTAGTATTTTAAAGCTTAATTAAAACACTTCTCAATATGGGGACATTATAAAACTATGACTAAAACAGTATTAACAAATACATGCTTGAAATGCATCAAAAATTAATCCATTTTGGACTAAAACATTTCTACTTTGGAAAATTACCTTCTAAGAAAACAAGCTCAAGCGTATAAAAATCTTTCACAAAAATATATTGGGCTGAAGATGTAGCTCAATTATAGTATACTTTCCTAGCATAAAGAAAGCTCTGGGTTCAATCTCCAACACTAGGAGAAAAAATACTCCACCCCATCCCCTTATAAACATGTTAGAGTGGTAGAAACTTGGCTGTTACTCAAATAGCTAGTAACAGACGATAGTATAATCATTAAATACAGAATTAACTACTTACTAATAAGGTATATATTAAAAGAAATATAATAACAATTGAAGAGCAAAATATAAAACTTATTTTGTTTATAAGTCCTTCATTATTATTACGTATTACATTAAAAAGAAAGTAACCTTAAATTTAAACACAAAATAAAATGTATATAGAGAATACAATGACTGAGAAACAGTATCACTATGGATGGTGTGATGGCAGACATTTTTTATAGATCTCTTCTCCTCTAACTTTTGTCCTTAATAATCAACTAAGTATTCTCTCTCTCTCTTCCTCTCTCTCTCTCTCTCTCTCTCTCCTTTTTTTTTTTTTTTTGGTCAGTAATGGGGCTTGAAATCAGGGCCTGGGCACTGTCCCTGAGTTTTTGCTCAAGGCTAGTGCCCTCCTACTTTGAACCACAGTGCCACTTCCAGTTTTCTGGTGGTTAATTGGGAGCCTCAAGGGCTTTCCTGCCCAGGCTGCCTTATGGGTTATCAGGATTACAGGCATGAGCCACCGGAACCCAGCTGAGTATTTTCTAAATTTAAAAAAAAATGAAAAAATAAAGTCTTCACACCCTAATATGTTAAAAATCCAATCAGTAAATTCAATATGCCACTCCTATGATAATTACTCATACAGTATATGAAGTACCTACAGAATGAACCAATGGAAGGCAAGGTGGCCGCTGAGGTGAACAGGCTGGAGTGGAGCTACCAAAGCCACAACTAGAAAGTGCTGCTGCCTGAGATTCTAAAGGTAAGAATGTGGGGGAAAAAAATCATTCACATCTGACATTGCTTATACAATAACAAAGCAATTTAATAATCACTTATATTCAATTTTCTTAAAAACATCACTCATACTAACCAGAACCAGATGGAGTATGGCAAGATACAGCAGGAATCCCATTAGGGCTTTTCTTTGAAGACAAGTTATTCATCAGTGACATTTGAGTCTGTACATGCTCACAGAGGGCTTGGTATATTATTGGTGAGTACATTCTATAATGATCTTGTAATGACCAATTTTGCACCATATCTGATGTGTCTTTTTCATGTTTAGTCGAAGCATCTTTAGGTATCTGCTTCTTACTATCAAAAGATACTAATGTGGAAGAGGAAGAAAGTTTCAAAAACTTTTACCATAAGATCTTAAGAGGGAAAACCATTATCAGACATAGTTTAATACACTTCTGTGAAGTGTATGATGTATATCACTCTGTAAAGAAAAGCAGCCCAAATATCCAAATTCTTTTAAGAGTAGATAATGAATTGATTTTCCTTAGTCAAAATCGTCTATGTTAACTTTTAAAAATCCTTTTTAAATGCTCCCTCTTTTAAAAGTCTAATGAAATTTTCACCTGCTTCTTAACCCACTTCATTCTTTCATGGGAAAATGGAATCAGGAAGAAAGTACATTCTGTAATAACATCTCTATGCTTTGTCAGTTTATAAAACACAATAAGAAAGTCAGAGCTTTGAGATAAATCAGTAAAAAGAGCACAATTTATATACCACTGAAATAAACATCTTAGCTTGGCATTAGAAGTTTCTCCAAGCCTGACCCAAACCTGCTTTCTGTCTTTTCATCACCCTTACCTCAAGTTTTTCATTCTAGTCAAGCCAACTTAGATACCCAACAAGCCTTTTTTGCCTTCCTGTAACAATGCTATGAATCATCCATTTCTACCCACTCACCAAGGCTTGCTTGAAAGTTTCTCTCTTCTATGAAGTTTGTTCCAATTCAACCACACTCCAACCTAGCAATTGTTCTTCACTATCCCAAAGCACATACTGTCTATTTAAATCATGTATACCATTGTCGTACACTGCTAAAGTCCTCTCTGTGACTGAACTATAAGCTTCTCTAGACAGCGAAGTATTTTACACTTTATTATTTCCTTCACTAATCATCATACAAAACACAAATATGTTATTTGTTTTTTTTTTTTTGATTGATCGTGGGGCTCGAACTCTGGGCTTGGGCGCTATCCCTCAGCTCTTCAGCTCAAGGCGAGCGCTCTATCGCTTGAGCCACAGCGCCACCTCCAGTTTATTGGAGATAGTCTCGCGGACTTTCCTTGCCCGGGTTGGCTTTGAACCATGATCCTCAGATCTCAGCCTCCTGAGTAGCTAGGATTACAGGTGTGAGCCACCAGTGCCCGGCTACAAATATGTTATTAATAAACTAATAAGTGAAAAAATTTCCAACATAGCATTGTTCTATAGATTACAATAGCCATGTGTTGGTGGTTTACACCTGTAATCCCAGCTTCTTGGGAGGCTGAGATCTGAGGACTACAGTTTGAAGCCAGAGTGGGTAGGAAAATCTATGAGACTCTTATTTCCAATTAACCACACACAAAAAAGCTGGAAGTAGAGTTGTGGCTCAAGTGGTAGAGCATCTAGACTTGAGCAAAAAAAAAGCCCAAAAATCAGGGACAGTACCCAGACCCTGAGTTCAAGCCCCAGGACTGGCACAAAAATCAATAGGTTAATAAAATATATATTAGAATGAAAATACAAATTTGATTTCCCTGCCTAATAAGATTTCTTCTCTAAATGAAGGCTCAACACTATAACAAAAAATGAGTGCTCTGGCAGATCATAGGTCATTAGAGTAAATAATAGAAAAGTATATATATATATATATATATATATATATATATATATATATATATATATACACACACACACACATATATAAAGTATATAGTATCTACTGAAGCCAAGCATACTGGTAATCTATGTCACTCCCATGTATATGCCTAACAGAAATGAATGCTTATGTCTCTTAAAAGATGTATGCTAGCTGAGTAACCTTGAGCAAATTTTCATCTTAATCTCTCTTTTCACTAGAAAAAAAAATGGTGATAAATAAAAAGACTATCATTTCTCCAGAGCACAGTGATTTCGCAGCTGGCTAGGAGATTTCTAAAATCTGCCACTGCCAAAAGGAGAGGCCTGATCTCTAAGCTGACTTCATACTGTTACTTCTGTGCAGATATTTCTGAGATAACAGACATACCCATAAGTCACCCAAAAAGAACCCACTTGCTCTGTCTGTCTAGACTACCTTATAAACCCGGTAGTCACCACAGGCTGTGGACACAGCTTTTGCAGGCTCTGTCTCTATACTGGGAAGAAGCCCAAACTCCTGTAGGTAGCCCACTGCCACGCCGACCCCAGTAGAGTCTGCTTAGCATGGGAAACCATCTATCAGACCATGATAGGGGCCTCGAGACCTATCTCTGAGTTTTGGGACTTCACCAAAGTCTACCTCAGAGAATGGGGCTTTACAGAAACCTATCTCCAAGTTTTGGGACTTCACCGAAGTCTACCTCGGAGAATAGGGCTTCTAAGAGGCCTACTCCTGGGAAAAGGCTGGCAAAACCCCTGGAAAAGATGTGTTTCTGCCTATCTTTTCCTCATAAGAGTGCCTATTAATCTTTTACTGTTTCTACTGTTCATTGTACTTACTCATTGTCAACATTCCCTTATTCAAAGCTCTTTAAGAGTGTTGACGACTCCAATATCTGATGAGTGTCTTAAAAATATGACTAACTCACCAGAGTTAAGTGCTACCCTGAAACCCCTCTTATGGAGGCTAGTAGACAAGTTATAAGTAAATATAAAAGTATTGGGGGTTTCACAAAGTCACTCCAGCAGAAGGAATTGTAAGAAATTTACAAAAAGTTGTAGGTGCGGCTAGAACAGAAAGAATGTATGGCAATTGCTGAGATAACTACTTAGGAGAAAGAACTTCCTCATTTACTAAGAGACTTGCTAAATCTAAGTCTCCTTGGTGCTTACTATTAAAGAAGGAACAGGAAAGATCTTAATGGGACAGTTAAGGCCTCTATAGAAAAAAGTAGTGGTTAATTGGTGACAATCATCGAAACCAATTGTATTTCTTAAAAATAGAGGTAAAGCTGGAAACAAGTGCCTATCAGGCGACCAGTTGGTGACCACCCAAGGACGAAGCCCTGCAGCAAGGTTGTGTAACCTTTTGCCCTTTCAGGCGACCAGCTGGTGACCGCCCAAGAATGAAGCCCTGCAGCAAGATTATGTAACCTTTTGCCCTTTCTTATGGAGACTTTTGATATAAAAGTTTGTTATCCTCTGCATTAAATCGCACTCAGCACTCAGCATCCACTCCTAATGTGTGTGAGTTGTCTGTTTGCCATCTCCCCGTCCTATTCCAGGTTCCTCCCCTAGGTATCCTTCGTCGTCCGGACAGAACCCGGTCCGCGGCAGCCCACTATGTAGGGAACATCACAGCAGAAACTTTAGAACCAATACTCTACAGAATTTGATGTCTGTTACAGAAAAGCCAGTCTGAGGTGATGCCTGAGCTCTGGGGAACATGTGTGCAAATCAAAAGGAGACATTGAAGATCTATGAAGAGGATAAGCACTTTCTCTGTTCTCCTCTTAACTCTCAGAAACACTAGGATCACAGCCACTAAGAGTATCAGGAGAAACTCTTAAAGGAAAGATCATTATAGAAGTTTCTGTCAATAATGCAACAAGGAATCACAAAATCATGCTATTTGAGGATGCTGTTTATAGATATGACCACAGATGCATCTCTGAATTCTCACAGATAAAATTATTTTGCTGTATGGGGAACTCAGGGCTTCACACCTAAAGGAAACATTACTGTTAGTTGGATATGAACAACTCTTGGGGACTGAGCTCCATGAGTCTTTAGAGATTCTGGGATAAGGAAGAATCCAAACTGATTGAATAGGAGGGCATATTCCATCTTGTAAGAAGCAGGATAACCATTATGTCTCTTGATCACTTCTCTAATGTTTCCTCACTAGAGAGAGAAACCTCTGTGCTAGGTTGATTTGTTCCTTGATTATAAGAGTGGAAGGAGGGCTGGGAAGGTGGCTCAGTGGTAGAGTGCTTGCCTCACATGCATGAGGCCCTGGGTTCGATTCCTCAGCACCATATAAGCAGAAATAAAGCTGGAAATGGCTCTGTGGCTCAAATGGTAGAGTCCTAGCCTTGAGCTGAAGAGCTGAGGGACAGTGCCCAGCCCAGAGTTCAGGCCCCACGATCAACAACAACAACAACAAAAAAAAATAGAAGGAGCTTTTTGAATATTGTCAAGAGTTCTCTTACACTGAGGTACCCTGATGGCTCCTTCAATTTCCTTGTCAGGTTAATTAAGGAT
This sequence comes from Dipodomys merriami, assembly GCF_024711535.1. Taxonomy (NCBI): domain Eukaryota; kingdom Metazoa; phylum Chordata; class Mammalia; order Rodentia; family Heteromyidae; genus Dipodomys; species Dipodomys merriami. The sequence goes on along the minus strand of NW_027203381.1, from coordinate 71,505,028 downwards.
GGCAAGAACCTAACAGTATGTCTGGGAACTGTATATCTGATAGAACCCTTCTCAGTTGAAGAATAATACTGTATTCAACTGCCTTTTTCTATTCTAATGTAACCTTATTTTGTTATTAAATATGAAGATAAAGCAAAATGAAATATAAAAGAATACCTACTTCAGAAGATTGCTGCACAGTAAAATAATATTTCAAAGTTACTATGTAACGTGCAGCACATCGTAAAAATTCAACACATTGATCACCAAATAGTTGCAGATTCAGGGTAGACAAATATTTTATATTCATAAATCATGCTATTTGACAATATAACTCCAAATATGTTTCCCAAAAGTAATTAAAACCCAAAGCAAATATAACTACTTTTACTATCTTAATGGATATAGATGAGCTACAACAAAACTGGTTAATAAATTTTGGTAAGTATTCATTCTTATTGGAAAAATAATTTTAAAATAAATCAAATGGAAAAGTACCTGTAAAATATCGTAACTGTGAAACTTAAGAGTGGAGGGGCAAATCATATCCTTTTGCTGTCAGCATATTGCTAGCCCGGTTCTTAGATCTCTCTTCCATTCTTGGATTTCCTTTGGTCCCTTAGATAAGAACAGTCTAATTCAAGGAATTCTCTAATTTCATACTCACAGTCCCAGGCAGTGGTTCTCATTCACCTTCTTTCCAAGTAATAGTTTTTATGGTATCTCATAAAATTGAGTTATGTACTGTATTATATCTCTGTCAGCAGATGTCATAATCCAATATAAAATAATAAACTCTCTAATAATATTTCTTAAAAATCAAAGCCTCCGAATTAAAAAAAAAAACCCTAAACTCCTTTGTAAACTTAGTTCACATGTAATTCTACTGATGTTGAATTTTCTAGTACAGGTATAAAGTCTTAAATAATCCAAGACAAATTGAAAAACCATAAACAGACATAAAAGACTGCATTTATGTTACTACTACTACATTTTAAAACACACACACACACACAAAACACCAACAAAATGAATCTGCCAATACACCAACACAAATAACACAAATGAAATAAATATTCTTGCTCTTATTAATTAATGACACCAAGGCACCTTCCATGAAAGTTTTACCTAACAGATCAAGATCACAATATGTTTCATTAGGTCTTAATTGACTAGAATTCATGAAAGGGATGCATTCATTTACTCAGTCGGTCCATGAAACCTTTCTAGCCTATGAATTCTGGATGGCATATAAGCAGTGACTATTGAGTGGATGTATAAGCATCATTTCACACGTAAGTGCTGCCATACAAAAAGCAAATGTGGATAGTGTAGAAAAGAGCTACTAGAAGACTGCTTTGATTTGAAATATCTAACAATTACTTCTGGCCTTAGTAGGGCTTTTTTCAATGTCATTCTGAGTTTGAACCTTTTCTGTGGCAAACACAGACAAAAATATCTTTTACTTTTCTTCTTAGGAAAATGACAGTATAAGCCAAATGACTGCTAAGTAATCAGATGCTGAATAATGAAAGCAAAGCACACATACAACTAAAATAAAAAGATTTTAAATGAAAGACAACATCATAATCCTGACAATTTATCAACCTCTCCAGAATTAAGGATTACCTTTAAATAAACAAGAAAAATGCTTACATATTTCTTTCCGAACTACCGAAGGAACAATATGTTTTTCACGTCTTTTCTGTTTAGAATCACATTTTTTGCTTTCTAAAAGTCTTGAATTAGATTTGTTTTCTGAATATACTGCTTCTGAACCTATAATAATGAAAATAAAAATTTAGTAACATTTGAAAGAACTATTTCACTGAGAAAAGGTGACCAAAGAAACATTTTAAAACACAAGACCTGAATCTTCATTGTTCAAAATGTCCCGCAGCAAAGAAGCACAACCATCAAGTCCCCGTACAGGTCTAGTCTGTGACGAAAACATCAATTAGAATACATTTGTATGTAAAATGGTAATGCAAGGAAAACACAGATATTACAAAGTTTAATTATATTATTTATAAATAATTTAGTATTGATAAACACTTAAAACAATAGACTTTCTACTTCCTTAGGGCAACTGATATTTTACCTTAGTATTGTTTCTACTTAGTTTTCACCTGAAAACTAAAATAGTATGTATTCTACCTATTCAGTTTAATCTTACCTGTCTTCCTAAATCAGGACCAGGACAGCCAGAATCTGCATTAAGGCATGATACTTTTCTTAAATGGGTTCTAGAAAACAAGATGAATATTCTTAAGTAACACAGCCTTTTTTCTCTACATGTTAGTAAGCAGTCATTGTCTTTTCAGTAAAAGTTAGAGAAAAACAAGGTGATCTAAGTATATTTAGAATGGTTAGGATAGTATGAAAACAGAAAGATGGCTAACCACTAAAATGACTGATTATAGGTAGATACAAAAAGTTACTCCCCAGAACTTGTGAAGGCAGAGGTCCATCTAAGTTTCTGGGGTAGGCAAAATATAATCCAGCCCAAAGATCTAACATTTCTTGAGTTTTCCTAACATTATAATCTTCTTGAAGTACTTACCCTTTTTTTCCATGTGTTATTCTGGCAGATCCAGGGGGCCTTCCTGAAGATAACACCTATAATACAATATATTACAGTGGAACTAAATATCAACTTGCTATAATTTCAAGTGCCATCTTGACAAACCTTGAAATGTCATTCCTATTTTTCCCCCACCTTCCCAAACTAGAACAGTGTATCTATCAAACAGTAACCTTCCATCCTCTCTCCACACTGCCAATAACCATTCTGTTTCTACCAATTTGACTACTATATAGTCCTCATACAAATAGTTTTTGTCTTTCTGTGACTAGCATGTCTTCAAGCTTCATCAATGTAACATGTATCAAAACTTCTCTTTGTAAGGTCGAATAAAATTCAATTGTATGTATATAGCATGTCATTTATTGTTTACGATATATCCTAAAAAATCCAAAATTACAACTCAACCTTTATGCAATAAATATGTCCTATGAACAGAAAGCAAGGAACACAGGTATTTCGTGACTGTCATGCTAGCTATGATCAAGAAGCAATCTCATTTTATAATAGGGGAATTACAGTCCAATGCACACCCTGGCAAGAAGCTCAAAAATAACTAGTGCAGAAAAAGGGCTAGAAGTGTGGCTCACACTTCTAAAGGACCTGCCTAGAGAGCAAGGAACTGAGTTCAAACCAGAGTACTGGAGGGGATCTCATATAGCAATGTTGTAAGCAAGGCACAGGTGGCCTGAAATCCTAGCTACTCAGGGGGCTGAGATCTGAGGATCAGTTTGAAGTCAGCCCAGGTAGGAAAGTCCATAAGCCATAGCTAATTAACCACCAAAAAGTTGGAAGTAGAGCTGTGGACCTAGTGGTAGAATGCTAGCCTTGAGCAAAAAGCTCAGAGACAGTGCCCAAGATCTGAGTTTAAGTCCCCAAACAAGCAATGGTCTTTTGTCTTTTTTTTTTTTTAATAAGAAAGGCTGACTTTAAAAGTAACATAGGTGGGCTATCTTTTATGTATTAAAAAGGAAAATATATGTGTTTCCTTTACATTTAACTTATATCTTGGAATATTAGAAATAGTTATAGTCATCTGTGGGAATGGACACTAGAGTATCTAGTAGACAGAGCAATAACAGACTTTCTATGGTATAGCTTTTAATATTGTAATAATTTTGTATCTAATAAATACAATCACCAAACTAATTTTGAGATTTCAAAGTCCCTTATCCTTCCATCTCTATACATAGTCACTGTCTCAGTTTCATTCATATTTTGTCATGTCTACATATTTTCTCACAACACAGATTTAAGTAATAACTACCAAACTTCCTGAAGTTATATGATACTCTATCATTTGCTTACATATGTACTTGCCCTTCTAGAAATGCTACAAGATATTTGTGTGTGTGTGTGTGTGTGTGTGTGTATGCATGCGTGCCAATCCTTGAATTCAGGTGCAGTTCCTAAACTTTGTGCTCAAGGCTATTGCTCTACCACTTGAGCCACAACTCCACTTCCAGCTTTTTGGTGGTTAACTGTAGATAAGAGTCTCATGGACTTTACTGCCCAAGCTGGCTTTGAACTATAATTCTCAGATCTCAGTCTCCTGAGTAGCTAGGATTACAGGCATAAACCTGTAATTAAAGCTGAGTTGGGAAGAGTTATGTTTTGTGAAACAATTTGAGATATGAAGCATCATAAAGCCGGCAGTAAGAATTAACTTTTTAGGAAATAAGGCTCCACTAATCTCTGCATCACATTTTCAGAGTCTTTCCTTTTGTTATATCTATGCTTATGCCCTGGCTGGAATCAAAATAAAAATGTAAGGTATAACATAAGATCAAGTCCCCAAAACAAAACCTTTCAATAGATAGTTGTCTTTTAAAAGAAAAAGAAAAAGGCCAGATACTGGTGGCTTACACCTGTAATCCTAACTACTCAGGAGATTGGAAATATCATAGTTCAAAGTCAACCCAAGCTAAAAGTTTGCAAAAGATCATCTCAGTCAATAGTTGGGCAGTGTTAAGTACTTGTTATCCAAGCTATACAGAAAAGCACAGAGGATCACAGTCCAGGCCAGCCCAAGCAAAAAGCAAGACCCTATGTCAAAAATAACCAGAGCAATAAGGGGTGGTAATCATGACTCATGAGATAGTACTAGGAAAAAAAGAAATACATTATCTAAGAAAAATATATAGCCTAATTGTAAGATAATGGTTTCTCTCTCCCTCCCTCTCTCCATTTGGTAAAAAAAAACAAAAACAAAAACAAAAACAAAAAAAACAAAAAAAAAAACCAAAAACCAAACCCTTGATAAAAGCACTCTGAAACAATTTACTTCTATTTTGAGGGCTATTTTTTATTTTGAAGTACTAGTACAAAGGATTTCCTATATATGCTTCAGACAGAGTCCACAATTCTAGACATTTTACATTTGCCATATTATCTCTGAATACACAAAATATTGTAGGTTTTTTGGGGGGAGCGGAAAGTGGGGATCTGGCCATTACAAAGTTAAGTTAGAGACAAAACATCCCTAAACACTATTCTTTACTATAACTATCAAAATCAGGAAATCAACATTTACTTTTATAACTTAGAGACCTTATTCACATGTTGCAGTTTCCCAATACTGTCCTTCATAGGCAAAAAGTGGTCCATGATCACAAACTGCAATAAACTCTCATAGCTCTTAAGTCCCTTTAGTATCTTTTGATCTGGAATAGTTCCTTGAGCTGCTGCTCACTGCCCTTATAATGACCTTGACATATTTAAAGAGCCAGATAATTTGCAAAATGTTCCTCTGGACATTTAGATGTGTCTGATGTTTCCTTCTGATGAAACTCAGGTTATGTATTTCTGGTAGAAATGGATGTGTCATTCTCAATACAGTATACATAGACAAATGTCAGCTTGTCCTGTAACTGGTGATGTAAACTGATATTAAGATGGTATCTGCAGCCAGGTGCCGGTGGTTCAAGCCTGTAATCCTAGCTACTCAGGAGGCTGAGATCTGAGGATCACAGTTCAAAACCAGCCTGGGCAGAAAAGCCCATGAGACTTTTATCTCCAATAAACCTTTCGAAAAACGGAAGTGGAGCTGTGTGGCTCAATCGTTACAGCGCTCGCCTTGAGCTGAAGAATTCAGGGATAGCACCCAGGCCCAGAGTTCAAGCCCAACGACCAACCAAAAACAAACAAACAAAAAAAACAAAAAACAAAAAAAAACCCACGGTATCTGCCAGGTGATCTTTTGAACAAATACCCAGAAGTGGAGTTGATTGAATCAGATGAGTACTATTTTTAAGTTTTCGTTTATTTTTTGAACCAAGGTATTACATTTGCCCAATGGTCTCAAACTTACACTTCTCTTGCCTCAGCCTCCTAAGTTCTGGGGCTATAGATGTATGTTGCAATACCTGGCTCACTTTTAACTTTTTAGAAATTGTTATTATAAAGGTGATGTTCAGAGGGGTTACTGTTTCATAAGTCAGGTACTCATGTATTCAGTACATTTCTTTTTGGGCAATGTCAGTCACCCTTTCTTCTGTCTTTCCCAGTTTTTCCCTCCTGTCCCTGTCACTTTTAACTTGAGGAAATCTCACTCTTTTCCATAGCAGTTGTCTTAAGTGCTAAAGAGATGGCTTGTGGAGTGCTTGTTCAGTAAGCTGAAGGCCATAAGTACCACAGCAACTATGCTTTTTATATTCCCACCTAAAGGGTTCAATTTCTCAATATCCTTACAACATCTTTTGTTAGGTAATATCTCACTGTGGTTGTAATTTGGATTTTCCTGATTATCAGTAAGGTTGGGCATCTTTTCATATACCTGTGGGCTAAGTATACATCTTTGAAGAAAGGTGTATTCATTTGTTCATTGATTCTTTTTTTATTTGTATGCTTTTGGGTGGTATTTTGGATATTAACTCTTTTCCAGATATGTGACTTGGAAATATATATATATATATATATATATATATATATATATGCATATATGTGTGTGTATATAGTATGTTGTATATATATGTTGTATATGGATGTTGTATATGGGCACACAAAACACTTCTGCCTTGGACTTATGGTTGGCCATTCCTTCAGAAGCTATTGTCCCTTGGTGTGTGTGGGGGAGGGGGACGGGACTTGAACTCTGGGCCTGAACACTGTCCCTCAGCCCTTCAGCTCAAGGCTAGTACTCTACCACTTGAGTGGTTTATTCAAAGGACTTTCCTGCCCGGGCTGTCTTTGAACTGTAATCCTCAGATCTCAGCCTCCTGAGTAGCTAGGATTACAGGCATGAGCCTGCATTGATTCCTTTAATGGACAATAGTCTTTAGCAAACAAAATCTAAAGACTAGATGCAATCTTTGTTATTAGGGCTTTCTATACTTTGTTCATGTGCCTTTTAAAAAAAAAACTTGGCTAAAATGCCTGAATAATTGCAATTTTTGATCTTGTGGGTTTTTAATTTCTGAATTTTCCTGTATTCATAGTCAACAAATCTTAATGGTTTCATTTCCTTGTGCCGAAGTAACATATTTGGCTTTCTTTCACCATTAAACCAACAGACTTGGAGCCACCCTTTCTAGATAGTGAAAAATGTCTTTTCCATATTTAGGATTAAAAGCATAATTATTTGGTTCAAGGGCTGTTAGCAGCATAACGGTCTGGGCTACAAACTATAAAAGGAAAAGGGAAAGATACTAATTGGAAGACTTGCATCACGATTTAAAAAAGAGCAGTTCAGGGCCACCCCGGGAAGGGCCAAGAGAGGCTGGCTGAGACGCGGGGACATTCTCCGGGTAGGAGCCTGTCACCAGCCAGGGGTGAGGCCGGCCTGGAACCAGGCGTGACACTGGGGAACCACGACGACCGACGCCTACAGCGTCCTGGAGGTCCACGACGACCGACCCACGGCCCACAGCTGCCCACGGGCAGCCGCGCGAGGCGGGAGGCCCACGCGTTCTTACGGCCTCCGCACCGCCAACTTCCCGCGTCCCCGGCCCGCAAACCAACTCCAGCCTCTCACCACCCCCACCCCCACGGTAGACTTTTCAGGTCCGCAGCCCTCACCTGGCCCGGTCGAGATCCGGACCTGACCATTTCTCGCAGTCTCAGTAAAACACAGATGGAGAGAAGACAAGACGCACTGTAAATGGAATTAACCGCCGCGGACTTCCGATCTCCCTTGGCCCGCCCCCCCGTCTTCCGCTTCCGGTAAGGTGCCCGCCGCTCGCCGCGCCCTACAGCTTGTCTCATGCTGTCATTTTTCTGACTCGGGATCCCGGGCGACCTGAGCGTGCGCAATTATTAACTCCTCCCCTCAAGGAGAGGGGCTCGTCACGTTCTGGAAGGAGAAACCAACAGAATGCACAGGGGAGGGGCGGGGCCTGAGGAGAGGGGCTAGAGAAACCGAAGGCTCGCGGGGCCTGGCAGGGCCTGGCCAAAGGGGCGGGGACGGATGGGAGGGGCGAGTGAAAGGGGGCGGGGCGGAGAGAGTCCAGGTACCGCCCTGGGCGGAGCTGACGCCTGCACACCTGAGTAGATGCTCTTTTGCCAAAGGCTTCCAGTGAAGGCACTCAGTATTTCCATCTCCTGGAAGAAGTGCGGAGCAGTGACCGTCGGCGCTTTCAGACGGATTTGGAAGCGGGCAGAGTGGCTCAAGTCCTAGCAACGGTGTGAGGCCGAGTTTCCAACTCCCTTCGGGCCAAGAGAATGATAATTGGGGTGGAGAACCAACACGTTTCGGGAAGAATTGGCTCTGCCTTTTGGTTTTTAGTTTGGAGCTTTGTGTGCTGTGTTAAATGATTTCGTTCTTGATATTCAGTAAAAGCCAAACCTCGTCCAAAGTCAGACATCTTTATGTAATTCGGATGGCAATTTCAGGGTTATTCGTGGTTCCACTGATCTAGAAAGGTGCTCAATAGTTAGCACTTAGGATTTCTTTCAGTATGTCTTTATTTCTTTCCTTTCCTTCCTTCCTTTTTTTTCTTTCTTTCCTTCTTTCTTTCCTTCCTTCTTTTCTTTTCCTTCCTTTCTCTCTTTCTTTTCTTTCTTTCTTTCTTTCTTTCCTTTTCTTTTTTTGGTGCCCCTCAGCTCTTCAGCTCAAGGCTAGTGCTCTACCACTTGAACAACAGCGCCACTTCCGGTTTACAGAGTGGTTTATTGGACATAAGAGTCTCATGGACTTTCCAGGCTGGACTGGCTTTGAACTGTGATCCTCAGCTATCAGACTCCTGAGTAGCTAGGATTACAGGCGTGAGCCGCCGGCATCCAGCTCCCGTATATGGTTTTCTACCTTCTGTCCAGGTGATTGTTTTTACCATTGACAAGCTACACTAAGTGTGATAGGGATTAGTTATTGGTTTTTAAGTCATCGTATATGGGATTCGTTTTTAACTTGGGGAAAAATTAAGTAACTCATTTGATTCGTTATTTATGTGAAAAAGAGCCTCTTTTTTTTAAGTGCTGCAACTAATATTAAAATCCAGGAAGTAAACACTTTTTAACCAATAAATTATATACTCCTGAGGGATTTTAGGAAATGAATATTTGGCAAAATTGCTTTTGAATTTGATTAGGCTGTGAAAATCTCACCTCAGCTAAAAGCATTGTAAAAGTTTTTAGTATATTCACCCGAGGTTCCAGATCAAGATTCCAAGTCTTTAACTTGATATTTTATAATAGGTTTTTAATACATATTTGAGATATATACATTTTAGATACAGATTAAAAAAAGAGTACTCAATCATACTAGAGACTACCATTTTTTAAAGTTTGGTGCATTTCCTTGTACTATTTTTCCAACTGCATATGTGTATATTTCAAGTTAATATAATACAGATTACCATAATGTGTTTTCTTTTAACCATCTTTACATTGTTTTCTCGTTAATCTACAATTACAAAATGGCTGTATAATGTTCCCTTATCCATTTCTCTGTCATTTGGAATCTTATGCAACCTCCTTATTTTGGGTATGGAGTGTTATTACTATTGATAACAGTAAGCTGAGCTCTAAAGGTGAACTTGATGAACTTGTACTATACATACACAGGACCAGGACAGCCTGATTGGTGAATAAGAGACACTGAGTGAATATACACAGTGGAGATGGAGATGTGTGAAGATGTCAGATTCCAAAGTTCTTATAGATTAAGGATTTGGGTTTTTTATCCCAAAGGCAAAGGAAAATTATAAAAGATTGAGCAGGGCAATGTGAACTGATGTCTCATCAAGATGGCTAACTGCAGTGTGTAGTAGGTATCCCCAGAATGCAGCCTGTGAACAAAGTCAGTCAACTGCCATTGTTGAATGGTTTTAAAATAATTTTTTAATCAGAAGAATAATATCTTGTCATAAAGTTTTATTGGATCTGTTGTAGATCATAAAATCCTGAACACAATCTCCAAATACCAAAATTTGGAAAAGTCAAAAATCTCCAAAGTCTAAAATCCCCTAAATCACAATGTGAAAAGATTGATCCCAGCTGGGCGCCCATGGTGCATGCCTGTAATCCTAGCGACTCAGGAGGCTGAGATCTGAGGATTGCAGTTCAAAGCCAGCCTGGGCAGGAAAGTCCATGAGACTTTTATCTCCAATTAACCACCAGAATACCAGAAGAGGCTCTGTGGCTCAAGTGATAGAGGGCTAGCCTTGAGCTGAAGAGATGAGGGACAGTGCCCAGGCCCAGAGTTCAAGCCCCATGACACACTAAAAAAAAAAAAAAAGATTGATCCCAAATGTTGACATCTTGAAAGTTGAAATAGTGAGAATGGGGCCATGCAAGAAAGGTACAAAAGGGTAGAAAGACAAACTTTAGGGGTGGATAAATACATTTTGGATTACATATGGTTGTATCCTGTTAGAACAGTGATTATCTAGAAACTTGACAAAACATTATTTTGAGGAGTCAGTGAGGGTGCTCCCAGAGTGAGTTTAGTGGACTAGATGGGAACCATCCACCCTCAGTGTAAGAAGGCATCAGCCATTTCTGGAACAGTCACATTCAATTTCTTTTTGTCCAGCTGTTTTTGTGCTACAATGGCAGAAATGAGTAGTTGGCACAGAGACCCTAATGGCCTGAAAAGCTGAAACTCTTTCCTATCCGGATCTTTATGGTGCAGAGACCATTTGGAGGGAAGACAAGCATGGATGTTAAGTTCTTTCCCATTCCTCCCCCCATCCCCGTTCCCTGTTCCCCGCCCCCTCCACCTCCCCATCCTCTGTCCCCTTTCCCTCCCACATCCTGTCTCTGACCTTCTCCTGTCCCAGGGAATGACCTGTAAGGATGATATCCAAACTTGTCTTACAGCTTGTTGTTAAATGGGTGACTTCCCAAAAAAAGGCTTTCCTTTCACCTTTATTCCTGAAAACTAGGTTGTATGCCCATAGTCTATTGTGGAATGGTGCCATTTCTCACAATTATAATGATGAATAGTTATGTAATAACATCTTCTGAAGTAGAATTTAATCTCTACAAAAAGCAATGACCTTGCCTTATTCATTGTTGGGTTCCCAGCTTATTACAATGCCTTGCACATAGTAGGAATTTTAAAAATATTTGAACTGATGACTGTTTTGGACTTACATGGAACATTGGGTCTGATAGCTACTTGAATGGCCTAGACATAGGCCAGTCCTGTAAACCTGATCTAGAGGTTTAGTCTCTGGTATCTTGAGGTATAGTCTCTTTGGTATCTTGGATGCACAACTCTACTTGTCTATCTAGTCTTTTATAATGGAGCACATTGGACCAATGACTTTTCCAATTGGCTCACCTCTGAAGTGTGAAAGACTGTTCATGTTTGATCATATTCCAGATTATAGGAGAGAGCCAAAGTTACAAGTACATGAAGATCTAAAGTGTAAACACAGATTTATACCCAGGATGTGAGATTCAAATTTAAGAGGCTGCAAATAATGTCACATGTTTGGGAGCATGAGCTCAGTTCTGCACAGAAGGATCTGGGACTATTCTGTTACCTTTCCTTAAGACATTTGTTCCATACCAAAGGTTTTCAACCTTTAGAGAGCATATAAAATTGTGAGGATATGCTAAAAGCTTTTTAATTTTCTCAGAAAAATGCTAATGTGCACATTTCTGAAACACTGGTATGCAATATCATCAGAAGTATACAGGAGTTGCTCCAAGAGTTTCAGGTTAAAATTCTTCTTTTAACCTCATTCAAAATCAGCCATTCATACTGAAGTTTTCAACTCTTAGAAGTAATTGGCTAACTAGGGATGGTAGGTCCCTGGTTGAATGGCCTAAAGAGAAGGGCATGAGGCATAGTGAAAATGCAATTGAGTCATGATGTTTGCATTTTTCACCAAAGCTTTAAATGTATATGCAGCCTTCACTTTAATCAAAAAACTTAATTTAGGAAAGAAAGAGCCCACTTCTTTTTCTTTATAAAATCCTACTTTTATTGCTTCCTGAATATTTTTTTTCCTTTTTAAGGGAGAAATACAAACCATCTGTTCCTAGGTTCTCTGTTTGACGGCTTAACTAGGGTCATGCTAGGATTCCGATATTGTTGGGAATGATAAGAAGGAATGGATCTAGAAGGGTCTGTTGGAGGCAAGGATCAAGAGAGCCCTTGGAATGATCTCATCATGAGAAAGAAATGGTTGGATACAATGAGCCAGGTTTGTGGGCCAGGTATGCATTTTAGTATATCACCATGTCAGTCCCTTGTTGCCTAAAGCACCCATGGACTTGTACCTGACTCAAAAGCAATAATGAATGATAAAAAATATTGAAGCAGGCCGGGAGACAGTGGCTCAGGCTTATAATCCTAGTTACTAAGGAGGCTAAGGTCTGAGGCTCATACTTCAAAGAAAGCCTGGGCAGGAACGTCCAAGAGACTCTGATCTCCAATTAACCACCAGAAAACCAGCAGTGGTGCTGTGGCTCAAGTGGTAGAGCACTTGCCTTGAGCTGAAGAGCTCAGGGACAGCACCCAGGCCCAGAGTTCAAGCCCCACAACCGACCAAAAATAAATAAATACACAAAGAAGCAGTTTAGCCGGATGCCGACAGCTCATGCCTATAATCCTAGCTACTCAGAAGGCTGAGAGATCTGAGGATCACAGTTTGAAGCCAGCCCAAGGAGAAGAGTCTGTGAGACTCCTATCTTCAACAAACCACTTAGAAAAAGCCAGACATGGTACTGTGATTCTAGTGGTAGAGCACTAGCCTTGAACACAAAGAGGCTCAGGGACATCATCCAGGTCCTGAGTTTAAGCCACAAGCCACAAGCCCAGCAAAAAAAAATAAAAATAAAAATTACACACACACACACACACACACTCAGAGTTTTAAATCTCTGTAAGGTACAGTGGCATATGCCAGTGGCTCTTTATCAGATCTACTCATGACTTCCTGCCTAAGATCATTTTCTGGAGCAAAAAGAGGAAGCCCAAACAAGAAATGCAGAAGAGCTTCCTTACCTATCAGACTGGGATAGCTGTGAGAATGGTTCTACTCTGTCTCCAAGAGTTCCTCAGCAGTAATAGCACCCAGATACTTTTTTTTTAACCAGTGATGTTGAATAACTTAATTTCTCTAATACTTTTTTTTATTCTGTATACTGGAGATAACAGCACTAACTTCATAAGATCAGTTCATTGGGTGTTCTATATTTTGTCTGGCAACTCTATTTCTGGCATATGACTAACCTCAATAAATATTGATGAGTAAGTTGAGTAAGTGAATGAATGAATGACTAGCATAGTTCTGATAAATAGAACAATAAACTGTTAAAAACTTGATTGCTCATGTAAGAGGTACTGGTCTAAATTATAACTAAGAGTCACAAAAAGATAAAAAATGTCACCCCTCTAAAAAGCATTCTCCTTTTTACAATCCTTAAGTCTGGCTCTGGCCTGAATGTGACCATACTGTATACTTGCTGTTACTCAAAATCTGCATGGGATGAATTGTAACCTTCTGGTAATGCAGGTTCCTTGTGCCACAATTTATTTCTTCATTCCACACATTTTTGGTTTCCTATGTTTGCCTAATTGTTTATTAGTGTGTACAGTTGTACAAGAAAATGGACTGGATGGTGTGTGGCTTCAGCCATTCTGAAGTACATCATCTCTGTATCTTCCTGTAAAATTGCCCAAACTGCTTTTATTCCAGCCGAACCCTGGGGTTTTGGGTAAAGTCATTCACCTTGATCAAACCGTCAGGACCAATTCTGTTTGGAAAAATAAATACCTGAGATTAGTTTGGTTAACAAGTAATCTTAAGTAAAGAACTTATGTAAAGAATCTTATATAAAGAACTTGCTTGTTCCAAATTAGTTGATTTGTGATAGTACTGGGGTTTGAATCCAAGCTTAAGCCATGTTTGCAGCCTTTTATGCTTTAACTTATTTTTCAGATAGAGTCTCATGTTTTGTCTTGGCCATGCTGGAACCATAATCCTTCATATCTAGCCTCACAAGTGTACCTCACCATGCTCAGCTTGTTTGTTGAGATGAGATCTCACTTTTTGCCTATGCTGGCCTCAATTGGGATTCTTCTGATCTCTGCCTCCCAAGTATCTGGGATTACCTGGCCTTTTCATCTTTTCCACTTAACTCTTGATATCCTTACTCTTTTTCATATTTAATGTTTCTCACAATTTTTATGTTCCTAGTACACTAAAACTGACAAATTCTCCTTGACTTAGCAATGGGGTAATGTCCAGCTGTACAATTTAAAAATACAAATTGAAAATGCATTTCCTATAATTAATATACTAAATGTCTTAGCTTAGAGTGGGAACTGTGCTTCTCGGCTGAAATCAGCAACTCAAGAGATTATTGAACCGAATGTCATTGGCACAGAAAATGACTAAATTAAAATTGGAGCCCAACATTGGTGGCTTGTGTCACAAGGCAGAGATCTGAGGGTCACAGTCCAAAACCAATCCAGGCAGGAAAGTCTATGAGACTCATCTCCAATAAACTACTCAGAAAAAGCCAAAATGGAACTATGGTTCAAGTGTTAGTGCTAGTCTTGAGAGAAGAAGCTCAGGGACGATGCCCAGGCCCTTAGTTCAAGCTCCAGGATTGGCATGTTCAAGTGTTAGTGCTAGTCTTGAGAGAAGAAGCTCAGGGACGATGCCCAGGCCCTTAGTTCAAGCTCCAGGATTGGCATGTTCAAGTGTTAGTGCTAGTCTTGAGAGAAGAAGCTCAGGGACGATGCCCAGGCCCTTAGTTCAAGCTCCAGGATTGGCGTGTGCATGCGCGCGCGCGCACACACACACACACACACACACACAAATTGAAAACTTAATATCTACTGAATGGATGTTTTTGTACCGCTGTAAAATTGGAAAGTTGTAGGTCAAATCAACTTAAATTGGGGATTATCTATAGAATACTTTCTCCCCTAATGGCTAAAAGTTGACTCACACTTCATGTTCGATGTAGTTTAGCATTCTGCTGACATGGGATGCAGAGATTTCCCCATCTACTTCTGCAATGTATGTGTAGAGAAACTGGAAGGTGCTGAAAGGGATCCGGGGAGGTCCTCCATCATGGTCACAGGACAAAACTTCACACACTATCTTGAGAGTTTTGGCAATGGTCTATGAAATCATAAGATAAAATGAGTAGAAATTCACTCTTCCCTGAAATCAGTTCAGATAAATGAAAGAAAACAGAAATATCGCCCTTATAAAATGAAGTGAGAATGATTTAAAATTCTAGATTTCTTCTTTTTTTTGTTTGATCCTGGAGCTTGAACTCTGGGCTTGGGCGCTGCCCTTGTGCTCCTCAGCTCAAGGCAAGTGCTCTGCCGCTTGAGCCACAGCGCCAGTTCCGATTTAAAATTCTAGAAAGCATAAAATTAACTTAATAAGTTAATTTATTCTACAACTATTGACTATGAGCTATATTTTTCTTTATTGAAGGGTTCAAAAAGACAAATTGTTATTTTATTGGTTCTGGACCTGGGCTTGAACTTAGGACCTGGGAGTTGTCCCTGAGTTTTCTTTGCTCAAGGCTAGCACTCTACCACTTGAGCCACAGATCTACTTCTGGAGCTTTTTGGTAGTTAATCAGTGATAGAAGTTTCATGAACTTTTCTGCTCAAGTGGGCTTTAAACTATGAGCCTCCTGGTAGCTAGGATTATAGGTAAGAGTCAATGATGCCTGGCTAAAATAGATAAACGTATTTTTGAGGCCTTAAAAATTATCCTTAGGTGGGACTAGGAAGGTGGCTCCGTGGTAGAGTGCTTGCCTAGCATGCATGAAGCCCTGGGTTTAATTCCTTAGTACCACACAAACAGAAAAATCCAGAAGTGGCACTGTAGCTCAAGTGGTAGAGAGCTAGCCTTGAACACAGTGAGGCTCAGGGACAGAGCCCAGGCCCTGAGTTCAAGCTCCAAGGTTGGCAAAAAAGAAAAGAAAGAAAGAAAGGAAGGAAGGAAGGAAGGAAGGAAGGAAGGAAGGAAAGAAAGATTATCCTTAGGTAGTTGTACAAAGGAGTTTCAGTTCAAAATATAAGTTTGTCAGTATAATGAATCTTTTAAAAAATATTTTATTTATTTTGAAGTAGTTGTACAAAAAGGTTTCAATTCCACAAATCAGATTATGAGAACAATGCATCTTAATGTCACCTTTTTCACTATTCCTCCCCATCTCTTCCGATAAGAAAATACATTTATCAATTGCTAGATGTTCTTATTAAAATTTTTCTAACTGTTTTGGTTTAATCAGAGTAACCTCAATAAAGAATTGAGTTTATATTAATATAAAATTATAATTATTAAAATGATTATTTCTATGAAATTAAATTATTTGTTATTAGTGCTCTCCAATCTTATCTCTGAGGAGTTAAGGTTATTCATCTAACTTATCTATTCCAACAAGATAATTCAGGCAAAGCTACAGTAGGGGAAAGGAGGGTATGAGAAGGAAGATTATGGTTGCAGATGCTGGAAAAATGGTACCAAACATGAAGATAAACCCATTCTTGAAGGGTGCCAGTGGCTCATGCCTGTAATCCTACCTATTCAGGAGGTTGAGATCTGAGGATCGTGATTGGATGGTAATCTGGGCAAGAAAGTCTGTGAGACACTTATCTCAAAGTAACTACGAAAAAGCCAGAAGTGGAGCTATGATTCAAGTGGTAGAGCACTAGCCTTGAATAAAGAGTTGAGAGGCAGTGTCCAAGCCCTGGGTTTAAGCTATAGGAAAATAAAAACAAACAAAATTCTTCTGTATGGGGATGCATCTAAGTAAAATCATTTAGTACTTCTTGTTGTGTTAACACTGACAGATGAATGTCACAAGTTTTAATAATAGAAGGGGTACTCGAGGGGGTTGTGCAGGCATGTACTCAACATAGAGAAACCCTAAGAAAGAGATAGAGGAAGAAGCAAGGAGGAAGGAAGGAAAGAAGGGGATAAAGGGAGGGAAGAGAGGAAAGATTTTATAGGACCAAAAGCTCTTTCTAATGAAACTTGAACATCAGTGGTCTTCAGAGCTGATCCTGTCTTTAAATAAATATAAAATCTTTGCATAAATTTCATGAGTGAAAAAGTTATGAAATGATAGGCTACAGAAAAGGAATAATTCAAGGAAAAGACTGGCTCTGAATTAGCAGATAGGTCAGCATGTATTTCTTCATGGTTTGCTGAAACTGACAATGTACAGATTGCACACACACCCTCCAGGGATCTGTGAAAACAGTCCTGAGTGGCCAGCTAGGTGTGACTAGGTGACTGAACAAGCAGTTGTGCATCTCATACATGACTGGCCGGAGGCTAGTCCATGTTCTCTGACAGGTGATCACTGTTCTGCTGTCATCGTCTCCCTGACTATAATGAGTGTCTATAGGGAGTTTGCTGGTGTGTGTCATGCAGGGCTGGCAGTCTGTGTGTCAGGAGGCATATGAAGATGTGAATAAACTTGGCCCATCATTTTCCTGAAGTGACTATTTTATTTGATGGCAATGAATTTAAGCATTATTTGCATCTGTTAATACTTATTAAGTTATTCCAATTTTATTTCCTCTTAGCATTGCTATTATATGAAATAGAATCTTGACAGTCATTTTCAAATGATAAACAAAGCTGGGTACTGGTGGCTCACACCTATAATCCTAGCTACTCAGAAGGCTGAAATTTGAGGATTGCAGTCAGTTCAAAGCCAGTCCAGGTAAAAATGTCTGTGAGACTCATCTTCAATTAACCACCAAAAAAAATGTAGATTTGTGGCTCAAGTTATAGAGTGCTAGCCTTGTGCAAAATAACTCAGGGATAACACCTAGGGATAACACCTAGGGCTTGAGCCCCACGACTGGGATACACATATGAACATACACACACAAACACACACACACACACACACACACACACACACACACACACACACACACACACGATAAACCAGGGGTTGGTAAAACATCAGCCAATGAGTGAACATGTCAGATACTGCGTTTGAGTCCCAGTATCTGACCAAAAAAAAAAAAAAAGGAAAAAAACCACACACAAAGTTAAGGAAATTTAGGGTTTATCGCAAGCCACTTCCTTGGGGGTCCTCACATGGGAAGAATTATGAGAACACTGTATAGGGCATAATTACAGGTACTGCATTTAAGTCAGATGGCATGAGAAGATAGCCACAGCTGTCAGGAAGGGAGGGAAGGCCTGAATGTGAGATGTAACCACTCCATGAGTGGTTTGGGAGACTTACAAGATGAGTTTGTGCACCTAACACTTTTTCACTGCTTCTCTAAAATACTCTGCAACCTTTTCAGCACTTCCTTTATTCCATTTTCCTCTTTCCTGGGTGTTGTTATGGACCAAACACCCCCCCCATCTCATTTTTTGAGGCCAAACGTTCAAGACTGAGAATGTGATTCTATTTGGAGGCAAGACCATTCTGTGTGGGTGCCAGTCCTGGGGCTTCAACTCAGGGAAAGCACAAATAGGAGGACTACAGTCCAGGTCAGAGCATAAAGTGATACTTTACCTGTAAAATAACTAATACAAAGATGAGCTGGTGGCATGGCTTATGTGGTAAAACACCTGCCTAGGAAGCATGAGGCCCTGAGTTCAAATCCTAATATTGTTCCAAAGGAAAAAAGCATTATGAAATATTTTTAAAGATTTACTAAATAGCTGAATGGGTAAAGAACTCTAAGAGCAGGAGCATTTTGATAAATTCAAACAGAAAGTGAAATGATCTTTATTTTCTTCTCCTAGATTTTTTTTTTGTCAGATGAAGATCCCCTTTACAGAGGTAGCTTTGGACATCTTACAAGCCTCAAAAAATGAATTGTGAGCTGGGTCTAGTGGTACATACTTATAATTAACAACACCCAGGAGGCTGAGGCAGGAGGAGCCCAAGTTCTAGGCTAGTCTATGTTAGTGATAAGACCTTGTCTCATTAAAACAACATTAACCCAAAGGAGGATACTCTTAGGAGAGGAACACAAAGGCAAAATGCCTATTTGCCTCTGATCTTATAAAATAATATTTACAAAAATGAACTCCAGGAATTAGAAACAAGAGGTTTTTTGTTGCTCTTTTTGTTTTGTTTTGTTTTTGTCTTGGTTGTTCATCCATCTGTTTTGGGGAAGGCAAGGGGGGCAGAGAAATGGAGGGACAAAAGGTGAACAAATGCAGCAATGGTACTCACTAGACACTATGTTGAAAATGAACTACACAACTTGTGGCTGGGAACAGGAGGGAAAAACTGGGAGTGAGGGAAGGGGTGACATTATCTAAAAAGAAATGTACTCATTATCTGACTAATGAAACTGTAACCTCTCTGTATATTACCTTTTAATAAAAAAATGTAAAAACAACATTAACAATGAAAATAAGGGCAAAAATTTCTGCTAACAAAATATTTATCAACATTTTAGGCAAACACAATTATTTATCCAATACATGCTCTTTTCAGTTTTATAACTAATTTCAGTGGGAAACGGGATGACACCGGCAGCCTGGAGGATGAAATGCTGAAAGAGGAGAGGATCACAGGTCTGTCCGCCATACTATTCAGAACCACATGTTAGACCCAGAGGGCTCAAAACTGGAGACAAATGTTCCTGTTACTGGAATTAGGCTTTCCACAAGAAGCAAAGTGCTTTTCTAGATGTCAAAAGATCATGGTTTGTTTATAAAAGAGAGAGAAAATCCTGGGCTTGTCTCCAAGGACATGTGGATTTAATTGGAAGCAAGGCCTTCAGTACATGTTGATACCTTTTGTCTATTAGCTTGTTTGGCCTGCTAAAACAAAATATCATTGACTCAATAATTTATAAATAGTAGAAATTTACTGCTCACAGTTCTGGAGGTTGGGAAATCTAGGATCATGGTACTAGCAGGTTAAAAGGCCAGGAGACTTCTTCATAAATGGTGGTGCCCTCTTGCTCTGTCCTCTCAATGGAAGGGCTAAACAGGCTCCCTCAGTCCTTTCTGAGAATTTAGAAGGGCTCTACCCTCATGACCTCATCATTTCTCCAAGACCCTACACCTCCTAATATTGTCACCGTGGGGTTAGGTTCCAATATATGAATTTGGAGGCGACACAACTCTCAGATCGTAGTACCAAACAACCCCACATCCAAGCGCCCAGAAACAATGTGACATGATGCTTCCCACTGGCTCATCTCTGGTCTCAATGGCGCTGGGGCCCCAGGAGTCTGGGCCACACTGTCATCTGCTCCCTGGCTTTGGTGGCCCACTTCACAGGCCTTCACTACTTTTGAGTAGTTTGAGATGTTTGGGTTATATCTTTGTCCCTTAGTCCAGAGTTAGCCCAGGTGTGACTTTGGTAAGCCAAACTACCTCACTCCTCCTACTGGTTCCTAGTGTTTTTGTTTTGTGTTTTGAAAAACCAAAAAACCAGAGTAGACAGCTGGGCTGACTTGACCTCTAGGTGTTCTTTGCCAGGGAGGGTGAGGGGAAAGTCAGCTACCTCAGGGTCTCTCAGAATTGACTCTCTCCAGTGGGAGGCACGAGGGTATCTCAGAAGCAGAGACCCCATGGAACATTCGATTCAATCTCTTTAGTTTAGAAGAAGGCTACAGCTCATGTCACAGTTTCCTCCCCAACCTGGGAAACAAACAGAACAAACCTAGCAACTACACAGTATTCTAAGGAGACCGCAGTTTGGCTTTCCAAAATCACACTTGGCAAGTCTTAGCTATGGGACAAAGGGGATAACTCAGACATCTCAAACACCTCAAAAGTGGTGAGGAGCTTTGAAGTAGACCACCAAAGCCAGAGAACAGATGACAGTGTGGCCCCGACTCCTGGGGTCCCAGTGTCATTGAGACCAGAGATGAACCGGTGGGGAGCATTCACCATGCTTTGATCTGTTAAATATGTTGGGACATTCAGCTCCTTCACAGCTTGGGCAGCACAGCAGCACTGAAAGGAAACCAGAGGTTCTGGAGAGAACCAAGGTATGTGGGAACCCTGTCAATTGGCTGCTTTGAAGACTAAGATCTTCCCTATCCTTAAACACTCAATTGTCCCCTGAAGGAGTATTGAGGAGGGAGGGGCATTTACCTGGAGGAGTTTCTGTCCAGACTGACTTCCTGAATTGGAGCCTATCTACTTATGTTCTTACCCTTTGTAGATGGAGGTCTATTTCCCACAAATGCAATTAAGAGGCAGGTTTTCCCTTTGAAAAATCTCTAAATGTGGTATGAATAACTTGTAGACAAGTTAATGGACTATGCCAAGGTTTTGTTTTCCCTTTTGAGAAACCTTGAGATTTTTTTTTTCTTCTCAGAAGTAAGCTCAGTCCTTACAGACAGTTCATTCACCTCTACTAAGGTTTCCTCTCCTCTTTGGAGGACGGTAATTTACTCATTATACAAAGCTATAACAATGAAGAAACAAAATAAGTTTCTTCTTTCCTTCTCTTAAAAAATGGTTATGGTGGATGCAGGAGACGCATAGGAAAAGCTGTAATCCTATGAGATTACACCATTTCTTCTGAATTTACTCCGCAACAAAAAATGCCAACTATGTGTCTCAAGCATATTCAAGAAGAAAGAAGATCATATTTGGATATGCTGAATAATTCAAACTCCCTTTTCATATCCTGTGCTACAGAGGCAACATTTTGTCCTCAGTAATTGTTAAACTTGTTTGAATTTCAGAGATTAAAAAAATCCTATTTCTGATTGTGTCCATATAAGTTATTATCACAGCGATTAACAAGAGTGAGTCCACATAATATGCACCCAGGGTTTTAAACATATGGAAAGGCAGCTTTCAGCGGCTTTCTCTTCAAAACAGACAAATGGTTTTCCAGTTGTCAAGTAAGATACATTTGAGAAAGGCATGAATTTGTATGAACATCCTGCAGCCATGGTGATGTCATGATTGCAATTCTAGAAACAACTTCATCTGTCTGCTTGCTTTTCTATTATCTCTGTTCTTGCATTCAATTATGTTTATCTATCATGGGTTTTTTTTGTTGTTGTTTTATGGTTGGTCGTGGGGCTTGAACTCTGGGCTTAGGTGCTGTCCCTCAGCTCTTCAGCTCAAGGCAAGTGCTCTCCCACTTGAGCCACAGCGCCACTTCTGGCTTTTTTTTCCTTCTGTTTATGTGGTGCTGAGGAATCAAACCCAGGGCCTCATGCATGTGAAGCAAGCACTCTACCACTGAGCCACCTTCCCAGGCCCTCCATCAGTTTTAAAAGTCTCCATCCCAAATCAAGCAAGCATTGTTCTAACACTGACTCTTCCTTATCTCCAGGAATTATAAAGAAAAGAGTTGAGGTCAAGTGAAAATAAACTTGAGGGCAAAGATTGAAATTCATAAAGAATCCAAAATCCATACTTTGGCCAACTCCCCAGAGCCAAGTAATAATATTCTCTGTCTCTGTCTCTGTCTGTCTGTCTTGTCTGTCTCTCTCTCATTCCTACTTTCAGCTGATGAGCACAGAAATGACATTAATTCAGAGAGGAGAAGATTTGAAGAAGATATATCCTTGACTGTGTATATAGACAGAGTGCTCTTTCCAAGCCTAGACACGGGTTTTCTCCTAAGGAACTAAATTCATTTTTAAAAAAAGTTAACTTACAACTCCAAGAGAGCTACAAGCAAGAGCCAAAAACTTCAGCCACTCAATCTCCTCCGTGAAGCGACCCACGTTCATCACACTGTTGAATAAATCTGTTGGGAGATTTAGCACCTTCCACATCTGGGACAGCTCATCTGCATGGATGATCAGTCTGCCAGCAACCTGCAGGCAGGGAACAGACACAGCACAGAAGCTGGAGAGGACAAGAGATGCCCCAACTTCTTCCAGCACAAAGACAGGAGTGGGAGGTATTAGGGAGGTCAGAAGACCTTGTTTGGCAGTTGTTTTTTCAAGGTCTAGTGATAACTTAATAATTTTTTAATTCCAGATGTAAAAAATGAGGGATATATATGTTTATACTACATTTATTTTATTCAGTGCTGGTACTGGGGCTTGAACTTAGGGCTTTCTACTTTTTCTTTTTTTCTTTTTTCTTTTGTGTGCCTAAGGCTAGCACTCTGCTACTTGATCCATACTGTCATTCACTTCTGGCTTTTGGGTGGTTAACATATAAGAATCTCTCAAACCTTTCTGCTCTGGCTGGCTTAAAATCTCAATCCTCACAGATCTCAAGGCCTCCTGAGTAGCTAGGATTATAGGTATGAGCCATAGTGCTTAGCTTATGCTATATCTAAGTTGTTTTTGTTGGTTATTTTTTTTTACTGATATATGTATGCTCTCTGGTTTTAGTCCTTGCTTCTCTGCATAATACAGACAAGATAGCCTGAAAACAGAAGCAGCAGGCAGAAGACTTTCCTGATACCACTAGGGGGTAGTGGAGTGAGCAGGACATTGCTATTTTGCTTCCACACTTCATTGAGTTCTTCCCTCTAGATTTCAAGTGCATCCCTCCTATTTCCCAGGGATGATGTGAGGTACATGGCTGACCAATAGGGGTTTAGTATTCATGTCTAATGCTCTCTGCTCCCAGGCACTTTAGAACTCCACCTTGTCCTCTGCACAGGGGTCACTTGATAGATCAGAGGAGGAGCTGGTTGTTGGCCAATGATTCAGTGAGGGTGCAGATGCTCCAGTGAAGTTCCCCAACACCTTCCCAAGCTCTGATTCCTGTGTATGTGCACCAGTACTCGGACTTGAACTCAAGACTTGGACACTGTCCCTTAGCTTTTATTGTTCAAGCTTGGTGTTCTCCACATGAGCCATAGCTGCACTTCACGTATTTCAGTGGTTAATTACACTTTCCTGCCCAGGCTGGCTTCAAATCTTGATCCCCAGATCTCATCCTTCTACTAACTAGGATTAGAGCTATGAGCTACAGGCACCTGACTCCCTCTCATCCTAATGAAATGATAAGCCTCTAGAACTGAGGTAGTTAGGAAATTCAAGTTCTGAATCATCCCCAAAGCCCCTCTGTCTTAATTCAGGGAACAGTGATGCTTATCTAGGTTTCCTGGGAATTGACCAAACCACAGATATCTGAAAAGCCAGTCCCTCCTCTTCCCTTCACAGGGAAACTCCTAGGATGATGCAAGCTGAGGAAGCTGAGGGTGTGTCTGTACCTGGGGAACTACAGGGGGGAACTACAGTATATTCCCTCTGGACTGCAATTGGCTTCACTGCAGGGTCTTGATAGCATCAGGAAGATGCTATCATCATGGAGAGACAGCAGACTACACTTTTTAGGCATTTCACTGAGCCCCTGGGTATCCCGCAGGTCTGAGGGCTCTATGGTGGTCTGAGGGAAGCCCACCCTCTAGCCTCTATCTCCCTGATTGCCAGAGTGACAGATGACCTTTGTACCCCACTGGCCTCAGTGACATCCCTACCATGTTTCTTACCCGAGAGTGCAAGACCTTTAAGAGCTCAGGTGTTAGCTCTGCCCAGTTGGACAAAGCGACTCGCTCAGATCTCTCTCTCACAGGAGGAATCTCTCCACGGGACATGGCCCCAAAATACCTGCAAAAAAAAAAAAAGCCTGTGAGTGGGGGACTGTCCTATACTTGAGTGGCTTCTGGCTGCTTTAAGGATCCCCTCCCCTTTGTTGAAGAAATGAAGAGAGGAAAGAACATTTGTCAAGTGATTAGATACTGTGTTTAGTTTCATTTGCATATGGGAAAAGTTCTGATTGTGTTACTTTCCAATTAAGGAACAGAGACTACTTAGGGGATAAAGTTATTCCTCTGTAAAGATGAGGAACAACCAACAGAAGTTTAGTATGCACTTGCACTTTTCCTTGGGCATATTTGGCTAGATTTTGTTTTATTTTTTTCCAGTCATCCCTCCTAAGCAATATATGTATGCATATATATATACATATATATGCAGAAAGACATACATATCCTAAGCTATAAATAAGATATATACATATGTATGTGTGTGCTTGGTATTAGGCAGTGGGTGGGGAAGAGAAGTTGGGAGAGAATTGAAATGACTTACAGGAGAAGGGGAGGGGTGGAAGTGCTTTGGGGGTGAGGAAGGTTTCCTGGCTTGAGGTTGTGAATCCCGGGGCTTCAGCAAGAAAGACTGAAGACTGTCAGGACATCAAGGGAAGCTTGGGAATGAAGACAAGCCAACAAAGGCTGGAAACAACTTTATAGGGTACATATGATTCAAAACCTTGCTCTTCCCTAAGACTGTCAGCAAACCAAGCCTGCTCCCCATGTTGTGGGGTGAGCCGTTGCAGAGCAATGTACAAGACAGACAATCTTACTTCAGGATTGGATGAAATGCACAGAGGCTGCCTGAAGCGGGGTATGGACACAAGCAATTGGCTTGCGGGTGGTCAATGGTGTGTGACAGGCTCTGTTTTCCATCAAATGTCTTGTAACTATATCTGAATCACAAACTTCTGCCTGTCCCTGAAAACACACACACACACACACACACACACACACACACACACACACACACACACACACCACACCATTACTTTCTCTAGAGCCAAACAGTATAAGAAGAATATAGGAAGGTTTTTTTTTTTTTTAAAATAAAGGCTCACAATCAGACCAAATCAGTACGTTCCAGTTTCCCCTTGGAAGTGGATCAGCAAGAAGGCAGAGGAAATCATCTAAGGGCACCTTTGACAAAGTCCCTAAGAAATATCTGCAGATAGCTTAGTTGGGGTGAGGGTGGGTGCAGTGTGACCACTGGAGGGGATGTAGCCTCAGGATTTGTAACCTGATGTGGGTGACATCAATGGATGGGACAGTGACATCATAGCCCCCCTCATTCTATCAAAGTGACTACCCACGTGAAGAAACTTCGTAGAATGAAAGGTATTGTCATGGATTCAGTCCTCTGCGTCTTTGAGCTCCCTTGGCGACAGGCAGTTCCATGGCATTAACAATAGTAATTCACATATATCTACTTGAAGAACTAATAGGTCTATGTCCTGCAGATGCCTGGAAGGTAAACTCTTTGTTGACAGGATATATGTAGGAAAATTCTTGCTTGCAATGAATACACATTTTGTCTTGGATATACTTGTGGAGTTTTATTCTCTGAAAGGCTACAAGTTTGTAAGTCACATAAAACAATCCGATAAGTGCTTTGGATGTCTCAATAGGCTGGAGAGGGTTCTTAGGTCACGCTCTTTTTCATAGTAGTTAAAGTACAAACTGATCTTTCATGGATGTCTGAAAAATTTATAGCACATCATACAATATGGAGCAAGTAGGCTACAATAATGGAATGTTTTCTTCCATAAATGTCAAGGACAATATGAAGAAATGCCATTTTTCTTACTATAATGCAGTAGCACAAGAACAATAAAACGGAGCTGTAAACTATCATCTAATATAAAACAAAGTCTATCTGAGTGTGCCAAAATGAATTAGTCTTCTGCTGTTAAAGTCCAATCTTCGAGGTAATATATAAAATTTAGAATAGAAAACTGCACAAGATTCATGATTAGGTAAAGCAACTACATTTGTGCCTTCTTTCAGAGCACTATAGCTTACTTTCCTTCCATTTGTAATAGGGTTTTTTTTTCTTTGCACAGCACAGAAGCACCAGAGCCTTGATCTAGAGACTGTAAACCCCACTTCGATGGCATTTTGTGTCTTCTGCAAAGGGTTAACAGCTTTTTCCTACTCACACCTCAGGCTGAGGTCACCCTCTTCCCCAGCCCTTACCTTTCCCTTTTTCTTCCCCCTTCTCCTTGAAGCACTGCTGAAAGGGTAATCATCCAACCATAAAAACATCCACAAAAGATCCAGGTCTACTCAGTTCCCAACTCCTGTCCCAAGGCTGGTTACCCAGTTTTAAGTTACTAGCTAGTTTGTATAAGAAGCAGTTTGACAATGGAGGGGCTTTCTGTGTAAATCTACCGCAATGCAGGCCAGCAATTGGCGTGCAAGCCCATCGATTGAGCAGCCTGTGAGGGGTCTCTGGGAAGCAGCACCCCGCTGGAGGCATGCAGATTATATCCAGGCCTGGCCTCCTCACTCAACTCTGCCTCCTTGTCCAGGTTGCTAGAAATCTTCATGTTCAGAACTGTTCAAAGAAACACTGAGGACAATAATAGTCTGTTTCCCCAAAGGCAAGAAATGCAGTGTGTTTGAGGGAAACATGAGTTTTCACAGTCTTGGAGGAAGGTGTCTCATTAAAGCAGCGAGCCAGTTTGCTGGGGTGATGCCTCCTCTTCCATCCCAAGGGTTGCCCCATGGCCACCCTCCAGGTGCACTGCTGCCATCTGGTGGTGAGATGGGAGAACGAGGTGTGTAAATTTAAACCGGGAGGAGCTGCTGTCCCAGTTGGACTCAGGGACGGGGTGGTAGGTAGGTATGTGTTGATGGGACATGCTAATCCACCCTGGCCTCAAGACACTTGGACTATTGCCCTGGTGTCTTGTTGCTCACTTTGGCTCACTTAGGGAAGGACATGGCACCCTGGCTCTGTCTCATCAAATAGCTGAAAATCACAAAGATGATGCTAATAAGCCTGGGCTTCATGCAGCCACGAGGACCTCTTAGTTTTCCATGTGCTCCCTTCTCCTCACCCCTGCCCTCCCAGGAGCCTGGAGGTGAAGAAACACGTACTCGGCCGCCCACTGGATGAGATCCTGAGGCTGGGTCCGGATGGCAGCTTTGGTAAACTGCTTCAGCAGCTCGGGCAGCTCCGGTGGGATGCATATTTGCTTGTCTGTCTGAGGCATTGATTGCTTGACCTATGTATAGGAGAGAAAAAAAGAAAAGACAAGTTCTTGAATCCTAAGATGGCAACAGAAAGTTGCAGAAAGTCGCCAGGTCTCTGACACTTCTCATTTGGGGGAAAATATATTCAAACCATATGACGGTCAATTGTAAAACACGTATTACTATTCCCTATTGTTGTTGTTGTTGTAAATAATTCTGACCTTAAGAAAACACACAGTACTTAGAAAGTAGAAATCAACACAAGTAAGCAAAAATACTCCTTAGTCATACCAACCCAAAATACTGGACAGCTTCTTCCAGAATTTTATCAAGCTAAACATGGTGTGTTTGTATAAATAAAAGATGGGACTTCAAAGAGCAGCTTATTTAGGCAATGCTGTGTTATGAACATCTTTCCAATGTCACTTTATCTCTTACTAGGCTGGGTAAGAATTGTAGCAAAATTGACTCTATAAATCCTTTCCAAAGAAAAATAACTATTAAACCGCTCTCTTTCTGTGTTTTGCTATCTACTCTAATTGGAAGAGAATGAACATTGTCATATGGAAACTTCCAAGATGTATGAAAACACAACATGACAACTTATAGATGGTATACAATTTTATGTACAAATAAGCCAGATTAAATAATGCTGTTTGTATTTTATTGTTTGTTTTGGCACTGCTGTGCCTCATTCAGCTTTTTTCCCTTTCACTTGAGCCACACCTCCACTTCTGGCTTTTGGCTGGTTAATTGGAGATAAGAGACTCATAGATTTGTCTGCTCAGTGGCTCTGAATGGAGATCCTCAGATCTCAATTTCCTGAGTAGCTAGGATTATAAGCATAAGCCACTGGCACCCAGCTAAATAATTCTGTTTTTATTAAAGAAAGGGAAAGAGTCAAAGATGGACTTTGACCCTCTGACTTCAAAAATCCCTAAATGCCAGGCAGATCTCAGTAACATCCTCAATTTGCAGGCACAAAAGCGAAATGAATCATCAAAGGCCAGGTGAAGTAAATGAAACACATTCCGAAGAGTGAGCAAAGGAAAAATTTAGGGCTGACCTGGGAGAAAATGAAGGTAGCAGAATCTAGAATCCTGGGAGACCAATATCCAGGCAAGGAGGGAAAAGACCAGGGCTTGGCCCACAAAGCAAGTGGCTTAATTAAATGACACCTTTTCTAGTCTAACCTTTAACCTCTCCAAGGGACCTTCAGTGTGAAAAGGTAGACTGAAAACACCTGCTATCACAGCGTTAGTGGCAAAGAACTGGCTCCATCATTTGCAGCTTCTAGCTAGAGGAGAAACAACAACATACTACATCTAAGTTTAGGTATACCAACAATAGCCTAGGTCAAAAACCCAAGATAAGGCACTAAAGTGGTCTTAGACTGTTTGGTGCCCTATTCCATCTTATTTATGTTATTTTATTGGGAGAAGAGTGCAATGTTAATAACTAATTTAAGGTTTTATAAAAAGTCTAATTTGTGCCCAGTGCAGTGGCTCACATCTGTAATCCCAGCTACTTAGGAGATGGAAATGGAGGTTCGTTGTTCAAAGACCACTCTGAGCAAGAAGCTAGTGAGACCTACCATATAATTAGGTGTGGAGGTTCACACCTGTTATCTCAGTTATGAAAAAGATAGATGCAGGAAGATTGCAGTCCCAAGCAAAAAACGTGAGGCCCTATCAGATAAAAGGCCCAGAGTTCACACTCCAGACATGAAAACATAAAAAGTCAAGAATACAGGGCTGGGAAGGTTGCTCAGTTGTAGAGCGCTTGCCTTGCATGACTGAGGCCCTGGGTTCGATTCCTCAGCACCACATAAGCAAAAAGAAAAAAGCCGGAAGTGGCATTGTGGCTCAAGTGGTAGAGAGCTAGCCTTGAGCTGAAGAGCTGAGGGACAACACCCAGGCCCAGAGTTCAGGCCCCACGACTGGACCAAAAAAAAAAAAATGCAAAAGTTTCACTCTGTACACTTGGCTTATAGTTCCTGTTTTCCTCTGCATTGATGCTCTATTCCTTCCACCCTTTCAGCCTTCCTCCTGCTAAGTAGGTGGTCTTCAGATCTGAGTCAAGTTTTTCTGTTCACTGTTTTTGAAGAGCTCACATCCTACACAGGTCTGTTGATAGGTTTGGGTTTTTTTTTGTGGAGTTGTATTTTTGTTTGGGGTTTTTTCATGTGTGTGCTGGTCCTGGAGTTTGAACTCAGGGCGTAGGCACTGTCCCAGAGCTTTTTTTGCTCAAAGTTAGTGCTCTACCAGTTGAACCACAGCTCCACATCTGGCTTTTTTGGTGGTTAATTGGAGATAAGAGTCTTATGGACTTTCTATCCAAACTGGCTTCAAACTTCAATCCTCAGATCTCAGCTTCCTGAGTAGCTAGGATTACAGGCATGAGCCACCAGCACTAACTCCATCCTGCTTTATATTACACTCCATACGTAAGCTCCCTAGGATGGTCATGGGAGAATGGGTTCCAGGAGAATTGATGGCAGTAAGCATTTCATAGTGACATGAAATTTACTATCATTTTACAACTATTCACCAACTTACAACACTTGGATACTGTTTGGCACAGTCTATAAACTTCCAGATTTCAGCAGTTATTGTTTTTATGCTCAAGGTTTTATGTGTAACACCTGCCACCAGAGAAGCTTGTATATACATCTCATTTAAACCAACCCAGAAGTCTGATGATTGCTTTAACCTCAATAGTGATCATCTTTGGGCATACATATTACAAATACTTACCTTTTTCTTTAATTTGCTTGTATTTTTATATTATTTTCCCATAACATAGTACACAATTTTTCCATCATCATCACTTGTCTCAAGTAAGACAATTTTGTTCATATTTTCCAGTAATGATCTATGTTTTTATTTTTGAACTTTTCTTTCTTGCCCTCCCTCCTTCCCTTCCTTCCTTCTTTCTTTCCTTCCATCCTTCCTTTCCTTCTTCTCTTTCTACATCCTTTCCTTCTTCCCTCATTCCTTTCTTTCTTTGGTGCTGAACTCAGAATAGAGCCTTAGTCAGGCTACGGAGGAATTCTACCACTGAACTACATTCTTAGTTTTTTTGGAGACAGGGCCTTTTGCTATGAAGTTCAGGTTGGCCTAGAGCATTTGATCCTCCTGCCTGCCTCTCCTTCTTGTGAGCTGAGATTACAGGTATGTGTCACTACACTGGGTTGGTCTGAGGTTTTCATATTTTGGGGTTTTAATATTTGTTAATGTTAACAAATAACCCATGTATATGACATGCTCCGCAAGACTAATGAATCATTCCCATCCTCTTGTGGTGTGCTGAGTCTCCTTAAAAGTAACAGTGCTCAGCTGTGGCTCTAGTCAGAATCCCTGGAGAGGAATGCTTGGCAGAATGTGAACTGTCCTGCAAAAAGTATCTACACAAAGTACGCATGATGAAGTACTGAGTAACACTTTAAAACAAAGAAGATTTTTGGAATTCTGGGTTCAGGAAGGTGGGAGACAGGAGGTGGGAGTGGGCTCTTCTTCCTCTCTGCTCTGAGGTCTGAGGTGTTTGACACCTTGGGTTGGCCACATAGACACTGTTGTCCTTGTACTTGCATGTTAATGATGAATCCACTATGGATCCACCTGTTTTTAACAGAACGTTTTTAATCCATCTCTAGCAAGCTGTTTTCTATCACTACCAAAAGTTACCCTTCCCCACACACTGGAGGTTAGGAGCTAAAAGAGGAAATTTCAAGGATGTCAGTGATCTTTTATAGGGCAAATGGAGTAAGTCAGGCTTTTCTTCTAGGGAACTTTGTACCTGCACTTCTCAAGGACTGGGGTTCAGCTGATTCAGCATATCCCTGTAACCCTGAGTCATGTGCTACCTTAGGTAACCTTGTATGTAACCCTGAGATTGGGTGTGCATGCTCTGTCTACTTTGTGGGAACCATCCATAGCCAAGTACCACTGTTGTCTAGAGAGGGTATAAATAGAGACCATTAGAAGGCTGCAGCAATGAGATGACACCACTGTTGGACAGTGTGTTGTAAGGTTCTGGGCTCAGCTGTTGTTACTGTTAGTGATGAATGTGAATCAACACAACCTCCATCTGCACCTTGTCCTGCATCTTTCTGTGGCCTGCCTGAATCCAAGAACCGGAGAACCTGCAACATGCTAATCTGAAGACTAAATTGAAAGAAACATTTCACTATTTGGAAATTCTTGATGTAAAAAAGTTCAATCATACTGTAAATGTTTTATATTATCATGAACACGTCAATGAAACAAATAAACAAAAGTGAAGCCAATTTATACAAGTTCTAGTTTGTGATGAGAAGTTTGTCAATGAGAAAGGAAAAAAAAAACATGCTCTTTTTATAGTTGGATAAGAATTTGGACTAAAAAATGTAATGTGAAATTCTAATACAAAACTTGTGCTGAGTGGTCGAATACTGGCCCAGTAGGTGTGAGGCCCTGAGTTCAAACTTCAGTCTTGCAAAAAACAAAACAAACCCACTGGTTATAACCAAACTCACAATAAGCTGTAAGCTTGATATCTCTTTTAAAAGAAAATGTGTATTTGGAAAATTGAATCCAATTAATCATTTATAATCACCACACTTTTCTACCCTTTACTTAAAAAATCCCAACTATGTAATAAGAATCCATTAGATCTTTTTGTAAGGCCAGTATAAATCATCCAAGTCTTCAACAGCTTAGTCCATAGTGCTTTGCAAGTTTTTTCTATGTGTGCTCTGACGGGAAAAAGGCAAGAGAAATTCTGCTCTAAAATCAATTGTAAGGTACTTCTGCTTAAAAACTTGTAAATTTTTCATCAGTGTTTTAAGATGTGTTATAGAAGAGATTCTGGTGATTATTTAAATTGACTTCTGGAAACAACTGAGATTTATCTAAAGTTAAAAATAACATTCTTTACAAAGTAAACTATAAAATAATAGTGGTTGTTGAAGGAACAATTAGCTTCTCATTCTAATGTCCATCACTCAACTAAAGTATTGATTAGAAGCCAGGAAGAAAGTGAAAGACAAATTAGCAATGTAGATAAACTTCTTTTGCTGCAAGGAAATAAAATTCACAGCTGGCCAAAAAGACACCTAGTACTTTCTAAAGAAAAAAGAAACCAGGAACATCTTGGCAGAAACTCCCTTACTGAAAGAAGCTCTGTCAAACATTATGATTTTGCATTACTTTATAAATAACCAGGATTCTCTGGTAAGAAGTGAAGTTGCTTGCTGAGATTGATGTTTTAAACACCTATTGCTTTTTATTAAAGCTCAAAAGCATTAAGAAATTCCAAGATGGTCATTTTGAGATAAACTGAATGAGTCTGAAAGAACTAATATCTGCAGGTTGCCAGTAGCTCATGCTTGTAATCCTAGCTACTCAAAAGGCTGAGATCTCATGATCGAGATCCAAAGACAGGAAAGCTCACGAGACTTTTATTTCCAATTAACCACCAGACAACCAGAAGCGTTGCTATGGCTCAAGGTGTCTGGGACAGCTCCCAGGCCCTGAGTTCAGGCCCCATGACTGACCAAAACAAAAACAAAAACAAAAACTAGTATAAGCCTACTTCTTGTACTCTTATTATTTTAAGTATGAAATGCTGGTTCTTTAAACTTATATCAAATAGGTTTCTATCAAATTAGGCTCAATAAAACTGGTAACCACATTTTGACCCAGATTATTCTTTTTTTTTCTTTGTCGGTCATGGGACTTGAACTTTGGGCCTGGGCTCTGTCCCTCAGCTCTTCAGCTCAAGGCAAGTGCTCTACTGCTTGAGCTACAATGCCACTTCAGGTTTTCTAGTGGTTTATTGGAGATAAAGTCTCACAGACTTTCCTGCCCAGGCTGGCTTTGAACTGTGATCCTCAGATCTCAGCCTCCTGAGTAGCTAGAATTACAGGCATGAGCCACCGGGGCCCAGCTCCAGATTATTCTTTAAGCCTGGCTTTTTTTTTTGTTTCATGAAACAGTAACAATATATTACTTCTACTATCTAGTTCCTTCCTTCCAGCTTTTCCACCAACACCTTCCCAAACAAGACTAAATTTGTTTCTTACTTAATCCCCAGTCTGCTTCTCATCCAACAATTATCCTCACTCTTCTCAGTAGATTAAGTCATTTCTTACACAAGTTATTTCAACAGGCAGGATGAATTAGCACTGTCACTGGATTCCAAACTTAAGCTCTTTTTGATTCTGTATTTCTTCCTCTATAACTAAGACTGTTCTTATACTGTTTAAGACCTAAGAAACAAACTATGACATTTATTCCCTCTACATTCTCCAGAAAGTATTTTCATGGTTCTTTGCCTTTTTTCATCAACAAGTCACAATCTGCCTTTCTTTTTCCTCTTCCTCTTCCCTCTTCCTCTTCTTCCTTTTCTTCCTCTTCATCATCCTCCTCCTCCTCATCCTTCTTGTCCTTCCTTTTCTTCTCCTCTTCCTCCTTCCCTCCCTCTCCTCCTCCTACTCTTCTTCTTCCTCCTCCTCCTTTGTTTTTATTTTGGTATGCTAGAGTTTAAATTCAGGTTCTTGTGCTTGTTGGACGAATGTTCTACAACTGAGCCATGACACTAGCCCTTTTTGTGTGCTGGTTATTCTTGGAATAAGGACTCACTTCCTGGCCAGGTTATTTTAGGCTTCCCAACATAGCTAAGATGACAGGTGCACACCACACACCCAACTTCTGCAGAGATTAAGTCTTTCAGACTTTTCTTCCCAGGCTGTGCTGAAACCACAATCCTCCCAATCTCAGTTTACCCAGTAGCTAGTATTTCAAGGTGAGCTATTGGTGCTGGTTGAAAATACTTAAAAAAATTTTACTAGCAGAAGTGGCACTGTAGCTCAAGATGTAGAATGCTAGCCTCCAATGATCTATTTCTCTCTTCTCTGTTAAATTTCTCAGGCTCCCTAAAGACTGATTCCCTTTCTTCTCCACAGGATATCTATCTTTTAATCTCCTCTAGTAAGTCTCCCATCTTGATCATTACCCTGACTCTCACAAATATAAATATAAGTCTCCTTCACAAAACCTAGTGATTTTTCCCCTAACACTTATTCTTCTACTATTCTTGATTTCTCAAGAAATGCTTTATTGCATTGGCTACTTTTTGATGTCCATTGGTCTCTTCCATCATTTTTTAGAAAGATTGTCTAAGGCTCAGTTCCTGATCATATGTGTGTATAAGTTCTATTTTTCCCCCAGGTCACTGTTATGAATTTTGGTGAATGTGCCATCTATACCTGAATAGGATATGAATGTTCTATATATATATATATATGTATATAAAATATTTTATTATGTAAGTCAAATGAAAATGTTGATATTATTTAACTTTTTCTGCTTATTCTCTTAGTGACTGAGAGATGTGTCCTTAGCATACTTTCTACTTTTTTTTTTCAGTCATGGGGCTTGAAATCTGGGCCTGGGTGTTGTCCCTCAGCTCTTTAGCTCAAGGCTAGCACCCTACCACTTGAGCCACAGCACCACTTTCTGGCTTTTTTCTGCTTATGTGGTGCTGAGGAATCAAACCCAGGGCCTGATGCATGCAAGGCAAGCACTCTACCACTAAGCCACCTTCCCAGCCCATACTTTCTATTTTTTAGTTCTGTTTAACTTGTGCATTGTAGTAATCTTCCTGTTAATGGACTTTAGTATTACAAAATGTCCTGCTTTGTCTCTTTAACTTTAGAGTGTGTGCATGCATGTGTGTGTGTGTGTGTGTGTGTGTGTGTGTGTGTGTGTGTGTGTGTGTGTGTGTGTGTGTGTGTGTGTGTGTTTGTACTGGGGCTTGAACTCAGGGCTTGGATGTAGTCCCTGAGCTTGTTGGTGGTGGTTGTGGAGCTTGAACTATGGGCCTGGGCACTGTCCTTCAGCTCTTCAACTCAAGGCTAACGCTCTACCACTTGAGCCACAGTACCACTTCTGGATTTCTAGTGGTTTATTGGAGATAAGAGTCTCACTGACTTTCTTGCCCAGGCTGGTTTTTGAACTGTGAAGCCTCCTTTAGTAACTAGGATTACAGGCATGAGCCACCAGTGCCCAGCTCCTGAACTTTTTTTTTTTTTGCTCAAGGCTAGTGCTCTATTACTTGAGTCACAGCTCCACTTCCAGCTTTTTGGTGGTTATTTGGAGGTAAGAGTCTTACAATTTTTTCTGCCTGGGCTGACTTCTGTGATCTTCAGATCTCAGCCTCCTGAGTAGCTAGGATTACAGACATGAGCCACCAGTGCCTGGCTCACTTGGCTTTTTTGCTCAAGGCTACTGCTCTACCACTTGAGCCACGTGTCCACTTTCAGCTTTCTTATTTATTTTTATTTTTAATTGAGATAAGATCTCACAGACTTTCTTGCTTAGGCTGGCTTCAAACTATGATCCTCAGATCTTAGCACTGGTGAGCCACCAGTGAACGGCATCTTGTGTCTTTAAATTTTTTAATGATATTTAAAAATTTTTAAATTTGCCAGAATGGGAATCTGGAGTTCCTGCAAAATTCATCATCATGTAGGTGGAAGATGCTGACTTTTGTGACTTTAACCAGAACTCTATAATCAAACTTAAATCCCCAACTGTGATCTCTCAACCATGCTACAATCCTATCTGCCAGTTCCCTCCTGCAGAGTTCTCCTTTCCAATGAAAGTATACACAACAGACTTCCTCTATTCTCTCAGTTTCTTTTTCTGATACATCATGGCCATTTGAGGTTCATTCTTTCATTTCTCTATTTTACTCCTCAATGGACTTCAAAAAACATTTCCAGTAGCTCTACCTAGCAAGCACAGGCCTTGAGTTCAAACTCTACTACAGACAAAAACAAAAAAGCTAAACAAAAAATAAAAAAACCTTTTCAAACAACTAAGAGGCTTGTAATTTAGTATCTACAGTTTATAAATGAGAGGTACAATGAGGTTAAGTGGTTGGCACAGGCTGACCACTGTTTTCAAGACAGGTCTATTTTATTGCTCTTTTCAAGTAAGATAGTTACATATCAAGGATTCTCTCTATACCACCAATTCCAAATATGTCCTCCTCCCGAGGCTGGGATGTGGCTTAGAGGTAGAGTGCTTGTCTAACATGAATGAAGTCCTGGGTTTGAGTCCTCAGTAGCACATAAACAGAAAAAGCCAGAAGTGGCACTGTGGCCACAAACAAACAAAAAAACCCTAGCCAAATATGTCCTCCCATCCTCATGAATGAGTGAAATATCCTGGACAATCACATGTGTATCATTAAAAGTTTATTTTTAGAACCTTAGCACCTTGAAGTTGATCAAAAATTTCTTGGCAGGCTGGGCATCGGTGGTTCACACCTGTAATCTTAGCTACTCAGGAGGGTGAGGTCTGAGGATTGCTGTTTAAAGCCAGCCTGGGCAGGAAAGTCCATGAAATTCTTATCTCTAAAAAAACCACCAGAAAACTGGAAGTGGCGCTGTAGCTCAAGTGGTAAAGCGCTAGCCTTGAGCTGAAGAGCTGAGGGACAGCGCCCAGGCCCAAAGTTCAAGCCCTACAACTGACCAAAAAAAAATTTCCTTATCAGAGTATATCCTACAAATATGGTCCTTGTCCCCTTATCTATATTTTATACATTTGATAAACATGGAAGGATGATAAACATGGACAGGCTTAAAAGCAGTGCTTGCATATTCATTCTCTTATTTAGTCCTTACAACAACCTGCAAGTAGGTAGATTTGAATATTAAAATTTCCAATACCTGGGAAAAAAGGCTCAGTTTTGCCAATAAAATATCTTAACCATTCATGTTGTCACATCACTTTCAAAAATCTTTAGTGGCAAATAAACTCCAGGAAATGGAAACAAGAAAAATAATCTTTAATGGCTAGTCATTTATTTTTTTTCACCAAAATGATGTCCTGTCTGACCTTTAAGAGATCCACAATTTGTCTTATTCATATTAACTCTGCATTTCCAACTTCAATTTCACAGAAGTCTGAATCTTTTCCTGTCCTTAGCCAAATCTGTGGTCAGGCCAACAGCAATATTGTGAATAGCAGTTGTGTTTGACTTTGTCCTTATTCTGAGTAGTAGCTTTTGGCTCTGCTATTAGCAAACTTCTCAAATTTGCTATGCATCCTATGAGAACCACCTCTTGGAAGTCACAAGTCTCATGTGGCTACTATTTGATAGGTGATCAGGTACCTTTTTTGACTGAGGTTAACTTAACCATGCTTATGTTTGAAAGCGTCCTCCTTGTCCACATTATGCCAAATACTCTCCAGGCTTGTTTACAGAACATCAAATGTAACAAAAGTGTGTGACGTGGTCCCAATTTGTGGATTTGGTGAACATATGTTGGGGTCACCTTGACCTTGTCTTTATAGCCATAGGAATGAAGTATAAAAATACCCCAGGCTGTTTTCATTCTTTTACTTCTTCCTAGCCCCTGGCTTAATGACAATATTCCTATGATTCAGACTCAAAGTACAAAAACAAGGACTCTCACAGTTTTTCAATACAAAGTCAGGGTTGTTTCTCTCCTGTTTCCATTATTATTCTTGATGACATTTAACATTACATTGGTCTTTTCTAACAGAAATCACAGGGTTGCTGTCTTTTAGAGCAAGAAGTCAAATACCCAAAGGACAGATGAAGCTTTAGTGAAGAAACACTCTGGACCAGGATTCTGACCATAGGTCTATCTTTGACTAATTATGCAATCCTGGGAAAAATCATTAATCCAATAATACTTTATGAATTTGATTGGAATTGTGCTTCATGCTAGAATGCAGAAACAGATAAGTTACACACCAGGAATTCATGAGCTTACAGGCTAATGAAAGGTATTGAAGGGGAAAATCAGTGATTAAAATAGGGTCTGATGAGTGTTAAGAAGTCTGCACTAGTTTTACAGGAGGCCAGAAGAAGCTCTAGACTTCTAGCCTTTTTAGAGATAGGAGAAGGTAGAAAATGTTTTCCAAAGTGTGGTGATATTTGAACTGGAATTTGGTGAAGACTGGTTTATTGCTATATCCCCAGCCTTCAAAAGAGTGCCATGAACAAAATATTCAACAAACCTTTGTTAACTATGAGAGTAAGGAGGAAGTCCATGTATGTGGCCAAGAGGACTTAGAGGTACGGAGGTATCAGAAACATGATGGATCTGAAAAGTAAAGTTAGAGAGTTCTAGAGTGGATGAAGGGCAGGCAGTCAAGTCTAAAGCTGGAAATACAGACCAACATCCAGATACAGCATGCCTCATAATCTTAGGCTTCTGAACTTTACCTTGCAGACAATAAGAAGCAACTAGAGGAATGATTTAAGCACTAGAATCACAATCATAAACTTTCTTTTAAAAAATTTCAAAATGAATGACAAAAGTCAAACAAGCTTTGCTGGGGATGGGTACCAGTGGGAGGGTGAATGGAAGGGTGGAAAATAAGGTGAATGTGGTCAGAGCACTCTATATGTCCGTATGAAAATAGAACAATGAAACCTGTTGACAGGGGAGAGGGGATGATAAGGAAAGTGATCAAGTCACAAGTTGAACAAGGGCACATCATTTGCATGTATAGAAATGTTACAGTATGGCCCCCACGGCCTTGTACAACTAATACAAGCTAATAAAATTTTTCAATTTTTTTCAATGTAAGGTTTTACTAGGTAGGCCAGAGGACCTCACCTTCGCTATGTAACTCAGGCTGACTTCAAATTCATAATCCTCCTGTTTCAGTCTCCTGAGGATGGAGGTATATCAGGTGTACAGGTGTGCACCAGCATGTCCAGCCATGATGTCAGCTTTTGCTATTAGCATGGTGAGCCAGTTATCAATACATTGCTTCTCAAATCATCCCCAAATCATCCTGCAAAAATAGAACTAAGTCCTCTGAATACTTTTTCTTTGCCAGCTATCATAACGTTAAATTTTCTCAGTCCAGAGCCCTGGGAGACACTAGGGGAAGACATGATTTCTCTTATGGGTTTGGATGTCCTCCTCTTTCTGGATTCCAGGGGCCCTAAACTTCTCTGGTGCTGGATCCTTCAGCACACAACTTCTATGGCATTGAGTTCTAGTTTGCCTTCTCGTGAGTGCCCTACTACTATAGTTCAGGTCTACAGCACCCAGTGGCTAGCAGCTTCCTTTGTGCTACCATTTGGATGAGTGTCCCCCAAAGTCTGTATGTTAAAGGCTTGGTCCTCAGGAGGTACTATTGTAAGTGGCAGAAGCTTTGCTGGATAGGTCATAGGCATGTGGCTTCCCTCCCCTCACCCAACCTGGCAAGTAGAATTTGGGCCTCAGTCTTTTCCCTGGTATCCTGGTTCATGAGATGAACAGTTTGGTCTGTTACAGAGCCTAGTCATTCTATTTACTGTCGTCAGAATTCCAAAGCAATCGGGCCATTTGGTCTTCAACTAGAACCTCTAGAACTATGTGCCCAAATAAACCCTTTGATAAATTAATTTCCTCAACAATTTCATTATAGTGTGGGAAAGATAACTAATAAATACATCTTAGTGCCCTTTTTGAGAAGCTTTGTCACAGAATGCTGCCAGTGAATCAGCATCTTGTGAATGGCTTCTCTGGCTTCAGTGACTAGATTTTGCCTGCATGGCATCACAGCAATTTCTCTGCCCTCCAGTGAGCTGTGGTCATACCCTTAGCTACACGTGTCTCTCAAAAGAGGTCTCTTCTGGTGTTAATCTATCTCATGGGTAGTGACTGTTCTTTGTTTATGATTCTTGTAAACTTTAGATCTTGCCTTATATCTTCTTAGACAATTCTCCATTACTCCCCTCCCATTATTGTTAAAAATTCTTCCTAATGAGACTTCATCAAAATTAGTATATGTTCTGAGTGCCAGTAGCTCACATACTGAGTGAGCTACTGAGGAGACTGAGATTTGAGACCTATGATTTGAAGCCAACCAGGACAGACAAATCTGCCAGGCTGTTACCTCTAATTAACCAGAATAAAAGTACTAGACTTGGAGGCATGGCTCAAGTGTGGGCCATGATTGAAAAAGTTAAGCGAGAATGTGAGGTCCTGAATTCAAAGCCCCAGTAGGAGCAGATGCATGTGTGCACCACACACACACAGGCACGTACACACACACACACACACACACACACACACACACACAATTTCTTTTTGTTGGACTCTGAAATACATTAATGACAGCTGTGTGGCTAAAGGGAGTGGTTTGTCAGGGATCCTGGTTAGAGAAACATGGCAGCACTTTGGGCAACCACCTGAGAGCTTCATTACTCTAGAAGGTAGTT
The DNA here is from genome assembly GCF_024711535.1 of Dipodomys merriami. NCBI lineage: Eukaryota > Metazoa > Chordata > Mammalia > Rodentia > Heteromyidae > Dipodomys > Dipodomys merriami. The sequence goes on along the minus strand of NW_027203381.1, from coordinate 71,464,128 downwards.
GAAATAGGAGAGTATAGGAAAAAGGTCTAAAGATCTTGGTAACCAGTAGAGGAGAAGGTTGAGGAAAGAAGTTTCTGGAATGAGACTCTATGTTCCAGCCCTGATGACTAGGTCCTGGTAGGAGTACCTTTGGAGAATCCTTTGGAGAATACCAAGGCAAAGTAGGCTCAAATTCTCCTCCTATTGTCACTTAATCTCAGGAGTTCCATGCATTCTTAAGTCACAAAGTCTTGGAATCCATGAATTCCTTGGGTTGGAGAAATATCTTTTCTACCTTTGGGTTTCTTGGGCCATTTGTTCACATCAGATTTGGGGGAAATATATATTACATCTTAGCTCTCTTCCATTCTTAAAGCTCTTGCTATGGTAGGCCTTCTTCATTATGCAGTCTAGGGCTCACCTCCAACTCTTATAATACCATACATTTCCTAAGGGAAACCCACATGCCTCCCTATTGGAAACAGCAGGCCGACACATTCCTGCTAAATACTAAAGAATATAGATCATATCAAATATCAACTGTGGGCGTGTTTCTGGAATTTCTCCCTTGGTTTCATTAGTATAGGCTAACTAGGGCTTCAGTTATAGAAGTGAGATTCTCCAGTTACATGAATGAAAGGCTCCACCAGAATCTCAAGAGTTAGTTTTTATGTAAACCCATCAGAACCAAAGACCAGTTTGAATTTGGAATAGGAGGCAGTGGGCTTGGGACATGTGATTTTAAAAATATTTTTTTCTTTTGGTAATGAGGTTTGAATTCAGGAATTCACTTTTGCTACATTGGTACTCTACCACTTGAACCATACCTCCAGCCTTTTTGCTCACTTTTTTTTCAAGAGCTAGGGTCTATGGCCTGGATCAAGATCCTCTGTAGCTTGGGTGACAGGAATAAGCCACCATGCCAAGCTATTTTTTCTTCTTTTGAGAAGGGCTCTGTGTGGGGGGTGAGGCAGGGAATGTCTTATAAACTTCTTTGCTCTGGCTGGCTTAGAATCACCATCCAACCCATTTCTGTTTCTAGAGTAGCTAGGATGATAGGCCTGAGCCGCTGGCACCTGGGGACACACGATTCCTCGATGAGAAGCACTACCTACATGTCACAGGTTAATTCTCCTAGAGCTCATCTCCTCTTTCCTTGATCTCCCTGCCAGTTCCATTACACCCTTTTGGTGGCACTTAAATCGAATTGAACATAATTTGTGCAATTCTTTGATTAGCACAGGTCTCCTCCAGTAGACTGTAAACTGTAGGTCAGGAAGGTTCAGGTTTTGCCTGGCATCTAGGGGTCAGTAGAGTGTGGTAAATATGGAAGAATGGTATCAGTTTGTAATGTACTCATCATTTCCATTGGTCTTCCCAACAGTCCCTCCAAAGGAATTCTTACATCTGTGTTAGAGATGGCCCTGAGATGCGGGCTCTGAGTTCAGATCTCTTGTAGTCACTATCCTCTGCTTAAGACACATCATATATAGTACCTCTGGGTACTAAAGACACAATTTACCCAGAAAACAGCCCCCTCCCCAAAGATCACTGTGCCCTTCTCTAATTCTGTGAGCAAAAAAGGTTTCTGAATCCAGGTGTGAACCCCTGAACCCCTCAGACAGGGCTGCTCCCTTCTGCCCCCACTCAGCCCCGGCCCTACCTCCACTTCTGCTCCGGCTTGTGCCTCAAGCTGGCTCCAAAAAGGGCTGTCTGGGTTCAGGCCACCCCTCGCGCCTGGCCTCAGGCGGGAGGTGTGAGGAGAGCTCCAGGGCCTGGCAGCCTTGGCAGAGAGCGAGACCAGTGAGACCTAAGCAGGAAGGGCGGCGCTGGCCTGAAGGGACTAGAGCAGGGCGCAACCCGGCTTTGTTGGGCGCTACGCCTTCACCTGGCAACGCGGGGTGGGGGGCTGTTCACCTAGACACCCAGATACCAGATGACGTCATAGAGCCTTCCCTAATCTCTGGCACACACACATACACACAGAGTCTGTGCCCCCAGAGGTCCTCCTGGCACGGCTGGGATGGTGCGAACAGGTGGGGGGTTTGCTCCTGGCTGAAGGATCTAGAAGGCCTGGCAGGGTCAGGATGCCGTGGTGGGGGTGGGGAGTGGGGGACATTTGGAGCTCAAGGGGGAGTATGTAGCAATGGATAGTAGGCTCGTGTAGGGTTCAAGAGCCAAAGGGAAGTGGTCTGGTGGCTTGTGGTTAATGGTGAGGCAAAGCCTTTGGGAATAGTAATGGTTTGGTGTGTGTGTGTGTGTGTGTGTGCACGCACAGGTATGTGTGTGAGGATGTCTTCTAAGTACACTTCAAATATTATTTAGCCCATTTCATCCTTACAGTCACTGGAGGGGCAAGCACTGTTAACTCAGTTTTTACAGATGGCAAGGCTGGCCACAGGACATTTACTACCTTGCCCACGATGACAATTAGCAAGGGCAGAATCTGAGCCAGGCTCCCACATCCACAGCCCACATGCCAAGAAAGGGAGTGGAATTAAGACTGGAAAGCACAGAGCTAGGAGATGCCTAGGGATGCAGGGAAAGGAGGAGTTGCCCTTTAGACTTTGGTTGCTGGGCTGGGACATTTTTACCAACATACTATCGGAGTCCCATAGTTAACTCTAAAGGAAGATATTTCCTTCACTTCAGAAACAGGCTCAAAACTGAAAAGAAACTGGACTGTAGTCAAATTGCTGGTAGCAGAGCCCACACTGACTGCAGGTCTTCTGATTTCAACATGGCTCTTTTTTAAGCTCCCAAGGAGGCTAGAAAAACTCTATTGTGTTCTGCTGTACCCTTTGTCATATCATAGCTGTTTTTAAGGCACCCATGGCGCATCCAATATTTTCAGCCCATTCCGACAGTAGTGCCCATTAATCTGAATCACTAAGCACCTTCACCCAGGGCCTTCAAAAATGTCTATATGTGAGATGCAAGTTGTTGTCTCTCCTTAAAGCAATTTCAAGCATCAGTGAGCAAGTGAGGGAGGTGAGGGTTTGGTTTATGCATGCAGAGGGCTTTCCACAGCCTGCAGCCTTCTGTTTGTAAAGGGTTTATCTGCTGGCATTTGACAAACTTCTGTAGGTCCTGGTACACCTGGAAAATCCTAGATGATTTGGATGTGTTCCCAGGCAAGGTCTGGGGATGAAAGAAATGTAACCACCTGCTTTCCCCAGGCCTCAAGTGAAGGTCAGATATTAGTATAGACACCTGACCAGCTGAGCGTGCCCCAGGATGGGCAGGGAGGGAAAGGCTGGAAGGTTATCACTGTAGGTACATCTTCCAGGAAAAATACAATGCTCAGGATACCAGGATTTGTTGTGTGTGGGTACACAAGAATGGGTTCTGGTCTCTTCCTTTCTTCACAGTATAAATAATAAAGATGGGTGAATAATAATGGTTTTCATGCATATGAAAGGTTTAATCAGGCAAAGCAGTAGCCAGCTGGAGGTGGAATATGAGAAAATGGAATTTTAGTGTGATATAAAAGAAATTTCAAGATGTTGTCTGATTGAAGTTTCTGATGTCTGTCCATGGGAGGCCGAGTTGAGAGACAAATCCATCAATCAATAAACATAACTAAACACAGCAAAAATAGCACACTTTATAAGGAACCAATAATCACGAAATCTTAACAGTTTTGGCTTTTTTTTTCGAAGACAGAGGTGTGCATAGATGCATGTGATTGGTGGGGGTCTAGCTCATGAACGGTTCAATGGTAGTGGGTTCATTATCCTTCAGAACATATGTGAACTTTTTAATGTTTCAATTATTAACTTTAATTCATATTTTCCATCACCTTTATTTTTCATCTTCAAATAGTCATTTAAAGGAACTTCAGTTTAACAAGTCCACTTTTGCGTGTAAGGTGTCTTGATCAGTGTCCCTCCAGATTTAACTCTCTTTAAGTAAACCTATCAAATAGGTCAGGTCACACCCTTTCTCTCTGCTTTCTTATGTGGTTGAGAATTGACTGAAACCTTCCTTATCGCATTTCATTTTTCCTTTGTTATGACATCATTCTTACCAGTAGCTAAATCTCTAATTTCTCCTTTTGGATCTCCTTTCATCTATCTCTGCCCAATTTCTCTGCTCCCCTTTATTGCTAAGTTCTTTAAAAGCATGGCCTGTGAGTGTGGCCTCTAAACTCCCACCTGTCTCTTAAATCTACTCAAATCAGTCTCTCATCCCCATCATTAAATCTAGATCCATCACCCAAATTCTACCTATCTATCCCTGTGCCCTACCTATGTTGTTAAATCCAATGTCACATCTCAACCTTGGCTCAATCTATTGACAGTATTTGACCTGGTCACTCTCCTGCTTTCTTCAGCTTTCAGGACAACACATGCTCTGAGTGTTCTCCTTCCTATTGGTTTTCCTTATCTCCTTCCTGCCTTAAGCTGAGACTGCCAGAGGACTGATCCTTGGATTCCTCTTTCTGCACTTATTCTCTTTTCCATCTCATCTGATCTCATGTTTGGGATGCCAAATTTAAGTCTCCAGTTGAAATCCTTAAATTCTGTGTTAGATTATCCTGCTGTCTATTTGACTGCTGGATGTCTGACAGGCTTCTAGAATTTTACATGGATCAATCATGTGCCACCATTCTTCTCCAAACCAGCATCTCTAGTCTTCCCCCTGATCAATAAATGCATCCTTCTAGTTGCACTGTATCCTTCTAATAGCTCAGATGAAGACCTTTGTTGTTATCCCTGACTTTTCTCTCACAGCTTACATTGGGTCCCAGCAAGTGTTGTTGGCTTTGTCCGCAAAAGCATCCCAAATATGAGCATTTGTCTTGGCCTCCAGGATCCTGGTCTGTGCTACCGCTGTGCCTTTCTAACCTATCTCCCAATTTCTGCTCTTGCTCTTCTATAGCTAAGACTCAACAGCATCCGGAGCCATCCTTTGAAAACTGAAGGCCAAGGAGGTCAATCCTCTGCTCAGATGCGTCAGTACCTCCCATCTCACACAGAGTTAAGTCAAAGCGACTCACAGATTTCTCCCCCCGCTTTTTTTTGTCAGTCGTGGGGCTTGAACTCTGGACATGGGTGCTATCCCTGAGCTTTTCAGCTCAAGGTGAGCACTCTACCACTTGAGCCACAGTGCCACTTCTGGTTTTCTGGTGGTTAATTAGATAAAAGAGTCTCATGAACTCATGAACTTCCTGGGCTAGCTTTGAACTGTGACCCTCAGATCTCAGCCTCCTAAGTAGCTAAGGATCACAGGTATGTGCCACTGGTGCCCAGCACCCACAGGTTCTTTAAATCCTCTAAACACATCCTTCCTTCCTCCAGCCATCTTACTCTTGCTCAGAAACACCAGGCCCACTCCAGCTTCCAGACTTTGAACCTGCATTGCTTCTGCCAGGACTATAACCTGAGTAGGCCAGGCCACGCATGATGCATAATTACCAGCATTTCCTCTACCCGAGGACTTCCTCAGGTAGCCATATGATTCCAAGCTCCTTCAGGTTCCTATCCAATGATATCTGAGGGAGCTCTTTCTGAACCCTCCCCCCATTTATCTCTGACTCCTCTATTTAAAATGAAACCCCAGCAGCCCTTTCAACACCTCTCTTACTATCACCAAATATTGTAAATTTTCCAAGATTTTGTTTGATTAATTTTTTATATTCTCTAACTAGAGTACATGGGACTTTTTAGTTTTATTTCTGGGACCTGTAACAGGACTATACACACAATGGGTACCATTAATTGTTTACTAAATATTTTTCCCCTTTTCTCTACTACCACCTTACATTTCCTTCTTCCTCTCTCTAAGAGGCCTTCAAGAAAACTAATACTTCAGTGTCCATTTTCTCTCTTTCTGTATCTTAGGGGCTAAAAGAATTTGGTCAATCAATGACCAGTAGATAGGAATCCTTGTTGTCCTTAGTGCCACCATCATATCCACTTTATAACGTGCCATCTCTCCTACCGTAGCTATGAGCTCAGAAAGCAAGTTCTGCCTTTCCTGTGTGGTTTATCCCCTGGCTCACTTTTCTCAGGACCTAAATGTGCCATTTCCTCAGAGGAAGCAAGAGTGACCCATCCTACCTGCTGTTTGGATCACTGCCAACCTGTGACTGAGCTGTGATGATCACATCAGTTGAAGCATTGGCTCACGTGGGGCACATGGGATTTACCTGTGGCACATGACTCTCAGTCTCCACATGGAGCCAATCAGTGCACCTTGTGTGCATCAACTCCCTTTGTATGTGCATTCCCTTTCTTTGGCTGCAGAGCAAATTACTACAGACCTAGCAGCTTAAAATAACACTGATCCATCAGTCCATTTCTATAGGGCAAGAATTAGGGAAAGGGCCAAGTAGATCTGCTAAGGGTTCTACCAGGCTAAAATCCAAGCTAAATGTCATCTGCCTATGATCTTACCTGAAGCCCAGGGTTGTCTTTGATTCTTATTGACTGAATTCAGTTCCTTGAACTGTATGTAGCCCCTGTTCTCTGGTTATTAGCCAGAGGTTTCTCTTTTCCTAGAAGTCACCATCAGGTTATAGTTACATAGCCTCTTCTCCCAGCAGTATATAGAGTGGCTGTTTTTCTCTCTTCCAGGCCATGAGAAACATGTGTTTTAAAGGCTGACCTGATTAGATCAGGCCCACCAGGTTGTATAATTTTTGTATAATTTTGTACAATTCAAAGTCAACTGATTAGGGACCTTAATTATAACTGAAGATTCCCTTTTGCCATGATAAAGTTAATCACGAGTGTTATTTCTTCATGTTCATGAGTCCCACACATACCTAAAAGGATGAGATCACATAGGGGAGATCCATCAGAGGGTAGAAATGTTAGGGGTCATCTTGCAATTTTTCTTATCACAACATGCCTCTCAGTGAGGACAAATGACAAACAGATCCATCATCTCCAGAGAGTTAGAACCACCACAGGCTGAGTTACCCTTTATTGTACTGGATTTCTTTTTTCTTTCTGCTACCCCTGTGTGTGACCTTCTCTTCAGACCCCTCAGCAAACAATGCTATGCTCTTAGGGTGGACAGAGCATTTGTTCTATAGAAAAGATGTTCACCTAAAAGACTTCTTTAAGGCTTTGGATGATAAAAACTGTGTGGTGTTGAGGGAGGTGTGGATGGGGCTCCTCCCTTGACATTTACATCATCTGTGGCAACTAGGATTCTCAGCAGCCTCTAGCCTCTGTGGCACCTTTGCTTATATAAGACAAAGTGGTGACTGAGACAGACATAGTCCCTTGGGCACATGGCCTGTCAAATGGGGCAGGAGCTGGACTTTAGCCACTATCATCCTTCAGACAACTGCCTAGTTTTCCTGCCTCCAGAACCTTCTATTTCTATCCTGTATTATTCATCTTCTAAATATGCACAACACCACCCTTCCTCCCCCAACCCCCAAAAAAGAGAAAAAGAAAGAAAATAGACTTCATTCCTTGGTTTTCACTATCTTCCCTTTATGAGAACTCCTGTCCTATGCAGCTTTTTAGCTGTTTGTCTGTGTAGATGTCTTAAATCTACCCCTAGTCCCCTTCATCTCAACCCCTAGTCTAAGTGTCCTGGACTCCTCGAAGATAAAGTCATAGAAGAGGCATGTCTTTTCCAGGCCAGCTTCATACAGTTTCCATGCTGCTAGTGGAGATTAACTTCTCCTTGCTAACCTAGTGCACACTGCAAAGTCTCCCCCAACCCCTACCCCTTCCTTACACAGCCACCAGCCAATCTGGGCCATTTGTCCTTTTCTTGCTGGTCTCACTGAAGCACATCTGAGCCCTTAGCATCTTGGGTCAGGATTCATGTCTTGCGTGTGTTTCTGCAGTTTTCAGATCATAGTGTCATTCCTCTTCCAGTGATTCTCTTCCTTGGAGGCATTGGGCAGTGTCTGGTGACATTTGGTTATTACAACTGAGAGTGACCGGCTATTAGGATATAGTGAACAGAGGCCAAGGATGCTGTGTAACAGCCAACAGAACACAATAGTCTTCTAAACGAAGAATCACCACACCTGACAAATGCACTATGCTGAGATGGAGAAACATTTGTCTATGTCCGTTCCTCTAGGCTTATAGCCTGAAGTTATAGCCTGATTCTTCTTAAGGCACTTTGAGGGCATGCTGTCACACACATATAATCCTTGCTACTTGAAAGAAAGAAGTACGAGGATCAGGAATTTGAGACCAGCTCTAGCAAAGTTATTGAGACCCCCATCTCAAATCCAGGATACCCAAAAAAGGGCTCCCAGCAAGAGCTTGGGGTTGGAACCATCATTCTGTCTTTCAGCATGTTTGTGCTGATAGTAATGCAAACCACTTAATCACATTTCCCGACCACAATGCCAACTCTCGTGTGGTTAGACGCAGTTTTATACACTCTTGGCGCAACACCAGGCTCAGTGAATGTTTACCAATGAAAGTTTTACCAAGGAAAATTATGATTAAGTGTATTGAACAGTCACCACATTTCAAAACCAAAGTGAAATTCAATTGGTTCTTCTCTTTGGTACCCTAGCCATCTGAGATGATCTAACTCAGTAACTTTTCCATATTGCTTAGACACTTGCTGAGGCCTAAGCTCTTTGTGGCTTAAATGCTTGATTATGCTTACAGTCTGGTTTCTGATAGCATTTTGTGTATCTGTGGCTATTGAATGAGAGTCTAAGTAAAACTGAGGGTTTTCTATATTATCTTCCCCTCCCTTGAAATCAGTATTCTCTCCCTCCAACTCTCCATTTCATTATTCCAGTGCTGGTCTGCGGGGAGCAAATGCTATCCTAGCTCCACAGTCTAAAACTTGGTGTTGCATTGTGCCCAACAAGTGCTTTATAAATGCTGTTTTGTCCCATGATTCCCTTCAATGATTTTTTACTTAAATATTTAATGATGTAAAAATTGGTATAAGTGCCTCCTTAGGGAATCTTGGGAAAGTACAGGATGTAATAAAATGGTTTTCCAATTGAGCTTATTTATTTATAACTTTAATTTGAAAAGAAGGACCAAAGTTTTGAAAGAGGATGTTCACATTACACAAAAACTTTAGCCAGTGGAATGAGGGGTAATCATTCTTAAGAAAAGGAAGAACTACAAAGTCATTGACTAGAGTTACTGCTTTTTAGTTTTCTGATGTGGTGATTTGTATAGGCAATTAAAAAAGCAATTGCTTCTGTCCACTGCTAACTATGACTCTATATGCTTAATTCTACTATAGGGGAATCTCAGTCTAATCTCATGGTTCTACTTTATGTTTATGGCAAAACTCTCCCAAGTTTCTTCTGTACCAGAAGGATGATGAGTAGAGAGAGATGGTAGGCATTTTGATCAACAATTTGCCTCCAAGATTTCATAGAATTTGGAAAGTGTGAAACTGAAGCTAGGTACCAGTGGCTCACACCAGTAGCCCTACTGACCCAGGAGATTAAGAGTAGAGAATTGCAGTTCTAAGTCAGCCCAGATAGGAAAGTTCACAAGATTCCATCTCCAAAATAACCAGCAAATCCTACACATGAATTGAAATGTTAAATTGAAACCCCTTGGTACAACTTCTTAATGATAATTTTAAAAAATGGCAACAAGCCAAGATACAGTCATGATTCAAGTGGTAGAGTGTTAGCGGAGCAAGCTTAAGGTTCTGAGTTCAAAATCTGGTACTTCTCTCTAACAAATAAATGAAGAAACTGATACAGGTTAAGTAGTCAGGATTTTCTTGGGATTTAGGCGCCTTTTTTTTTATGTACCCCTCATTAAAAATATAAAAACTTATACTTTATTACTGTGCTGGCAGTGTGTGTGTGTGTGTGTGTGTGTGTGTGTGTGTGTGTGTGTGTGTGTGTGTGTGTGTACACGACATCAGTATTAAGGTTTGAACTCAGGTCCTGAGTGCTGTCCCTTAGTTTTTTTCACTCACAGCTGGTATTCTACCACTTGAGCCACAGCTCCACTTCTAGCTCCTTGCTGGTTAATTGGAGATAAGAGTATCACAGACTTATCTGGCTGGGCTTGCTTTGAACCAAGATCCTCAGATCTCAGCCTCTTGAGTAGCTGGGATTACAGATGTGAGCAACTAGTGTCCTGCTGTGTTGGCAATTTGACACATATACTAGTATTATATATGAACACATCTTTATGAATCCTAAAAGTATTTTGCCCCCTAGGTACTGGGTCTCCTGTATCAAATGAGTAAGCTGAGCCAGTGAACAATGGCAAGAGTAGGTAGCTTAGCTTAGTAGGTTGAAAGAGACCTTGGTCCCAATCTGTTCTCAATGACTCCTGAGTTGGGACGTTCTGATCATATTAAATGTATGAATATTCTTCCTCTGAGAGGCTGGAAGAGAGGGGATGTTAGAAGGGTAGACAGTTGTGGGCCTCCTAAGCTAATTTCTTTATGTCCTAATTTAGTCCTAGATTAGTCCTTCATGGCTAACCTTTCTTATCCTAGAATTATTATACCTTCTCCACATGACACAGATGGTATTCCAGTCTAGGAGGGCCCAGAATGGTTGTCTCATTCTCCAGGGACCTTAAGCATGGTAAGATGACCCTGGGTGGTTTGCTCTTCTGTGGCCGAATAAGAAGCAATAGCAGCAGGAATGGAGATATATTTGGTTTTTTTCCTCATAATAAATGTGATACTGGTTATGAAATTTTGGAAAATATGACAAGGTGAGAGATTTAACCAAACCCATTTCCCTTAAATCAAAGCTTCCAGAGCCAACCTCTACTTACTGCTCCATGGAGTCCTATAAATGGATAAAGCACACCACATCCCATGGATGGGAGAGGAGAATTCACACTCCTGGGAGACAGCCCAACAATGCCTGTCGTTGCTGTAGTTCCTGCCTCATGTCTTCTTCAACTAGAACATGACTGGATTTTACTGCAATGCCTTCTTTCCCTGTTCCCCTAAATTATTATAAGCTATGATGGTTACTCAAAAACGGGTAAATAATAACATATATGATCTCAATTATGTAGAAACATGCATAACAAGACAGAGGAAGACCAATAGATAGTTATCAGAGGTATTTTCTGTCCCAGAGATATGAAAGCGCCTGGGCAGGTAAGGGACAGAGTTTGGGGGGGGATGATAGCTTATGAGAAGCACACAAACCCTCCCCCAAAGGCAATTGCCTTATCATTTTAGAATAACATGCTCCTGTTTATATGTTTTAGAAGATGGCAAGAGGGATGGTAATCCTTCCAGAATGCCTAACCCTCAGCCCTCAGGAGGTTGTAGTCTCGTTCTCTTCCTGTGCCCACTGGTGAAGCATGATTTCTGCAGGCTCCCATTTATATTCCAGGCTAGCAGTGGGTTTTCCCAGCTATCCTCCTGGGAACACAATTCTATTCTCTACATAAAAGCAAAGATACAATTAAAGCTACGCATCAGAGAGCAATCAAGGGAAGTAACAACTCCACATTACCATGGAGAAGAGGATGCTACTGAGCAAGGCAGTTTCTGCAAACTGCTTCTTACTGTTGTCCAAAATGCATGACTGCTCCTGGTGCCTCTTTAGCAGCTCGAGTCTGGTTCATTCCAGAGAGATGGAGATTTGCAGACAAAACCTATCTTCTTCAGTGGTCTGGGCCACATCTTCCAGTGTTTCCCTTAATTCTTACCTACACCTTGCCTTGTCTGCTTTCCTTGAACACATAGAACACTGGCTGTGTGTCCCCATCTGATCTCCTTCCTCAGCTTTTCCTTGTCTGGTTCAGATCTTAATACCTTGCTGTTATCTCAGTGTTAGAGACACAAAGAGGGAGAGAGAAATAGACAGACAGACAGACAGACAGAGACAGACAGACAGATAGACAGAGAGAAAAGAAACTAAACATTTTGGTCCACAACCTACCTGGATGATCCCACAGGAGGATTTGGAAACTATGAAACTGATATAGGCCAGGTGAGGAAGACCACATGATGGTTTTTGTAGATACTAGGCATTCTTTTTTTGTTTTTTGTTTTGCATTTCTGGGCCTCCTCTTTCACTCAAAATGCAAAATCTTACATATTATATAAGCCCAGCTTGCCACCGAGTTTCTTCTAGAATTTCTGCTTAATTTTTAAAATATTAGAAATAATACAAGTTAAAAATTTTGAGTCTTGGGCTGGGAAGGTGGCTCAGTGGTAGAGTGCTTGCCTTGCATGCATGAGGCCCTGGGTTCGATTCCTCAGCACCACATAAGCAAAAAGAAAAAAGCTGGAAGTGGCGCTGTGGCTCAAGTGGTAGAGCGCTAGCCTTGAGCTGAAGAGGTGAGGGACAGCGCCCAGGCCCTGAGTTCAGGCCCCATGACCGGACCAAAAAAAAAATTGGGGGAGGATCTAAATGGTACATTCAGTAATTTAATTCAGAAAATATTTGAGTACCTTTTAGGTGTCAAGAAAGCAAAAGGTAATTGAGGAGGGGGGACTGAGCATGATGGGGCACATCTGTGATTTTAGCTACTGAGGAGGTACAAGCAGGAGGATCATGGTCTGAGGCAAGGGAAAAGTATGAGACTCTATTCTGAAAAACAAACTAAAGATAAAAAGACTAGAGGTGTGACTAAAGTGGTAGAGCTTCAAATCCCCAAATTCAATTCCTTCTTGAGGAACTATAGACCAAACCAGAGATGTGTTTGTAGCATATGTTGCATCTTGCATCTGATACTGAGGCTCTAAGTCCTCTTTTGATTATTATGTATTTGTTTGTTTGTTTTTGGTGGAGATACTGGGGTTTGAAATCAGGACCTTGTGGTTGGTAGGCAGGTAGTCTATCACTTTCACATGTCCAGCCCTCAAGTCTTATTTTGGCTCTGAAAGTGTGAAGTCAGATGCAGGTTTTTTTTTTTATTTGTTTTGTTTTGCATTTGTATCTCATAAGGTTGATCTGCTCACCTGCTTGGGTCTGTTTTATTGCTACAAAATGGGAATAGTAATGCCTATTTCAGAAGTTATGGAAAAAACTAAATCACTTAGACAAACCAGGATCCTTAAACTGAAAGAAAAACACTCTGAAAATATTGTTCCTTCGTCAGGCTTTCAAATGACTCAGTGAAAAGGACACCAGGGACTTTCAGTGGAATGTGAAATAGGTTTCTTAGGTCTAAAATGTGAGTTTTTGCATGTATTGTTCAGTTTGTGAATTAACTGCAATCCCCAAATGGGCTTCTCACAAAGTTTGTACATGACTTATCATTTCACAGGGCAGTATTCTTTCATCCAACAAATACTTCCAAAGTATTTTTACCACCCATGTATATTTGGGAAACAAAAACCTACCTTTCATATTAAACTGGTCCAAACATGATCAAGAAAAGAAATCTGCCAGGAAAGAGATTCTGCATGGCAGGAGTTCCCAGGACAGCAGCAATGGGATTTGAGGAGGTGACAGCTGTGGGTAGAGTCATTTCTCTAACACATGCCTGGCTGCAGGAGAATCCTGGGAGCTGGACTTGCCTCTCACTCTTGAATTGCATTTATTCTGAGAACCCAGCAGTGTGCTGTGTCAATCTGCTATGAGGGAGGCAGAATTATAAATAGAAAATGTGCTGGAAATAGGAAATAAGATGAAAGATGGCATTTGAGGCTTTCGTGGCTCTTCCTACCAACCACCAGTCCCTTCAGCAGAGAGAGAAAAGCCATGTAGTTCGGGTGGAGACAAGAAATTCGGGAGCCAATGTTCCAAGAGAAGTGGAAGGAAGGAGGAAGTGGAAAGTGGTGGAAAGTCAAGAGGTGAAAAGATCTGAAAGAGACAGGAACAGAGGGGTGGGAAGGTAAGCTGGCCCCCCTGAGCAGATGAGAAGAAATCAAAGAGGAAAATCCCAGCACCAGCACAAAGAGTGAAGATTTACTCAGCTGGAGAGAAACTTGAAATAGCAAGATAGCAATAACACATGGCCAGAAAGAAAAATTGGGTAGGAAAAGGATTAAAATTCTTAAGCCATAAAAAAATGGAATTATGCAAGAAGGTTGAGAAACTGAGATAAAAGACTAGGCTTACTCAGTAGCATTCCCAAGTAGCTCCAGTTTAAACTTTTCCCCAAAGCATTGTTGCTTTCTCTATTGGTATTGTCCTTCCACCTGGTGTGGAAAGGAGGAAGGCTATATGGGAAAATGTCTTAGAGATTGAGGGGAATTTGAATCCTACTGTTACTCTCACATCTGACTGGCATCTGTGAACTGGATTTGAATAGAGATTCTGTCACAAACTTGGTTTAGATTTTGAAGTACATGCTAGGCAAGCATGGTACCACTGAGCTACACCAAGCCATTCCTGTTGGACCTCCATCTATTTACTTTCCTCATCTAAACTTCACTCATTTTTCTTGCCTCCTATATTGCTGGGTATTTTAACTCTGTGTCTTAAAAGCAGCTGCCTGGCCAGTAGCCAGTGGCATACACTTATAATCCTAGCTACTCTAGAGGCTGAAATCTGAGGATAGAGGTTCATAGACAGCCTGCAAAGACAAATATGGGGGACTTTATACCCAATTAAACAGACAAAAGCCAGAACTAGAGGTATGGTTCAAGTGTCAGAGTACCAGATATAAGAGAGCACAAGACCCTGATTTCAATCCCCAGTATTAGTATGCATATGCACATGTGCACACACATATACACATATGTGCATACATGTGTAGCTATCTGGTATAATATGCTACACTTTAATACATGAATGAAAACTGGGAGAGAATTTAATTTGTTCACATAAGAACTTTCTATCACTTCAGGAAAGTTTGCATTTTATAGAATTTAAATAAATAGGTATGTACTCTTAGGTGTGTGTCTTATTTCATTCAGCATAATTATGTTAGGACTATTTTATTGCAATATCAATAATTCTTTTCTTCTTAATGTGAATAGTACTTTATTGTGTGACAGACAAAATTTACCTATTCACTTATTGAAAGACGAGCGAGTTTTGTTTTGTTTTGTTTTTTGCTATGTGGGACTATTCTCTTTAAAGCTGCTATGAACATTAACATGTAAGCATTTTCTTGTAAAATGCTTTTGTGAGGACATATGCTTTAATTCTTCTGGACAAATATTTAAGAGTTCAATGGCTAGATCATATGACAGGTGTATATTTAACATTTTAAGAATCTGTGCACTGTTTTTCAAAGTGGCGAGGCTATTTTACATTGCTGACAACATCCTGGGAGAGTTAAAATCATTCCACATCCATGTCAGTGGTTGGTATGGCTGGATTTTAAAAAATTTCTTGCCATTTTACTGGGTATTTAATGGTATTTCATTGTGGTTTTAACATATAATGATTAATGCTCACTATCAACTAGTCATGTTGAGTGATTTTCATAAGTCATCCATATATGTTTTATGTCAGAATATCTCTAAAGATTTTGCTCATTGAAGAGCTTGTGCATGGCAAAGGACATAGCTAGCAAGATCAACAGAAAGCCCATGGACTGGGAAAAGATCTTCACTAGCCATACAATGGACAAGGGTCTCATATCTAAAATATACCTGGAACTCAAAAACTTAAATCCCCCAACAAACAAATCCTCAAAGAAACAACTGCCCAATAAATAAGTGAGCTAAAGACTTACAGAGAAACTTCTCTGAAGAGGAAAGAAGAATGGCCAATAGACACATGAAGAAATGCTCAACCTCCCTAGCCATAAAATAAATGCAAATCAAAACAACATTGAGATACCACCTCACCTCAGTTAGAATGGTAGAATCAAGAACTCTAATAACAGCAGAAGCTGGAGGGGATGTGGACAGAAGGGAACCTTACTGCATTGTTGGTGGGAGTTTAAACTTGTTCAACCTCTTTGGTGAGCAGTATGGAGGTTCCTTAAAAGACTCCACATAGAGCCCCCCTATGACCCAGCAATCCCACTTTTGGGTATTTACCTGAATGATCACAAACAAGACCATACTAAAGCTACCAGCACAACTATATTTATTGCAGCATTATTTACCATAGCTAAGATATTGAAACAACCCAGATGCCCCTCAGTAGATGAATGGACCAAGAAAATGTGGTATATATACACAATGGAATTCTATGCCTCCATCAGAAAGAATGACATTGCTCCATTTGTTAGGAAATGGAAAGACTTGGAAAAAAATTATATTAAGTGAAGTAAGCCAGGCCCAAAGAAACATAGGTCCCATGGCTTCCCTTATTTGCAATAACGAGTATATTTCTGAGACAAGCAGAAATGGTCAGATAAGTTGATGTTAGGCAAAATGAACCCCAAGATAAGGACTCAAATTGTTTTTCTTTCTTGCTATTGTTTCTAACATATTTATAAGATGAGGCTGGGAAGGGATGTGAAGGGTAAGCAAAAGAGGAGGCTATAATGCTTGATAAGAAATGTACTCATTATCTTGCCATGTAATTGTAACCCCTCTGTACAGTATGTTCACAATAAAAAAAAAAGATGATTTCTTTGTTGATTTGTATGTCCCTTCCCCCTGTTTTCACTGTATTTGATGTTGGTATAATTTGTGGAGGGGAAGGGAAAAAACAAGTTGTTTAAATAGGGATACAGGTGGACCCATTGCAACAATGAGATGTACAGGACGTTATATCAAAAAATGAACTTTACAACTTTGGTGGTGATGGTGGGGACAGGGGGATGAGGGAGAGATGGGAAAGGATGCTAAGGGGAAACAAAGGAGGAGGCAACAATGCTTGATAAGAAATGTACTCATGACCTTGCTCCTGTAATTGTAACCCCTCTGGTATTTTCACAATAAAAAATTAAAAATAAAATTAAAAATAAAAGATTTTGCTCATTTATAAAGTGTTTAGTGCTGGGTGCCGGTGGCTCACGCCTAGCTACTCAGGAGGCTGAGATCTGAGGATCACGGTTCAAAGCCAGCCCAGCCAGGAAAGTCCCTGAGACTCATCTCCAGTAAACCACTAGAAAACCAGAAGTGGTGCTGTGGCTCAAGTGGTAGAGCACTCACCTTGAGCTGAAGAGTGCAGGGACAGTGCCCAAGCCCAGAGTTCAAGCCCCACCACACACACACACACACAAAGGTGTTAGTATTATTGAGTAGTGAGAATTCTTTATATACTCTGGCCTTCAACATATACATATGTATTGCAAATATTCTCTCCCATTCTGTGGCTTAACCTTACCTTTTCTAAACAATATCTTTCAAAGACTGCATTTTAAATTTGTTGTTAAATCCAATTTATTAACTTTTGTTTCATTGTCAGTACTTTTTACATATTAAGAAATCTTTGCCTACCCACAAACTGCAATATTATCTGTTTCTTCTAGAAATTATAGTTTTAGATTTTATATCACTGTAAAATTTTTGTGTGGGCATGCTGGTATTGGCGCTTGAACTCCGGACCTTGAACTCTTGCTTGATATTTTTTCCCACTCATGTCTGGTACTTTATCCATTGAATCATGCCTCCAGTTTGGGCTTTCTACTGGATAATTAAAAGTCAGAGTCTCCTAGATTTTTCTGACTGAGCTGACTTGGATCTACCGTCCTCATATCTCAGTTTCTTAAATAGTGAATTAATAAAAATAGCTAGGATTATAGGTGAGAGCCACTAACATCCAACTACAATGGATTTTCTCTTTTTTTGGTTCAATGCCAGGACTGGAACTCAGTATCTGATGCTTTAGCTCATTGACTGGTGTTCTACCACCAGAGCCATATCTCCAACCCTTACAATGGATTCTTTCTAGAGAAGGATAAATATTATCTCTTTTTAACCTGAAGATCCTTAGGGTTCACAACCATATAAACATAGCTATGATTTGAATGTCTCCCCCAAAGGTTCAAGTGTGAGAAACTTAATCTTTAAAGTCATAGTTTAATGGTGTTTGGAGGTGCAGCTCTTAGAAAGTAATTAAGATTAGATGAGGTCAAATGAGTTGAACCGCCATGACAGTGTCTTTAGAAGAAGAGGGAGACCTAAGCCAGCATGTTTGTTCTCATTTAGTACATGATGCCCTCCAACATGTCATGATGCAGCAAGAATCCCTCACCAGATCCAGAACTTTGCTCTCAGACCTCCCAGCCTCCAGAACTGTGATAAAAGTAAACCTCTATAACTGGGAGTCTGTTATAGTAACAAAGTAGACCAATGCAAACATAGGGCAGAAAATTTAAAAATTCTACTGCATTGTTCTCTCTGATTTAGCTACTGCAATGTAAAATACGGCTGCTTGTCTCACCGAGAACCTTAATGGAAGCCAATTATGCTCTCCACTTCAGAAGGGAAGTAGGCAAGGGTTCCAGATGACTTGGTTATGAGATGGGGCAGTGTTTTCACACAAGTACCATAGGAGAGAAGGGGGGACAGGAAGGGAATAAGGTATCTATACTAGATACATAATGAACCAAATTCTGGTGACTTAAGCAGAAAATGAAGGTTATGATTTCACAATTGATATTGTGAGGCAGAGAAACACAAAGAGGTGGTTCATTGGCCCTGGGTAGGGTATGAATGCCTTATAGAAGAAGGAGAAGATCCTTTTCACCACCTCACATAGCCTCTGAGTGTCTTTACTAGGGAACATTCTGGATACCTTTACTTAGGTCCACTTTGATACCTTGGTAGTTTGCAGCTTTGGTACCTCCAAAAGTCATCAGCCTTGGAACAGATGTCAGTGTGGTCACCAGAAAAAGAAAAGATGAAAAACAAGAAACAATTTCTTTATTGCATGAGAGACTTCCCATGGGAACTTTCAGAAGTGTAGAAGATGCTTGTAATCTTAGAGGTTGGGAGGCTGAGGTAGGAGGATCCTAAGTTCCAGGCCAGCCTGGCTTGAGCTACATAGCAAGACCCTGTATCAATAAATAATGAATGAATAGATAAAAAAGAAAAAATAAAAAAAGAATAGATAAAAAAGAAAAGATGATGAAGGAAGGAAGGTAGAAAAAGAAAGATAAATGAGATATAGAGATAGATGGATAGATTAGATAGATTGATTGATTGACTGGTAGACTGCTGGATTGATTGACTGATGGATACAGAGGCTGAAGTTATAGTCAATAATAGTTAATAATAATTAATAATAGTAAATGATTGTCCCAGGTGAGCACTACTGATTATTTACAGCTCCAAAGGAGGATGGGTAGAAAGGGCAAATGAGACATGTTCCCTGACTATTATAGGCATGGCAAGGCAGAAGATTGGGTATCATCTGAGATGCCTTCCTCAGAGGGAGTGCATTTAGGATCTGATGGTTACCTTTAATATTGCTCTGTAGTTTTTTTCTCGCGAGGGCTAGCAAGTGTCAAATTTTAATGATACTTAAAAAGGTATACTGATGTCCAAGTATCACCTCATAATTTAGAAATTGTAAGGAGAAAACATAGTTTGAAATCTAGGTGTCTAGCAGTCACCACTTTAACCAGGTCATCAACACTAACACCAGGAAACTAAGAACATGTGCTTCTTGTTGCTCAGTTCACACAGCATCACTAATGAAGTAGTTTACCTGAATCAACTGAAGCTTTTAGGCTAGACTCACACAGTAGCAATATAATGTAAATCAGATATACTTTTAAATTTTTTGGTAGTCACCCAAAGCATAGACAACAAAAGAAAAAGTAAATAAATTTGCAACATCAAGACAGATGTGTACCAAAGACACAATCCACAAAGAGAAAAAAGGAAACCCATAGAATGGAAGAAAATTTCAAGTCATGTATCTGATGATGAGGAATTTATATTCAGAATATATAAAGAATTCTTACAACTCAACAACAACTAAAGACTGTTAAAAATGGAAAAATGACTTGAAAAAACATTTCTGCAAAGATGATACATAGACAGTCAATTAGCACACAAAAAGATGCTTAACATCACTAATAACTAGGGAACTCTAAATTAAAATCAACATGATTTTAAGGCTAGAGGCTTGCCTATGTTCGCCTTCTCCTAGACATAAATTTGAGTTTGGATGCTTTCTTTGTGGAATGAGACCCTGAGGAGAGGAAAGCATGCAGCTAGCATGAGAGAATAAAATTGAGACTCAGATGCTTTCTCAGCAATGCATATGGAAGAGAAAGAAGGAGAGCAACAAAGAAAGGGACTCTACCCTTCCCTAAGCAGTATCACTTTGTGTGAAAAATTATCAACGTTAAGTGGATGAGACCATTCCTTAAAGTGTAGAATAGAAGGATGGGGGACAAAGTAAGTAGCTTGAATTTTTTTTTCTTCCCAGAGGCCAAGTGTGGTAGCATGGAGGCCCTTAGATTGCCAATATGTGAAGACCACTCTTTCACCCCCAAAAAGTCTCCCTAACTACTGTGAATAATGTAGACATAATGTTTTTTAAAGAAGTTGCACAAAGCAATGCCACCTTTGAAAAGTCAGGATCAGGCAAAGCAGTACTGTGTCTGCCTTCCTGGAAGTTTGTTCAGAAGCAGAGTTCAGCCAGAAATGGAGTGCTTTTAGTTAAAAGGATTAAGAACTTGGAGGGGAAGTTAAAAATACTAATGATTACTTTCCTTAAGGACCAAAGAATTACTTGGGCTTGGTGCTTGGCACCTCATGCCTATAATCCTAACTATTCAGGAGGCTGACATCTGAGGATTGTGTTTCAAAGCCAGCCTGAGCAGCAAAATGCATGAGAATCTTATTGCCAATTAACCACCGAAAAGCTGGAAGTTGGAGCTGTGGCTCAAGTGATAAAATGCTAGCCTTGAGCAAAAAAGTTCAGGGGCATCATTCAGGCCCTAAGTTTAAGCCTCAGTACTGGAACAAAAAAGAATTAGATTATATAAGACTGGTAGGAGGAATAATCTATCCCTGGCCTTCCCCAAAATGTTTCCTTTCTGGTTTCCTATAACTCGACAAGACAGCAATTCAGGTCACACTACAATAAGGTCCTGTAATTTGTAGACAAAGCAACTGAGATCTCATTGGCATAATTGATTGGCATTATTCCCAGTCAAACCACTTTTATAAGCATTTTATAAAAAGAGGTGAACCCAGAGAATGAGCAAGTTTAGCAGGTGAGATAATAATATATTTTTTAGGGAGAGGGATTTGAAAGTCACAATCCCTTGGAAGAAAACAGCATCGGGCCTGGCTCGCAACTTACCTAAATGTCAGACGATCATCTGGAGTCAAACCAACTTAAGTTGAGCCACCTGCAATTTTGCTTGTATCCTCTTTTGTCAACTTCCTGAAGCAATCAAACCATCCTTGTCTTACCATTTAAAATTATTTTCTTTAATGTCTACCTAAATGTTTTTATAGATTTAGAAAAAAGGCAGTTGTTTCAACTAAAATAGTTTTCTTGTTTCAGAGGATACTGACTCACTTCATCTGACCAGAAATTCTTCGTTCAGTTGCAATTATCACTTCTTATAGCAGCTTCCATCAGGGAACTTGGCATGGTGGGAGAGAGATAGGGGTAAGCAGATATTTTAAAGATAGATCTTGTGTTGACATCCCTAAAGAAATGTTACTTCTCCAGCACCTTCTCAAATAGTTACTTAGAGTCACCCTTCTTCCTTGTGGTGTTGCAGATTGAACTAGGGACTTGTGCATGCCAGGCAGTCAACATTCCCAGCTCTTGAGAATTATTCTTTATAGATAAAATATTGCTGATGTTGATCCAGATAGCTGATAGCTATTGCATCAGGGAATTGAGAAGGAGAGGGTCATGTGTGTCCATTGCTTAGTTATCTTCTTGGCTTTGGACAGTTAACTCAGGCTTCCACAGAGCATTGCCTCAACCTCAAAAATACTTGGAATAAGCCTGAATACCCATCAACCAATGAATATATTCACCTATGTATATATACACAATGGGGAATTATTCTCCATAAAGAAGAATGAAATTATGTCACTTATAGGAAAATGAAAATGTTAAGTAAAATAGGCTAGATTCAGAAAGACAAATACCTCATATTTTTCTCATATTCATAATCTAGACCTATAAAAGTAGGTCTAAACTGCACATTGGTGGCTTATGTCCATAATCCTAGCTACTCAGGAAGCTCAGGTCTGAGGATCATGGTTGAAGCTAGCCAGGGAAGGAGAGTCCATGAGACTTTTACTTCCAATTAACCACCAAAAAGCTAGAAATAGAATTGTGGCTCAATTAGTAGAGCTAAAAAGTCCAGGAACAGCAGCCATGTCCAAAGTTCAAGCCCAGGACACAAAAAGGTAGGTCTAGGTTATGAATATGAGAGGACATAAGTTTGGAAAGGATTATTATTGTAGGGAATCAACTGCAGAGCAAACAGAAAAGTTTATGACAGTTGAATTTGATCAAGGTACTTTATATGCAGCTATGAAAATATATCAAATCCATTAAAACTGTAGAAGAAATGGAGTAGAAAAGAAAGTAATAGAGGAGATGAATTCCATCAAGTAGTAAATTATATGCCTGCATGGAAATATTACAATGAAACCTCTTTGCAGAGTTAATCTGTGCTAAAAAAAAAAAAAATGCCCGAAGCCAGGTGTTGGTGGCTCACGCCTATACTCCTAGCTACTCTGGAAGCTGAAATTTGAGGATCACAGTTCAAAGCCAGCCCTGGCAGAAAAGTCTCTGTGGCTCTGTCTCCAATAAACTACTCAGAGAAAGTCAGAAGTGGCACTATGGCTCAAGTGGTAGAGTGCTAGCCTTGAAGTAAAAGAAGCTTAGTGCCTAGGCTCTGAGTTCAAGCCCTATGACTGGCAAAAAAACCAACTGAGTTGCTCAGAGAGAAGCAATACATAGAACTTTCTTCTACCTTGGATTTCCAGAAATATGGGCTAAGTATGAGAGCTACTAAAGCGGATCCAACTCCCTTGGGCCTTACCACTTCAATGACTCCTAGACATCTTCCAACTGCCACTTTCTGCTACTTTCTGCTTGAGGACTTTATCTGAAATCTCAGAACAGCACTAGGCCCAAGATATACAGCAATTCAGAAGTGCTAGAAAATTAACTGCTGCCTGTCTCCCAGAAGCATCCTTTAACAATGAGTGATAGGAGATGATGAATAAATATCCCAGCAGCCTTCTCCCTTGGGTGGGATAACTCTGAGGTGTGTGTTTCACACTGTTTCCCAGAGTCTCCCCACAGGATTAAGCTGCAGTTGTCCAACATGTAGTTGGCTTAATAATTCACTTTTTATTGGCTGCCTTTCCTTCCCTGACTCACTTCCTCACTTTCTTGCTGGTATTTCCTTGGATTATCTCCCAAATAAATTGCTTGCTCCCAATTTTTAATGTTTCAAGATCAGCTTCTAAAGGACCTCATGCTAAGATAGTTCTTTTGTATGAGTTAACATCATAAAACACACTTTACTAGGGGAGTGTTAAATGAGAAAGGTATGTGTTCCTTTTCTTACTCTCTCTGCCTATTTGAGGCAGTAGGGTCTAAGCCCAGTGATTTGTGGGCTGTCCTGAAGAAGTTTTCCTCTGTGTGGAGCTTGGAACTATGAACACCTGTGCATTGGGGAGGTCTCCTCACAGTGATGCAAATTGTTGAAGTAAGAAATACTGATTGGCTGGCATTAGTGGCTCAGGACTGTAATCCCAGCTTCTCAGCAGCCTGAGATCTGAGGATTGCAGTTTAAAGCCAGCCCAGCCAGACAAATCTGAGAGCCTCTTAGTTACAATTTGCCAGCAAAAAAAGCTAGGAGTAGAGGTGTGGTAGAATGTCACACTTGAGCAAAATGACCAACTGAGAGCATGAGGCCTTGAGTTCAAACCCTAGTACTGGCACACAAAAAATACTGATTACAAAGAAGAGAGTGAAGGGGGGAGGCAGGAAGGAAGGGAGGGAGAGAGATGATAGTAAGCAAGATGAACTGATTAATACTATGGAGGCAGAGATAGGTGATTCCTGGCAAAAAAAAAGTTAGCAAAACCCTATTTCAGATAGAAAGCCAGATGTGGTATATATGCCAGTAGTCCCAACTATTTAGCAGGTAGAGGTAGGAATATTGCAATCTTAGGCAAAAGCGCAAGACCTTATAGGAAAAAGTAAAGCATAAAGGACTAGAGGCATGGTTCAAGCAGTAGATAGCTTGTCTACTAAGTGTGAAGGTGAGGGCGGAGTAGAGAGAGAGTGCATAATCCAAACTGTACAGAAGTTTGGGAATCAATGGGTTAAGTGAAGACTATTGTGCCTGTCCCAGAGATTGAATTTAGGGCCTGGAACTGTCCCTGAGCCTTTTTGCTCAAGATTAGTGCTTTACCATGTGAGCCACAGCTCTGGTTTTGGCTTTTTGGTGTTTAATTGGATATGAGTCTCACCCAATTTTCCTGCCCAGGCTCAAATCTCAAACTCATGAGTAGCTAGGATTACAGGCATGAGCCACTGGAACTTGGCTAAAGCAAAGACTGCTTTACAACAGAATTTCTCAGAATCTTTAATATGACAAAACATAGTCTCTGAAGGATCGTATATATGTTTTCCAAACCTCTCTGACCACAGGCTATTTGAGGACATATATTTTCCCTCTCTCAAATGCCTATCTTTCCATCATGAATATTTTAAAATAAATTCTGGCCATCATCTCAGGAGGCTGAAACATCCACTTTAATGGAGTGCTCTCTCTCTCTCTCTCTCTCTCTCTCTCTCTCTCTCTCTCTCTCTCTCTCTCTCTCTCTCTCTCTCTCTCTCGCTCTCGCTCTCTCTCACTCTCTCTCTCTTTCTCTCTCTCATACCTATGGTATCCTAATTATGAGGCCAGCAATATCCTGGCCTTTGCAGTTTCTAGACTTGCTTCCCACATGTGAAGATAGGTGTTAAGAGAGTGTTACAGTGTTGAGCATCCCTAATCTGGAAGGTTTCCAAATCTGAAACATGTTTTTCAACAAGTTTTGGATTTTGAAGCATTCTGGATTTTTGAGTTTTCAGAGACATTTGAACAAAAAGAGTCTAAGCAAGTACTCCAAAATTTGAAAAAACTCCAAAATCTGAAACATATCTAGGCTTCCCAGCACTGTGGATAGGGATTCCTTAGTCTGCATTGAATAGAAGGGATTAGAGAGGTTTTCCTCTGTAATCTTGGTGGTATGTCACTACAGGCCAAGGGGGTGAGAAGCAAGTAACACAAACTTAAGACTGATTGTTTTTAATGGACTGAACTTTAAGTAAATATTCAGTTAACATAGGAGATTTTTTTAAACAGACTTAGAGGTTTGAAGAAATCATTGGACCAGGCCAGAAAAGAGGATGAGGAAATCACCTGAGATTCTCCCAGATGGTCTGTGGTCTAGGTCTTCAAGATGAGGGCTTCTAGAACTAACCTTGAGTTTTGGAGTTTTGCTCCATCCTCTATCAGCTGTGTGACTTTAGATGAATTACTTAAACAAGCTGAACCTCAAGTTTTTTCATTTAGAAAACAGAGCAAGGGTAATATTTCTCATAGTGCTGTGATAAGGATAAAATAATGCACAAGCTCATGATGTATAGGGTACCTGATATGTAGAAGGAGTGACAAATGAAAGGTAGCTCTGAATGGTAGAGTCACGTATGTAACTTTTAATTTTGAGCATGAATTAATTTAATGGCAGCAACAACAAGAAGAACCAGACATTATTAGTGGTGCCTTACCAGAAATAGTACTGTTTTCTAATGACTTCTGATAGTAGTTTGTTCATTATTTACTTTTGAGTTTTATTTTTGTGTAAAAACGGGACTGAGATAAGTCTCTACCATTTCTTTTCTCTCTAAACCAAGAGCTAGTTCATGTTCCCTTACACAGCACCCTGCTTTCCAACTTAAAAAGAAAGAAAGAAAAAAATTGAGAAATTATGGAACCATAACCCATGAATGTGAGCACTTTTCTTAAAAAAAAATTTAACTGTAAAGATACTGTACAGAGGGGTTACAGTTACATGAGTAAGGTAATGAGTACATTTCCTATTGAGTATTGTTACCCCCTCCTTTGTTTTTCCTCTACCATCCCTTCCCTCCCCACCTCCTCAACTCTTCCCTCCCCTACCCTCCGAAGTTGTAAAGTTTGCTTTCAACATAGTATTTTGTACATCTCATTATTACAATGGGTCAACCTGTATCCTTATTTCAGCATTTTGTTATTTCCCTCTCCCCCTCCAAAAAAAGAAAAAATGTATATACAAGATGCATGGCACCAGAATCAAATACAGTAAAAACAGGGCTTATGCCATAATGGGAAGAACATATAAAAAATCACATAGTACATTAAAAACAATAGCCACAAAGAAAAAACCTCTTGTATCCATATCTTGGGGTTAAGTACTTTTCATTGCAGCTTTTTTGGGAAAATTTTGGGCTGTGGTTTGAAATGGCATCAGGATGCCCATCTTCTGTCTCTGCCCTTAAGCTCCTGATCATGATTTATATTTCCCTATTTTAAGCTAGCACAGATTTATGAGACTTTAAACACCATAGTTGAAGTTATTGGAGATTTAAAGGGATTAAGCAGGTCCAGCAGCACCTGGAAGTATGGAGGTTGTTTAAAAGATTTATCAGCATTTCTATGTTAAAGCCCATTTTTCAAGAGTCCTTGTAGCTTAGGTCTGAATCTATTTATTTTGGGCTGAGGAGTAAATTTTTAGGATTTCTCATAAATAGGAAAGAAAAAACTACCCCTCTAGTGCTTCCTGCCTTTTTCTGTCTGCCTCTGACAAGGTTAGGCATGCTAGCCTTGTCTTCGCTGGGTTCCCTTCTCTTTGATCTTGTTTTCTCTCAAGCAGTTGAGGCTTTCTGTTCATGTATTCCAACACTAAGCCTCTGGCCTCGAATCATGGCAAGTGAAGGGAGCTTTGGTGCTTCCTTCCTGCTCTAGGTTCCTTGTTGTTCAGGGAGGGCTGAAGTGGTGGGTAAGACTCAGGCAGGGGTGACAGATCCCGGTATTTACACCAGAGGGAGCAATGACTCCGTGACTGAGGGGCTGCTCAGAGTTTCCCAAACCAATTGTCCATTGAAGGGAAAAGATACACAGTTCTTAGGCTGTTGTGTTTAAGAGAAGCTGAATTGAGTAATCTTGAAAATAGGTTCAGGACACAAGGTGGGCACACAGGCTTTATTATATTCCAGCAATTCAGGGAAGAGCCAGTGTGCTTTTCATTGTCAATAATTATGCTCCTCAGCCTCCACATCGTGCCTCTCAGGTTTCTTCCAAGTTCCAGCTCTGCCCGCCCTGTCAAATCTGTGTGGGTGTAGAGAACATGAACTTATTTTAATATCAGTCTAAACCAGACATCACTGGGAAGGAAATCAGAGAAGCCATTCCAAAGTCAAGTAAAAATAACTCCTGTGAGTACATAGTCTATGATTCCATTTAGATGAAACCCTAGAAAAGGCAAATGTAATAGACAGAGACAGAAAGCAGACTAGTTGATTGCCTGGGGGGCTAAGGTGGGGCTGGTTAACCATGATGTGGAACTTTCTGGATTACTAGAAGATACTGCATCTTGATTGTACTGCTGGTTGCACTGGTATTTAAAATTGCAAAAACTCATTAATAACACCTACAGTTAAGTTTGGTATAAACGAGAGTTTGATTTTTAAAAAAAACCTATTGGCTGTACATCCAAACTTATCTCCAGCAGCACAAATAATAGAGAACTTATTATAAATCTGAGTGCTTCCAATCTACAGGTATACAGCCTTTGCCGTGTACCCATACAAAGCATGGATAATCCAAAGTAGTAGTTCGAACACCTAATCCATTTTAATGAACTTCAGAATATTTTCTATGACTACACATTCCCTCAGCACAACCTGATTTACAGGAGAAGCAGGGAGGGAGCAAGCAGCCAAGAAATATGGTAGGGGAAGCCAGATTAAACAATTACAGTGGAGAGACAAGATGGTGACTGACCACACAGATGATAACAATTTGCTGACTTTGTAATGTGAACTGTGCATTGTGTGAGACTATAAAGGGATTGGTGAGTTTGAACAGATGCTCATTAGAAACCAAACCAGCCACACCAAGTGGTCCTGGCAGCTGAATAACAGGAAGTCTTCATCAACTCCATCTTTCCCATATCTTTAATTAAACATTTGATATTACTTAAGTTGGGCTCAGTGCCCTATTCATTCTGACATCCAAATATCCATTTGAAAGTTGGCCTAGCTCACCCAGAAGATGATGTAACCAGATCAAGAGATGGAAATTAAGATTAAAAAAAAAGTATTGGATATTTGCTCTTGCTATGTGACCTTCTGGAAAATCACTCCCTCTGTTTATTTGTTCCTTTAGTTATTTATTTATGTAATGAAATTATTTAGCATCTACTACAAATTAGGCAGCATGCAAGACACTGGCTCTAGAACCGGTGTCTTGCAGGCTGCCTAATTTGTAGTATCCATTTTGGAACCCTGCATCTTGACTACTGTGCAGAAGCTGATGTGGGTAAGAATGTGGTTAGACTCTGAGACACTCAGGCTATTTCTCAATGATATAGATATCTATGAGGGCTGGGAATGTGGCTTAGTGGTACAGTGCTTGCCTAGCACGCATGAAGTGCCCTGGGTTCAATTCCTCAGTACCAGACAGAAAAAACCAGAAGTGGTTCTGTGGCTCAAGCGAGCCACAGATATCTAGCTAGCCTTGAGCCAAAGATATCAATGAGGCTCAGGAAAAGATAAAACTCTCTTGCTTCTCTGGTCCCTTTCTTTTTTCAACATAGTGTTCCAGGCCACTTAAAGGATCATTGCCATAAAAAATTCCATAGAAATGAAATTAAACGTTTTAGTTTTGATTGCTGAAAGATTGCCCTTAAAAGCCCTTCTAAGGCATTTTAAAAATCAGTTCCTTATTGCTTCAAAGCTTAAACTCACAGTTACAAATCAAGTCAACATTTGATCTCATGCAGGGCAGTAGATTAAGGTTTTTGACAAGTCTTAGAGTGTGCTGGGTCCCACCCACTTCTCCCCAAGCAAATTTATAAGTCAATAGAAACATCACCTCTCTTTAATTTCTTTGATTATTTTTGTCACTAATATTTTGAGTTTATTGCTTAAGATTTCAGCTGCTTCAATTTTGTTCAATTCCTTGTTTGTAGAAGTTGTTGGCTTTTGGAGGAGAAATAGTTCCTATGTTTTCATTTCATATGTCTATGTTGGTTGGGATTTACACATTGAGTGCAAGTTTTTGATTGGACGGTTGACTCTACTGTGACCTTTCAGATTTCCCAATGTTTGGCAAAACTGGGAAGTTGCAGAATGAGAATGTCTGGGAACGATATTGGAGAGAGAAAGAAAGAGAGATTGAAGGATTAATAATATTGAAATAAATTGTATCTGTGTCTGAAGATGGTATAAGAAAACTCACCAACAGCAGGTAAGGAGCACAGGGAAAAAGAGAGAAATAGAAGAGGTATTTCACAAAGAAATACCAAGATGAAAACCCTTTGTACAATTAATATATGCTAATAAAAATGGAAAATAAGGGGCTGGGAAGGTGGCTCAGTGGTAGAGCACTTACCTTACATGCATGAGGCCCTGGGTTCGATTCCTCAGCACCACATAAGCAAAAAGCAAAAAGCTGGAAGTGGCACTGTTGCTCAAGTGGTAGAATGCTAGCCTTGATTTGAAGAGCTGAGGGACAGCGCCCAGGCCCAGAGTTCAGGCCTCATGACCAGACCCAAAAAAATAAAATAAAATAAATAAAAAATAAAAGGAAAATAAAAGGAAAGTAAAACAGGCTCTATTGGGGGGTCAAGTATGAGCAGGAAGTGGGAAGGTGAATATGGTGGAAGTACTTGTGTGTATATGAAAACAGAACAATGAAACCTATTGATATTGTTTATCAATAGGTTATTACAGATTGATGTAAAGTGGAGAACAATAGAAACGGTAAAATAGACACATCATTACCTTTTCTGTTTTACCTCCTCCTCACACTTACTTTCCACATATCTGAGACTTCCAGGGTCTTTTCAAGTACACAAGGTCTGTTCCCTTCCATATCATCAAACCAACTGTCAGAAAAGTTTGATAGAGCAGGATTAAATTCTACTCTGTCCATTTCTAATGTGTGACT
Organism: Dipodomys merriami; assembly: GCF_024711535.1. Lineage (NCBI taxonomy): Eukaryota > Metazoa > Chordata > Mammalia > Rodentia > Heteromyidae > Dipodomys > Dipodomys merriami. The sequence continues at coordinate 71,434,234 of NW_027203381.1, read as the reverse complement.
CGGGGTATTTCTCTGTGCCTCAACTTCTTCACTTGGAATTGGGGAGAATAGTATGTACTTTCAGTTCAATTTAAAGAAGATAATGGATGTAACAGCAAGCATAGTGCCTAGCCAATAGTAGAAAGGCAATGATGATTGTTACTGAAGTCTGATAGAAGTGAAAGCGGGAGATGGAAGAGGAAAAAGAAGTATTCCACAGATTCTTAGAGTAGAGAAACTAAGAACCTTCAGTCTTTATTGAGTGCATAGATACAGCAGGGGAATACATGATAACCTTCCGGAGGGTGGACATTCAAAGGAAGTTAAAACATTCATATGCTCATGACTGGGGAAGGGGAGGGACTTTCTCCTAGAAACCGGCTGTTGGAAGAATGCATATGGAATAATGATGGAGAAGAAAAAAGTCATGTTCTACTTAGGATGGCCATATCAGCAGATGCCATAGCCAGATTACCTACACATTCTTCCAGGAAAGGTCAAATCTCCTGGACCTCTCCAACAAAGGTATTGTTCCACCCAACAGGTCAGAATCAGTGTCAGAAAAAGGGCTGAGAACCTGACACTGAAGTATGCCTGCTGATCCAAGAACAACAGACAACTGGCGCGGGCAGTGATTCCAGCTGGCAGAACAATGACCACATTCATGAAGTAAACTTCTGCTTACTCTCCGTTTCCAAACCCCGTCATCTTCCCTCCACACAGCCAGCCAGCTGTGTTCTGAGATTTGTGGTGTTAGCACCTGCAAGTGTTAGTTGACCTTGATTATTGCATAACAAAATTTAACATGCATGGTTTGAAAGTACAGTTATAGGATGCAAACCTATGTGTAATTGCTTGGTGCCCCAAATGAAAATAGAGCTCCACAGAAGTAGAGACCACATCTATGTTTTTTACTGCCTTCTACCCATAACAAGCAGAGAGCATTTTGGAGTGAACAACCCCAAATCAGAAACAATCCTAGTTTGTACAAAACTCCTGGTTTTTAATCCTGAAAATTTTTGTGACTGTATATCCCTTAGTCACAGGCAACAAGGGCTGGTGGGTCACCCTAGACTTGGCACAGGATGAATGGCCAATTCATTTTGTCCAAAAAACAAGTACATTAAAAGATGAGACAGAGCTCAGAGGTAGAGCACATACCTGAGGTATGACCCTCAGCATCACAATAACTCTAGCTAACTAATTAAATATGTGTGTGCATATACATATGTGTATATGTGTATATATGCATATATAAAGAGATACATTAACTAAGAAGTAGAAGTATAACTGCAATTATAAAGCAGTACATTGAGTTAACTGTTATGGCTATGAGTGTAAGAGTCTACTTCTAACAGATGCTGATTGGAGCTTGGTGAACCTTGTTTGATGATAGGTAGGTCCAGGATAATACCTTGTTTTAAAATTTCTGTCTCTTCCTTTTGATGTTAGTTTAATACATCTGAGCAATTAGCAATAGATTGCATAGTTCCAATTTCTAAACTCTATTTTTCTAATTGTTAACTTTCCCATTTCATCTACATAGCAGCCAGGTATTTAACTATGACCCATACATTGCACTTTGGAAGGGCAGAGCATTTGTCCAGTTAGACATCCCAATTCTTTATGAGTGTCTGCTTCGAACACTGTTTCAGGTGCTGCAAAACATCTACAATGAGTAAACTACAAGCTTTGTCCACAATAGCTTTCAATCCTGGAAGGTTTATGAATAAATATACATACATTTTTATGACACAAAGCAAACTTGATTCATGTGTGCTATTTTAATGATTTTCATCCCAGTGTGACTCTGAGAAAAAGGAAGATTGAGTCATTATGGAGACTTTGTCTTGAAGGTTTTGTTAGTCTCTAAAGGAGGCCCAGGACTTTGGAAGTTGCTTGCAGGGTAGAGAGAGGATGATTTTCTGCTCAGAATGAAGAGCGAAAAGAACAACTAGTTGCATTAGGCCACTCATGACATGCACCTGACTAGAGGACCATAAATAAATGCTGGCATGTTATGACACACGAAAAGAATTCCAAGACTGATTCACCAGACTCAAGGTCACTGCTCATATTCAATGTCCTACTCTCCTTTTCTCCTATTTCTTTATCCTAAGCTTGTGGTGTTGTGCCTTATGTTTCCAAGATGGTGGTTCCATCCAAACTCTAATGTTTGTAGAAAAGGGAGGAAAAAATAAAGAATACAAAGGGTAGAAGGAAAGGTGACCATGGCTTATAGGAGGATGGCAAAAACTTTTCCTAAGATCCTAGCATACTTTTTTTTTTTTAATGTAAGTTGTTGCTCCTAACAAGAAGCAAGTTACATGGCTAGGTTTAGTTGCAAGGAGTCAAGGACATGTTGTCCTTGGGAATGATATTATAGTCTGTTAATAAGAAACCAGGGAGGAATGGATTGGGGAAGGGTGACTAGAAGTATCTGTATCTGTGGGGACAGGACAGAGATTTCTGGATAAATGAGAAGAGAAGAATCTTGTGCTTGGGATGGATCAGTTGTTTTGTGATTGTGGGGTAGGATAGACAGGAAAGGATGGGGTAAGATGTTTTCTAGGACATGGGGAGGGGAAATCTGAAGAAAATATTTGAAAAAACCAGAATCCAAGTGAAAGAGATGCAGCTCTCCTCTGCCCCATTTATTTCTCCAGGAAAGCTCCAGAACAGTCTAGATAACCTCATGTCTCACATTTTGTAGGATAGAATTTATCCTTTATTCTCAGTTTTTCCACACTCAGCCTCATGGTATCAAGCACCTGAATAGAGATATTAAAATACCTCTTTGAAGCCTGTATGTGCATGTCAATGTCAGAAGAAGCAGATGGAAGTGCTTAAAGCATTTGCTTTCCCTAAAATTTATCTTCTATAAATATTTCAATCTAATATTATTATTCGTATATTATTATTAATCAAATCCTGTATTTCCCTTAGTTACTATATCATATCAATCTTTTTATAATGACATAATTGTGATTTTAGTTTTTCCAGATACTTTTAAGGAAATAAAAAAATCTACTACTGAAACATAATACTATTTATATTGTTTTATATATACATGTATATACACATCTCTGCATACGTATATTGCTGATTAGTATTTAATAATGATAAAATCATTGCATTTTACTGTCTCATTTGCATTTCCCATTCTATCTGTAGCAGACTTTTTGATAGTCTTAGCTTTGCAATTTCTTTTTTGTCTTGGGGTTATCTCACTTTGGTCACTCTCTAAGCTATGTCTCTATGAATAAATTTTCCCACTGCTTGGCTCCCCCCTTTTTTTTCAGGGTAACAGTTTTGGAAGATTACTTGAAGTATAAAGAATAATGGAGGATAATAATATCAAAGGACATCATAATATTGTTATTACAATAACTTACAGAATTAGCCATTTTTCTCAAGTACTAGATAGTACCATTTCTTTCTTTCTTTCTTTCTTTCTTTTCTTTCTTTCTTTCTTTCTTTCTTTCTTTCTTTCTTTCGTTCTTTCGTTCTTTCGTTCTTTCGTTCTTTCGTTCTTTCCTCCTTCCTTCCTTCCTTCCTTCCTTCCTTTCTTTTTCTTTCTTGTGCTATTCCTTTCACTTGAAATCAGGGGCAGGGTATTTTTGTTCAAGACTAGTACTCTACCACTGAGCAACAGCTCTACTTAATGCTTTTTTTTTTTTTTTTTTTTGGTGGTTAATTGGAGATAAGCATTTCACAGGCTTTCCTGCCTGGGCTGGCTTTGAACCTCAGATCTCAGCCTCCTGAGCAGCAAGGATTACAGGTGTGAGCCATCAGCAATCAATTTACTTTCTTGTCTATATTTACTTTCTTTTTTATAGTAGAAGGTTTCGAACTCAGGGTTTCCCACCTGTTAGGTAGGTGCTCTCCACTTAAGCCACGCCCTTGCCCTTTTTGCTTTAATTTTTTTTCTGGTAGGGTCTTAGGTTTTTGCCTCAGTTTACCTAAATCTCATAGAGGTCATAGGCAAACCACACCATGCCTGGCTTATTGATTGAAATGAGGCCCTGCTGCTTTTGGATCAGGCTAACATTGAACTTTGGTCATCCTTATTTTTGCCTCCCATGATACTGTGTTTTTTCCAATCTTGATCCTTTACTGTCTCTTGCAATAAGACATATCCTAAGCCGGGCGCTGGTGGCTCACGCCTGTAATCCTAGCTACTCAGGAGGCTGAGATCTGAGGATCGCGGTTCAAAGCCAGCCTGGGCAGGAAAGACTGTGAGACTCCTATCTCCAATAAACCACCAGAAAACCGGAAGTGGCGCGGTAGCTCAAGTGGTAGAGCGCTCGCCTTGAGCTGAAGAGCTGAGGGACAGCGCCCAGGCCCAGAGTTCAAGCCCCACGACCGACAAAAAAAAAAAAAAAGACATATCCTGAGGAATGATTGATGGATACATTTAGCCTCTTGAGATCATATCAGAGAAGAAACATGAGAGGCTCTAGGGCTGCCTGGATTCTGCTTCTTAAATATACATACATCTTGGGTAGCTTAAGACATGTTTGGGTTTGTTTTCCGTGGCATTCTTTCTGGGTTTTCTCTGGACCTGATGATTGAAGGCATCTTTTCTTCAAAGGTCAGTGCCAACAGAGGCCTATTAGTATGCTCTCATCTTTTTGAGCTCCTCCATCTTTTGCACATCTCCTGTGAAGGCCAGCGGGAACATGCAGCATCCAGAAGGACAACTTCCTAAGGATCTGTAGGAAATCTCCTTACCTCCTCCTGATGTCCTCATATAGGCATTTTTGGTTTTTAGTCACCACATACTTCTCTAAAGACAGGATGAGAGGCCATGGACTTCAATCACAGCAGGAAAGATTAAGATTAAGAGCAGAGGTCAGAAAGAACTTCAGGGCTGTTGCAAGGCCAGGACCAGGGGATGTTTTGGCATTCCCTTGGAACTGTTAAAAGAACAGGACAGATTACTTCCTATCCTCACTCTAAACAGAAAATAGTGTGACAAAGGAAACAGCTTTCTGTTAGAAATTTCCTGTGCAATAAGGGCTGAGGGCTGGGAATCAAGATTTGAGGCCCAAATATCTTTTACCAGTTTCCTCTATGCAGACCAACATGCCAGCTGCTCACTGTAACAGGGAAGGCCACTCATCCTTTTTGAGTGATAATGACAGTCTTCCAGTTTCAGAATTTCCTACTTCTTTTCTTTTTCTTTCTGATGTTGTCTCCTCCATCCCAGCCTTCTTAACCTTTTAATCATGCAGGGCTAGCTCTATTTTGAAAATAAACAAAACATTTAGAAATTTAGCCATCTTGTCTAATTTCTGCCTGCCTGCCTTTCTTTCCTTTCTTTCCTCCCTCTTTCCCTCCTTCCTTTCCCTCCTTCCTTTCCTTCCTTCTTCTTTCCTTCTTCCTTCCTTCCTTCCTTCCTTCCTTCCTTCCTTCCTTCCTTCCTTCCCTCCCCTCCTTTCATTTTGTTTTATGAACTGGTACTAGGGCTTGCACTCAGGGCCTTGGGCTCTAACTTTGGCACTTTACCACTTGAGCCACAGCTCCACTTCTGGATTTTTGCTGATTAATTAGAGATAAGAGTTTCAGAGAGTTTCCTGTTGGGGCTGACTTCAAACTGTAATCCTCAGATATCAGCCTCCCAAGTAGCTGGAATTACTAGCGTGAGCCACCAGTGCCTAGACTTGCTTTCTTTCACCACCCAAACTTTATAGACAGAAGCTTCTACTTTGCTACCCTCACCTCTCAGCACATTGGCTCTTGTTGGGTCTACAGTGAGCTCTGTCCTCTGCCTTATTCTTTCACACTCTTCTACTAATGGCTGCTTCTTTCTTCTCCTTACCCTCCACTTAGTCAAATCATGTATTCTTATCTCAAACTCTACTGCTCCTCATGGCATCTCATGCTTTTCATGTGTCTGCCTCCTGATATTCTTGTTTGGTCTCCATATGGGTTGGCATTATGTCTCTCATGTATATGTCTCTCTGGTTTGGCTTTTCTTTTATTCTAGCTAATCATTCTTTTCATTTCCCCACCTTGTCTGGGGCTAGGCAGTGGTAGTGGGGTAGTTAGTAAGCACCTGTAGAAATTCAAGATTGTAGAGCTATCTGGGTATTGCGGTACACATCTGTAATTTCAGCTGCTTGGGAAGCCAAGGAAAGAGGATCACTAGAACTCATGAATTGTAAGACTCATCTAGGCAACATAGTGGGATCCTGTCTCAAAAAATGAAATAAACATCACAGGTTTGTGTTAGAGGGAAAGGTGAACTACAGATAACATTTAGAAGGAAAACATTGGCTTACTGATGGCCTGAATGCAGGAAGAAGGGTGGGGGTGGGGGGAGAACCCAACAAATCTCTCAGGCTCTAGTCTATGTGATTGGAAGGGTGATGTCAGGAAAGTGGGAAGAGGTGCCATGCTAGTGGCATGCAAGTGGATAATTCATCCCAGGGAAAGTTAATGGAAATAGATAGAAAACCTTTTATCTCATTTGCTCTTGCTGCTTCATTCATCAATTTCCAGCCCCTAAGCCCTTCCCCAGCCTCTCTGCTGACAATTCTAATGGCTGATCAGACTTCACCACCAGGATGTGATTCATCAGTTCAGATTCCTCAGGTAAGATAGGAGTTGTGTGTTACAGGGCAACTACATGAAAACTGGCCTGGTATTCATGTGTGCTTGTGTCTGTTGTGTGACTTCCAGCAAAGTCACTTTTTTCCTCTTGTTTACCGTTTTCTCCTTGTGAAAATAAATTTAAAAACATGTTACTTAATCACTTTCTCATTATTATTCATTGGTTCATTCTTAGACTTTGTTTTTCCTGTGGTCATGCCAGGTAACTAATCTAACCTAGGAGGTATCTGGGGCATCTGCTTCTCACTCCTTCCTCTTTCCTGTTCATACCTGCTCCACCCTGAATGTAAGCCATTGGCACATGCTATTGCTTCTTCTCATCTCATCCTTCTCATTGCTTTCTATACCTTTCCATTTCAGGCCGCTGGCAAAGTATTTGGCTCCTCCACCCAGGCTCATTCAATTGACTCCAAATGCCTCTCTCCAGTTTTCTGTGCACATCTACCTTCCTAAAACATGCCTCCCAACTTGTCCCATTCAGTCTGACCCCTCCTTAAATTTTCAAAGAGGGCTAGAGGGAAGGGGTATCTCTCAAGATTGCTTGAGTGCTTTTGCTAAATAGAAATAGCTGAACCTCTCTTCTATCTTTCACTCTGATACCTTGGGTACCATGTGAAAAAGTTTGCCAGGATAATGATACCTCCATTGTTAAGAAGCCATGCTATGAACCCTAAACATTTAAATTTTATACAGAATTTTATAAGACACAAGTCCTACATAATTCTGTACAACTGGTATTTTCTTTTAGTCACATATAGCTTTATTTAAAGCATTATTATTTTTTAAAGCAGCTTTATCTAGATATAATTGACATTTGGCAAACTTCATGTACTTAAAGTATATAATTGGGTCAGTTTTGACATACCCATACATCACCATAGTCAAGAACATATCGGTTACCTCTCAAAGTTGCTTTGCTCCCATTTGTAATCCCACCTTGTTGCATCTACCTTCCCAGTCTCCCACTGTGGTCTTTTTCAGACAATCACTCACTTGCCTCTGTCAGTATAGATTACTTTGCCCAGACTGTTTTCTTTCATTCAATTAATTATTTTGAGATTTATTCAAATACTGAGTAATATTCCATCATATGGATATATCATAATTTGTTTATCCAATCATTTGTTGATGGATTTTTGGATTGCTTCCTAGCTTGGGCTCTTATTAATGAAAGTGCTATGAATATTTGCATACAAGTCTTTGCATGGACATTTTATTTCTTTTGGATAAATACCAAGAGTGACAAGATTGGGTCAATTGGGTCATATGGTGGGTGTATGTTTAACTATTTAACAGTAAACCACCAAACTACTTTTCTAAAATAGTTGTACTATTTTATATTCTTTTTTTTTTTTCTTCAGTTAGATGCCTGGGCTCTATCTCTGATTTTTTTTTTCTTTTGCTTGAGGCTAGCGCTCTACCACTTTGAGTCACAGCTCCACTTCTGGTTTTCAGGTGGTTAATTGGAGACAAGACTTTCCTGCCCAGGCTGGCTTTGAACTGTAATCCTCAGCTCTCAGCCTCCTGAGTAGCTAGGATTACAAGCATAAACCACCAGTACCCAGTGCCATTTTACACTTTTATCAGAAGTATACAAAAGTTTCATTTCAGATCCATTTTGACATCATCACCAACATTTCACAGGTTCATTACTGTAAATTTTAGATATTTTTATTCATTTATTCATTTTTTTTAATTACTAAGGTTTCAACTTAGGGCCTTGAACTTGCTAGACAGATGTTCTACCAGTTGAGCCATGCTACTGCCATTTTATGCTCTCATAGTTTTGGGATAGAGTCTTCCTTTTTGCTTACATAGACTTGAACTATGATTCTCTTATATAAAATTATGGCCATAGTGGGGATGACAGACCTGCACAAATCATGCTTCCTTTTTCTGTTGAGACGAAGATCTAATATTTTGCCCACACTGGTCTGGAACCACAATCCTTACCATCTTAGCCTCCCAAGTAGCTAGGATTGTAGGTATAAGCCACTGTGCCTTGCTTTTAGTTGTAGACATTCTAACAGATGAAGGTATCGCATTGTGATTTTATTTATTCAGTCATGGGGCTTGAACTCTGGGCCTGAGTGCTATCCTTCAGCTCTTCAGCTCAAGACTAGTGCTCTACCATTTGAGCTATAGCACCACTTCCGGTTTTCTGGTGGTTTATTGGAGATAAGAATTTCACAGAGTTTCCTGCCCTAATGATATCGAGTATTTTCTCATGTCTATTTGCTGTCTATATATCCATTAAAGTGAGTATCTATTCAAATGTTTTTCCCAGTTTGAAAAATTGGGCCAGGTGCTCTTGATTCATGCCTACAATCCTAGCTGCTCAGTAGGCTAAGATCTGAGCCAGCCCAGGCAGACAAATCTCAAAGATTCTTATCTCCAATTGGTCAGCATTAAACTGGATTGGTGACATAGCTAAAATGGTAGAGTTCTATCCTTGAGTGAAAGGAGTAAGGCTCTGAGTTCAAGCTCATAGTGTTAGGTTTTACATTTAAGCCTGTGATCTATTGTGAGTTAATTTTTGTGATTAGAACAAGATGTGGCTATAAGTTAATTATTTTTAACATAGGGGCATTGTGACAGGTAGAATAATGCCATAGATCTCTAAATCCTAGTCTTTAGAATTGGTAAGTGTATTAAGTTACATAACAATGGGGGAATTAAATCTGTAGTTGAAACTAAGGTTGGTAATCAGTTAACATTAAGATAGAGAAATTACCTACGATTTATCTAGGTTTGTCCAATGTAATAAGTGCTCCTAGAAGTAGAAGAGGGAGGGCTTGAAAGAACATCTCAGTGGCAGAACACACGCTTTGGGTGAAAAAGGCCTTGGGTTGAATCTCCAACACACACACACACACACACACACACACACACACACACACACACACACACACACACACACACACACACACACACACACACACACACACACACACACACACACACACACACACACACAGTTACTCACAAAGAGCAGCACTAAAGAGAAACTCCAAAAGATGGAATGAGAGATGGACTTTGCCTGCCATTTCTGATTTTGAAGATAGAGAAGGGAACACAAGCCAAAATCCAAGTGACTTCTAAAAGTAGAAGTAAAGAAATGGATTATTTCTTAGATCCTCCAGAAAGAACACAATCCCTGCTAAAACCTTTAGTCAAGTGAGACCCATTTTGACTTCTGAGTTCCATAACTCTAAGATGTTTTGGTGCAGTAACTCAGCTCATAAAATTTGTGTTTGTGTTTAAACCTCATAAAATGTATGGCAATTATGTATAGCAGTCATTAAAACACTAATTCTTCAGTTGTTCAAGCACCATTTGTAAAGACTATCATTTTTATACCGGATTCCTTTGATCTTGGTTGATAATCATTTCATTATATAGATATGATATGAGTTTATTTCTGCACTTCATTTCATTCCATTGATTTATACCTCTACATTGCCACAATTATAGTAAGTCTTTATAGTAAGTCTTAAAATTGAGTAGCATAATACCTCTGGCTTTTTTTCTTGTCTTTTCTAGGTTCTTTGTGTTGAATCAACTTACCTATTTCTACAAAAAAAATCCAACTAGAATTTTGACTGTAATTGCACTGAATCCATAAATCAATTTGGAGAAAATTAATGACTTGTTCATGACACAATGTATTTCTCCCTTCACTTAGAAATTCTTGTTTCTTTTTGAAATGTATAGTTATGTGTATTTTAAAAATCAAATTGAGACTTTAAGTTTCATATTCTCCATGCTAATCTAGTGATATTTTTAAAAAAATCAAGTCCTAAACCTTCATTGCTCAGGTGTAAAAATAGAATTTATTTTTATATTGGTCTTTTTGTTTTGAAACTTTCTGAGTTAAACTATTGTTAATGCTAGTAGCTTTATTTATTTTCTGATAGGTTTTGTAGAATATTTCTAAATAGCAATCATGTTATCTCAGACCAAAGACAGTTTTACCTCTTCATCTCTGTTTTGGATGCTGTTCACTGAAAGCGTTTCTTAATGCACTGGCTAGAATTGTTCTTAGCGTACTGTTCTTAGTGCACTGTTCTTAGTGCACTGTCTAGAACATCTTGAATAATGTTGATCAAGAGCAAGAGTGGGAATCTTTCCTTGTTTTGATGTTAGAGGAAAAACATTTAATTTTTAACTATTAACTATGACATTGTGATTAGGTGTAGATGCCTTTTATTAAACATCAGTTCCTTCTGTTAGTTTATTTTATTGTAAAGTTGATGTACAGAGAGATTACAGTAACATAAGTAATGAATACATTTCTTTTTGAACAGTGTCACCTCTTTCCTCATTTTCTCTGTTTTTTTCCTTCACAACCCTCCCCCACAAGTTGTAAGGTTCATTTTCACCATAGCATCTAGTGAGTACCACTGCTGCATTAGTTTATCCTGTGTCCCACCATTACTGTGCCCCAACCTTACTTTCCCCCAAACAGATAAACTTATATACAAGACAAAAGGTAAACCAAAAACAGCAACAAAGGAGAAAAAATGAAGCAAAATAACATAAAACCTCTTGTTTCTATTTTTGGAGTTCATTTTGATAAACATAATTTAATATGATCATATGCCCACAGCTACTGAACCTTTGTGATCCTCTCCTAAGAATATACTCCTTTGGTCTCACTGTGTGAATATCTAAAGTCCTGTATAATTTATCATGTCCAGGTGTATTTTTTTTGTCTTTTACCATCCTGTGAGTTTACTTGCAGATTATAGGCACTTTGTACTTACAACAAATGAAAGAATCCATGCAACCTATGTTTCTTTGGCTTACTTCGCTTAACATCTTTCTAAGTCTTTCCATTTCTTTGAGTTGAATTATACCATTTTTTTCTGACGGAAGCATAGAATTCTATTATATATATACATATATGTATATATATATCACATTTTCTTGATCCATTCATTCATTGAAGAGCATCTGGGTTGTTGGTTCCATATCTTGGCTATGGCAAACAATGCTGCAAGAACATGGTTATACTGGTAGCTTCAGTGTGGCCTTGTTTGTGGTCTACTGGATTAATGCCCAGGAGTGGAACTGCTGGGTCATAGGGAAGCTCTATGTTTAGTATTTTGAGGACTTTCCATACTGCTTTCTTGAGTAGTTGAATGAATTTATACTCCCACAAAACAGTATAGTAGTGCTCCCTCTTGGTCACATCCCTGCCAGCATCTGTTGTTATTAGTTTTCTTGATAATGACCACTAATTGGAGTGAGGTGAAATCTCAAAGTTGTTTTGATTTTCATTTCTTTTTATGGCCAGAGATGTTGAACATTTCTTCATTTGTGTATTGGCATTCTTACTACTTCTTCTGAAAAGTCTCTCTAAGTCTTTAGCCCATTTATTAATTGAGTTATGTATTTGAGGGTTAATTTGGGGGGAGGGTTAATTTTTTGAGTTCTAAGTATATTTTAGATATGAGGCCCTTTTCTGAAGCACAGGTAGAAATTAACTTAACTGAAGATGTGAAGGATCTCTATTATCAAAACTTAAAAAACCTGAAAAACGAAATTGAAACAGATTTAAGGAAATGGAAAAAACCTCCCATGCTCCTGGATTGGAAGGATTAACATTGTGAAATGGTAATACTGTTCAAAGCAATTTACAAATTCAATGCAATACCCATCAAAATTCCAACAACACTCTCCAATGATATAGAAAAAGCAATCTAAAAAGTCATATGGAATAATAAATGATCCAGAATAGCAAAAACAATCCTTAGCAGGAAGGACAGTGTTGAAGGAATATCAGTACCAAATTACAAAGCCATAGTAATAAAACAGCTTGGAGAATAGGCCTGGGGACCAATGGAACAGAATAGAAGACCCAGAAATAAGCACACAGACCTACAGCCACCAAATATTTGATAAGGGAACTAAAAACACAGAATGGAAGAAAAACAGCTTCTTTAACAAATGGTGTTGGCAGAATTGGCTATACACATACAGAAAACTGAAGCTAGATCTTTATATATCACCTTGCACCAGAATCAATTCTAAATGGATCAAAGACCTCATTGCAAGGCCAGATACCATGAAAATATTACAGGAAAGGATGGGGGAAACACTAGGGCTCCTTGGCACAGGTCAAAATTTCCTAAGAATCTAGAATCACAACAAATGAAAGAAAGACTAGGTTAGTGGGATTGCATCAAACTGAACAGTTTCTGCATGGCAAAGGACATAGCTAGCAAGATAAATAGACCACAGAATAGGGGAAGTTTTTGTTTTTATTCTAGCTATACTTCAGTTCTTACTTTGGTAGAAAATTTAACAAAAAGTGAAGATTGGGTTGTGTCACTCATTTGCCTTTTTCTGTATCTATGTTTTTATGGTATTTTTTAGTTTCTTGGGGCTGCTGTAAATAAAGTACCACAACCTAGGTGGCTTAAAGCAATAAAAATTTACTATGTCATAATTCTTGGGACTAGAAGTCTAAAATCAAGAGATTCACAGGTTCACACACTGCAGATTCTGGGTAGAATCTTTCCTACCTCCTCCTAGCTTCTGGTGGTGGCTGTCCATGATTGGTAGAGATTGCATGCTCTATTCTCTGCCTCTATCTTCCCTGTGTCTCTGTCTTCACATGGAATATTTTTCTTCTCTGAAGGACACCAGTCATATTGGATTAAGCTCTATTCTAATGACCTCATCCAAACTTAATTATATCTTTATATCTAAAAAAACTCTTATTTAAAAATAAGGTTGCATCATGAGTATCAGAGGCTAGGACTTCAGGGTGCCTTTGGAAGGGGCACAATGCAACTTACAGCATATGCTAAGTTACACGGATAGATTCAAATGTTCGACCAATTTTGCATTCTTGGAATGAATCTATCTGGTCATGGTATGTTATTCTTTAAAAATATTATTATTAAAATTTTTAATGTTATTAGATTTGATTTGCTGTATTATGCTCATGAAAGATAGTGGTCTGCTGTCCCAATATGGTCTTTGCTTAGTTCTGGTACTAGAATAATGCTGGCCTCATTACAATAGTTGGAAAACATCCCCTCCTTTTGGGTTTTGAGAAGAGTATTTGTAAAAATAATATCAACAATGTCATTCTTTCCTTAAATGTTTTGTAAAATTTACCAGTGAAGCCCTGGAAGTCTATATGTCATGAGAGTGCTTCTATAAGAAGTTTTTTTTTTTGTTGTTTTGTTTTGTTTCATCCCCATCATGGGGCTTGAACTCTGGGTCTGGGCGCTGTTCCTGAGCTCTTCAGCTCCAGGCAAGCTCCAGGTAGAGCGCCACCACTTGAGCCACAGTGCCACTTCTGGTGGTTAATTTGAGGTAAGAGTATCATGGACTTTCCTTCCCGGGCTGGCTTTGAACCATGATCCTCAGATCTCAGACTTCTGAGTAGTTAAGATTACAGGTGTGAGCCACTGTCACCCAACTTTGTAGGAAGTTTTTAGGTTACAAATTTCATTTAAGAGATATATGGCTATTTATTATTTACCATATCTAAGATATAGAACCAACCCAGATGCCCCTCAGTGGATGAATGGATCAAGAAAATGTGGCATACACACACACACACACACACACACACACACACACACACACACACACACACACACACACACACAAATGGAATTCTATGCCTCCATCAGAAATAATGACATTGCCCCATTTGTTAGGAAATGGAAAGACTTGGAAAAAATTATATTAAGTGAAGTAAGCCAGGCCCAAAGAAACATAGGTCCCATGGTTTCCCTTATTTGCAATAACTAGTACATGTGTAAGACAAGCAGAAAAGGTCAAAAGCTATGTACCTATGGCCATATAAGATGATGTTAAGCGAAATGAACCCCAAGATAGGAACACATTTTTTTCTTTCTTGCTATTGTTTCTAACGTATTTATAATGTACCATGAGATTTTTTTGTTTCTTTGTATGTTCCTCCCCTACAGTATAACCCCTGTTTTCACTGTACTATGTTAAAAACGAACTTTATAACTTCAGGGGGAGGGTAGTGGTGAAGGTGGGGGGGAAGGGCTGGAAGGGGAAAAACAAAAGAGGAAACAATGCTTGATACAAAATGTACTCATTATCTTGGGCATGTAACTGTAATCCCATTGTACAGTATTTTTACAATAGAAACATACAAAAAAGAGATATACGGCTATTTATCATATAGTTCTTCTTGAGTGAGCCTTAGAATTTGTGTCTTTCAAGCAAATTGTGCATTAGATGTAAGCTGCCAACTTCATGGCATACATTTTGCTATCTCTCCTTATTCTTTTTTTTTTTTTTTGCCAGTCATGGGGCCTGAACTCTGGGCCTGGGCGCTGTCCCTCAGCTCTTCAGCTCAGGGCTAGCACTCTACTACTTGAACCACAGTGCCACTTCTGGCTTTTTCTACTTATGAGGTAGTGAAGAATTGAACTCAGGACCTCATGCATGCAAGGCAAGCACTTTACCACTGAGCCAACTTCCCAGCCCCTCCTTATTATTCTTTATATATCTATTGAATCTGTGGTGATGCTACCTCTCTCATTCCTGATAATGACTTATTAGTTTTCTCTCTTGTTTACTGACCAATCTAGCTAGGTATTTATCAGTTTTTTAAAAAAATCTTCTCAACCTATTTTTAAGGTTCACTTATTTTTTCCTTTTTCTGTTATCTACTTCATTTCATTCTACTTTGATTTTTTTTGTTTTTAAACGTCTGTTTTTAAATTTATTTTATTATAAAGGTGATGTACAGAGGGATTACATTTACATAGGTCAAGTAATGAGTACATTTCTTTTTGAACATTGTCACCGCTTTGCTCTGCTGTTTTTGAAGTTCTGTTCTGCTTTGGTTTCATTTGCTCTTCAGGTGGAACAGAGGTCACTGATGTGAGGATTCTCATTTCTCTTAAAATTATAATTATTACTCTATATTAATTGTATAAATGAATGGTTTCCACTATGAAATTTTCATATATGCATATATCCTGAGTACTTTCTTTCCACAGTAGGTATTTAGCACCA
Source organism: Dipodomys merriami (assembly GCF_024711535.1). Taxonomy (NCBI): domain Eukaryota; kingdom Metazoa; phylum Chordata; class Mammalia; order Rodentia; family Heteromyidae; genus Dipodomys; species Dipodomys merriami. The sequence goes on along the minus strand of NW_027203381.1, from coordinate 71,418,616 downwards.
TAGTTCTATATACTGCTTTAGCTGCATACTACAGACATTTTTAGGATGTGCTTTCAGTTTCATTCACTTAACACTTCTTTCCAATATTCCCATTTGAATTCTTATATTTAGAAATGTTTTAGTATCCAAATATTTGGGAGATTTGCTTTCAGAATTTTGTTTTGTTATTGATTCTAACTTAATTCTCTTGTAGCAATAGAACATACTTTCTGTAATTTTTTAAACAACTGAGATTTAGTTTTTATTTAAGTTTATTGAGACTAGTGTTATGTTATTTAGTTTAGCTTGATAAATGTTATTTGTGAACTTAAAAAACATGCGTATCTACTATTATTTTATTTATTTATTTATGTTGGTGTCAGGGTTTGAACTCAGGGCCTCGGCACTGTCCCTGGGCTTCTTTTGTTCAATGCTAGCACTCTACCACTTAAGCCATATCTCTACTTCCAGCTTTTTATTTTTTTATTTTTATTTTTTAGTTTATTGGCAGCATGGGTGTCTTGAACTTTCCTGCCTGAGCTGGCATCAGATCTCAGCCTCCTGAATAATTAGGATTACAGGCCTGAGTCACCATCCCCTGGCTTATCTACTATTTTTGAGTGAAGAGTTCTGTCACTATCAGATTACTGGTTGATAGATTTATTTTTTTGTGTGTCAGTTGTGGAGCTTGAACTTAGGGCCTGGGCACTGTCCTGGGTTTTGTGTTCAAGGCTAGCACTCTACCACTTGAGCCACAGTGCCAACTCCTGGTTTTTGAGTGGTTAATTAGAGATAAGAGTTTCACTGGGACTTTGCTACCCAGGCTGGCTTCAAACCACAATCTTCAGATCTCAGAATCCTGAGTAGTTAATTACAGTCATGAGCCACTGATACCTGGCTAATAGAATTTTTTAAAGTCTTTTATGTCTTTATTTGGTATTCTATCAGTTCAAATATTAATATATCTAGCTATAATTATGAATGTTTATTTCTCCTTGCAAACCTATCAGTTTTATTTCACATATTTTGAAGCCTCTTATTAGGTGGAAAACTCCCAGGATTTTTATGTCCACTTGATGAAGTGAAATGTCCCTCTCTATCCCTTCCGAATAATCTTTGCTCTGAAATCTCTCTGATATTAATGTAGCTGTGAGCATTTAACACTTGAATATAAGTTGCTGTTATCTTTTTTGTGTAATTACATAAGGTAGTTTCTTTTATGTGTCATTACATAAGTTACTCTCCCATTCTAGGGCACATCTTTTGAAATTATGATAGAAACCTTCCTGCAAACATGAGATGTTTCCTGGGAATTGGGATGAGCAATCACCTTGCTAGGCCATGCACATTGGTAGTAGTTAACTGTAGCTCTGTTGTCATGTGCATGAATGACTTAGTATGCTGGCTGACCAAGGGAGAAGCATGGGATTAAGGGGAGAGCAAGATTTAGTAAAGACAAGTAACTGTATTCTCATTGTTAGAGAAGATAGTAGGTAGGATGCATCTGGCTGCTATAAGACACTTCAAGATGTCAGGGACAGATGAATTAGATCTCAGGACAGTGAGCTTGTGATCTCAGAGTCACTACTGAAGTAGATAAATGTACCCAAGGTTGAAGACAGGTACATTGTCTTTAATGAGTGAAAAACCAAGAAGTCATTTACAACAATAAGTTAATAAAAATGTCAAATACTGGGAGCCAGAAAGTATTCACTAAAAGGATACTCCGTTTCTCTCATTTGTTATTAGGGTAACCCAGTTGGAGGAGCTGGAAATGTCCTAGGTGCTTTGGCACCTGAAGAGAGGTGGAACCAAATTATTTCCCCGGAGACATACAGATCAAGGGGATGTTGACCAATGGGTAGCTGACCATCAACTATATACCAGCCTGTTTTTCCTATAGAGTGCATTTTAACACATTAGGTCACACCACTGCTCCATCTGTCTAAGTGAAGGTGACAACAAATATTCCTCAACACATTACATTAGAGTCTCAGGTCTAATGACCCTCTGTTTTGTAGGCTATACAGTTACTGGGATGATAAACAGACTACTGACTAATTATTGTTTAATTATTGCTTAAAAACCTATTGCCACAATACAATCACTGCATTAATTACCCCATACAGCATCTGCTTTCTTTTTTTTCTTTTTTTTTTTTCCCTCCCCATTTCGCCCCAGCCCTTTTCCCCACTTTAATTGAAAATCGGCTTGCTGTAACACCTCCTTTCTCTGGGCCAACTGGATCTCTCCATTCATACAAGCGAGAAGAACAAAACAGAGATGGCCCCAGGGATTAGGGAGTTTTGACAGCTGTCCAAGAGGAGCACAGAGATAGGGGCCAAGTACAGAGGCTGGACAGAGACAAACAAGACACAAGAGAGTTGACAGAAAGGACAGGAGAGATAGGCAGGGAGACACCACAAGAGGAATGCACTGGACAAAGATGCACGGAATCTTTGCAGAGATGTTGGCAGGAAAGCAAAAAAAGGGGGAAAAGGAACAAAACGGCTGAAAGATAAATAGGGAGGAGAATCCGGGAGGTTTAGGAGGGCAGGGAGAAGAAGGGGGACGAGGTCCAGCCTCTGAGGGACAGCTTGGGGACTGCTCTGGAGATCTGAAGGAGGCGGGGGGGGGGTGTTCCCCGGGCACACCTGGGAGTGGGTTGGGGTGGGGCTGAGGAGGTGGCGGCGCGCACGGGAGAGGCTGGGCGCGGGTGTGTGTGTGTGGGGGGGGGGGGTGGCCCGCAGTGCGGCCGCCGAGTTCCCCGCGAGCCTGGCGAGCGCCCTGCGGCCCCGCCCCCTGCTCGGCCGCCTCCTCGGCCAGAGCCCGGGCTTTTCCTGCGGGGCTCAGGAAGCCCGGCCTAACCCGGAGCGAACAATAGCTCGGGGCTCGTGCTGGTGGCTCTCGGAGGGCCGGCGCAGGCCGCGGGGAAGGCGGCAGCCGCGTCGCCGGGCGCCTCGCAGCGAGCTCCGGGGCCGGAGGGAGCCTCGGTGGAGCTCGGCGCTGCCCGGGTCATTGTTGGCCAGGACTGAGGGAGCGGGAGCCGGGGAGGAGCCGAGGAGGCAGCGGCGGCGGCCGCGCGAGCCAGAGGGGGAGCCAGAGAGCGCCCGAGCGAGCGCGCGAGCGAGCGAACGAGCCGGGAGGGAGACAGCGGAGAGCGAGCGAGCGAGCGAGCGAGGGAGGGAGGAGGTAGGGAGACAGGGAGGGTGGGAGGGAGGAGGAAAAATAAAGAGGAGAGAGGCGAGCAGGGCTGAACAATAGAGACGGGCGGACGGGCAAGGAGGAGAGCCAGCTGCCGCCGCTGGAGGACCGCGGGCGTCCAGGCAGCACGGACCCTCCAGCCTCGGCCCGGGCCCCGGTCCCGGCCCTGGCCCCAGACAGCAGGCGACCAGCGTCCCGGGGAAGGGGGACCATGGGGTGGCCGGCGGCAGGCGCCTGCAGCCCGCCGCGCGCCGCCGCCTGAGCCAGGCTCGGCGTCCTCTGCCTCAGCCCCGCCGCCCAGCGCCGGCTCTCGGAGCCCCCGCGGCCGCCGGCTCCGCGGCCACGGCCGCTGCGCCCTCCGCCCACCGGGCGCCGCGCCGCGCTCGGCCCCAGGCTTCGCCGGCGCCCGGCTGCCCGCGGACGCCCTTCCCCAGTCATGAACCCCCCAGAGGGGGCGGCGGAGGAAGGGGGAGCCACCGACTCGGACGTGGACGCCTTTTTCCGGACAGGTAAGCCGGGCAGGGGCTCAGGGCCGGGGTGACGGCGGCGGCTGCCTCGGACGCGGCGTCTCGGACAAGTTTGGGGACGGCAGGCTGTTGCCGGGGTGTGCGTGTTGGGGGGCAGCCTCTCCCCCCCCACCCCCTTTCCCTCCCTGGTCGTCCGGGCTGGAGTTGCCGAGATTCTTGTTGTTATGGCAGTGCTGGCTGCGTTTGGGGGAGGGCGTGGGGGCGGGGAGCTCGGCGCCCCTCGGCGTTCACCCCAGTTGCGGGAATGTGGGCTGGGGAGGCTGGAGGCGGTCCCCCTCGGGCCGCCTCCTCCCGGAGCGAGCGCAGGGATGGGGCGATGTTGGATCACTTTGCCGCGCGCCGCTCCGGCCCCTCCCTGGGCTCCCGGTTCTCCCCGGTGTCTGTCAGCGGGGCTCCCGGGTGCTCTGGGCCGGCACCCCACCTCCTGGCCAGAGCCCGGGGCCTTGATGTGAAGAGAGAGGCAGCCCGGAGGGGGTCGGGAGATGCTCCGCCGGCGGGGAGCTGACGGGCCCTCCCGGTGCGGAGCGGAGTGGAGCGGCACGAGTGTGCCGGGTGCGTGCGGGGAGCGGCAGGCGGACCCGGCTGGGCGGGAGGGGGGCGCTTCGGACCCCCACCTCGTTCTCGTGTCCAGTTCTGGGAACCGATGCGCTTTTAATCAGAACCGCTGGTTCCTGGAAGCGTGAGTTAGCGTCCCTCTCATACACACCCACCAAATCTTCGCTTGCTTGAGATGTCTTTGCGGCTCTTTGGCAACCCTGCCACCTCCCATAACCCAGAGGCCTGTAGCTCCTCCGGTTCCCATGCTCCACGTCCCTTCCCCAGCACCGACTCGGACCACCCTCATCTCCCACCACCTGTGGCCCTTGTCTCTCTGTCGGCCAGGGAGTCCCCAGATCCCCCATACCTGTGGCTTCCATCAGCTGCGGTTTGTGTAGTTCCCCATCTCCCCACATGTCTGGAACCATTTTGTCTGTAATCTTTGTCCCAAGCAGTCTGATAAGTTATGGGTCCCCCCACACATCTGCTCTCCTTTTGGAAAGTTGATTAGAGGACACGAACTGGTGGGGTCAGGGGTCGGGTTAACAGCAGCGGCTGCACATCCATCTGTTTCCTAACTGCATTGCCTTGCCCTGGAGGTCAGCTCTAGGGAAGGGAGTAAGGTTCTTTGTTGAGAAGACTTGTGGTACTGGAAATCAACACTTAGCTGGTCTCTATGGTCATTCTCTGGTTGGTCTGGAAAAGAAAGAGGGTAGGGACTGATGTGTCAGAGGGTTTGGGAAGGCTGCTGGAGCCTGTCTTCTACTCTGCTTCCAGGGCTTAGCCTCTCCTCTTTCCTTCCACCCCCTTAGCTGAGGAGTCAATATTCATATTCTCTCTCCTCTCTGTCTCCCCTCTCTCCCTCTCCCTCTCCCCCTTCCCCTTCCCTCTTCCTCTCTCCTTCGACTCCATCCCCCCTTTCTCTCACATCCCCCCCTAGATTCTAAAGGGGTTTCTGACTTGAGTTTATAATCTAGGAAAGAGGTTCTGAAGCTAAATGACAGCCTGGAACCCTCTCCAGAAGGGCCCACCTGATTTCGGTTTTAGCTCTTAGCATTCTCTTAGCTCTGGGTGGTGATATCTGGGGGAGATATCTTGTGAAGTGTGTGTGTCTTTTCACTTTCCTTTCCTAGAACCCACTTTCATGTTTTGGTGCCCACTCTTCCTTCCCTTTTCCTGCTATTCCATCACAAGGACACATACCGTCTTTGTCCCAGGCCCCTGGAGCAGAGCTCCAGTTTCTGGAGCCTAGCTTATTTCTGACAAATGAATTCACAGTGTTAACGGTGTAAATGGTGTTAATGGTGTTAATGGCCTATAATGGTCCAATGTGTTACTTTTCCCAGGGCCTTTCAAAACACAACTATAGCTTACATTGTCTACTCCTAGTTCAAATCACAGAGTAAGTAGTAGAATGAGGTTCAGTCTCCTGTGGGACTCCTGTTGGAGATAGTCTTCTTCAGGGAGAAGCCCTGCTTCAATCCTCAATGCATAAAGATGGAAATGACTGATGACTTCTAGCAAGTTACAAAGGAGAATGGATGTAGGACCACCCTCTACCCTGTCTGGCTCTCTCTGTTGTAATTTCTGATCTTTGCCCCACTTCAGTCTCTAGCAGAAAAGCCATATTTCTGAACCTTCTTCATTCTGTTCTCTACCTCTATGGATATAACACCATACCTGGTTGGCTGTATGGAATATAAATTCATTTAATTGAACAATTGAGAAACCATCAAACAAAATCACAAAGTTTCTAGCACCAGAATTACTGAATTCTTTGTGGTGGAAAATTTTGCATGCATAAAGAGCAGATTGGTAATTACTTTGTCTAAACCCTGGCATACTCTGCCTCTAATTGGGCATGTTCTAAATAATTCTGTCATTGGTTCCTTACTTGTCTTCTGATTATTTTGGCATTTTAGTTCTTTTGACCAAATAAGCTATATTTCCTAAATCTCATTTCCCTTCACACTTGTGTATACATGTACAAACATATCGCACCCCAGCCCGCTATTTGTATACATGGGTGGACTCCAGATAGTCTTTTTGGGAATTCTGTGTTCAAAGCCTGAGGAAATATGGTACAACTTTTAGATTTTAATTTAATTAAACTTGTTGAGCTGTGTGTGATGGCTCATGTCTATAGTCCTGGCTAAGATGTGAGGATCTTAGTTTAAAGTCAGCCTGGGCAGGAAAGTCCTTAAGATTTCTATGTCCATTTAACTGCCAAAAGGCTGGAAGTGGAGTTGTGGCTTAAGTGGTAGGGTAATAAGTGTTATCCTTGAGAATTAAAATCTCAGATATAGAACTTAGTCTCTAGGTTCAAGATCCAGGACTGGCTAAATAAATAAAATGTGTGTGCGTGCGTGTGTGCTCGTGTGTGTGTGTGTGTGTGTGTATGTGTGTGTGTGTGTGTGTGCATGTGTGGTGTGTTGTACTGGTCATGGTTATGAGGCAGAGAAGGCGAGATAAAGGAATTCAAAACTGAGAATAAAAGCCAACTGACAGGTCAATCAAGAAGAGCTTTTCAACTTCTGCAAGACACAGTCTGCTGTCCAGGGTGCTGTGGAACACAAAATATTCAAAGTCTGCCCTCCAAGAATTTCTAGATTCCTGTTTAATTAGTTGCTAAGTGTATTCCTGTTTAATTAGTTGCTAAGTGTTGGAGTGCTATAAGTTGCAAACTTGACAGAACTTGGGGTGAGAGGTGAACTCTAGGCCATTGAAAATTAGAGCATTGAGGCGTCTGGGATACAGAACAGAAGGTGTAGGTTTGTGAGGAATGAGAATCAGGACCAAACAAGGGGAGTCTTGAAAATCCAGGAGAGAAGTTTGGATTGCTTTAAACCACAATCCATATATATCCATATATCTCATCCTCATGAGTAGCTAGAATTACAAGTGCAACACCTCTTTTAAGAATTTGGATTTGATTCAGTATAAATAGGGAGTCATTACAGGTTCATGAAGAAAGTGGTACTTAGAAAGGTTAAACTGGGTCCAATATTACTCATGAATTAGTGAAATATAAGACCCAAAGAGATGCAAAAAAAAAATCCAGAGCTGAGGGGTATTTGGTCAAGGTTGAAGGCAGAAAGGATGGGGAGTCAAATAACTCTGAGATTTACTTGTAAGTGGGAGAAGAAAGTGAAGTCCACTAGTAAACTGAAGTAACTGGGTTGGGAATCCAAAAGACAGTGTCCCTCCTGACTGACATAGTTAGGTTGTGGATAGGAGCTAGTTTTGTATGTGTGTGTGTGTGTGTGAAAATACTGTACAGAGGGCTTACAATTACATGGGCAAGGTAATGAATACATTTCTTATCAAGCATTGTTGCCTCCTCTCCCCCCCCCACCGCCTCCATCCTCTCTCCCCCCTTCCCCAGGAGCCAATCATGAAGGACAAAATCCAAGTGGAGTTGTTTGGTCAAGAGCTGGAAATGTGGGATTTAAGAGAGGAGCATTGACTGGAGGATGGGAATGACCACACTGATTTGAAAGGCCAAATGCAGCTAGTTTTTATTATTATTAATTTTTAATGCATCAGCATTCATGGGAAGGGAGTGGAAGAAGAACAAGGGTTGAAGTTACATTTTGAGGAGAAACTTTATTTTGCAAGTGGCAGGAAAGAAATGTGGCTAGGCTCTAATGTGATAGAAGATAGGCTGACAGGTAAGAGCAGAGGTGTGTGTGTGTGTGTGTGTGTGTGTGTGTGTGTGTGTGTGTGTGTGTGTGTGTGTGTGTGTGTTAGTTTTAAAAAGAGGTCTCAGCTATCTCTAGGGATACAGGATAGAATGGACATTCAGGATAAGTATTTGGGGATGATAAACAGGATATAGTTATTTGTAGTTTATTAGTGGTAGGAGAAAGAAGGATGTGCTAGACAGAGTCATGAGTTTTTATTTTTTGTTAGAGCACCAGAGAAGATTTGGGGAAGAGCTTGTACAGAGGAAACCCAAAGACACTAGAATGATGTTTGAATTGGGTGCCTGTAGAGGTGAGACAAGAATAGGTTCCATAACACAAGCAAGAACTTAGCTTTGATGAGAGGATACTTTTCTTTAAGATGTAAAGGCATGGATGGGTGTGGTGGTACATGTCTATACATCTAGATTCTTAGGAAGTAGAGGAAGGAGGATCACACAGTTCAAAGCTGGCAATGGGAAAAGTGTGAGTCTCTATCTAAAATAAAGTCAAAAGAACTGGGCAAGTGTTAGAGCACAAGGGCCTATGTTCAATCTCCGGTTATCCCTCTCTAAATGCAAAAGCAAACACTTAAGACTAATGAAAAGAGATTGATATGAAATACCTTCTATCTTTATCATTTTGACACCCTTTGGCCTCCGCATCCAATCATTTTCAACTTGAGAGATGCTGTTAGTTGGGCTTTGGCCAACCCTCAGGCTCAACTGTGTCTTTCCAACTCTCTAGACAACTTCCTCTCCCTGACTTCCTAACTTCTCTAGGTGACATTCTCAACAATCATGATGTTTTAAATCATGATATTGGCTGTGAAGAATCTGTCTCCTCAAACAAGTTCTGTTGGATTGCCTGGCATAGTTAGCCCTTGTTATTAGGGCTATGGCCACAGGCCAGGTCCCAGTGTGACTTTCACAGTCTCTTTCCTGCCCTCCTTTTCATCCTTCAGAATCTGCTTATCCGTACTTCACATTGCCACTGTAGATTACAGTGCCTAAAGTACTACTTTTGTCCTGTCACGAACTGATTTATGAACCTATAGTGACTCTCTAGTGCCTTCAAGATCAAGTCCATACTTCACTGATTGGCTTCAATGACTGTTTGTCCTACAGCCCTAGAGCACCCTGACTAATATTTTCATTGATTCATCTGCACTTGTACCACCATGCTTCAAAACTAATTAACTTTTCAAGTGCCAAGCTCCACCTTCTTTTGGGAATGATCACAATGGCCAGTGGACCCCCCCCCCCCCAAGTAAAATCCTGTCTGTACTCATTTTGCCACTTATCATTCGTATAATACATGCAGGGCTTATCTCCCATTGAAATTATCCTTTAGAGATAAGGAAAGAAGTCTTTAAAATATCGTGCAATTTACCAAAAGCCCTCCCTATATAAAGATAAAGCAAAAATAGTGCTTAATAAATATAAAATGCAAAATAAATGAGCAGTTTTTAAAAAAAATTTAGGTAATGGTATGTTTGTATTCACAGTATAAGTCTTTAAACTTTTCTCTCAAGTAATAAACCCACTCCACTTAGACAGGGCAGTTGAAACCATAGCTATGTCCAGATTATAGAGAAGGAAAAATTTTAAAACAACTATATTTTTTGCAGTTCTTGGAGTAAATATCATCACTCAATCTGTGCATTGCCAGGCACCTAAAAAGGGAAAGATTCCTTATCACTTGGGGTCTCTTTTACAGCAAAGGAAAATGTCTCTTTTCGACATTATACTTGATGTTTTAGAAGGTTAACATGATGCTTAATTCAATGCTTACTGTGCCTTTTTGATTCTCTTCTACTGCACCCATCAAGAATTGGCTATTTGGGTACACCAAATCCCAGGAACTTCTGGGGGTATAGAGAAGACTTTGGGGGTTTGGTGAGAGGCTGTTAATATTGTATTTTATATAGGCAGTGTCTACATGAATAATATTTTAGAACATATTATCCATGTCTATCTCTGTAAGACTCTGAGGAGACTTTGGTTCATCCTTGCACCACCATTATCAATGACTTTGTGGCACATTCTAGTTGTATTTGACACTCCTTCAGTAGATGAAAAGAGGTGTCGGGATGACAGAAACAAATCAGCTGAAAAGTAAGTAAGTAGTCTGTAAAAAGTCTGTAAATATAACACATTGGAACAGATGAACTGCGGATGCTTCTTAGATTTGGAAAATGAACACGTTTATTGGTTCTGGTATTGCTTCTGGACATAGGCATGGTATGGTCCAGTGGTTCTTTCTCAGGGCCAATGTTGTCTTCTGGGAACATTTGGCAATGTTTAGAGACATTTTTGGTTATCTCAACTTGGGAGGGAGTGGTTTGCTACAGACATTAGTGGTTAGAGGGTAAGGGAACTGCTAAATAGCTTACAAAATACTGGACACTAAGAAGTATTCAATCAAAAAATGTGAATACTACTGAGGTTGAGAACCGTATGTGTTTGGGGACAGAAAGGCATGGTGGTAACTATGGGTAAGGTATGGTTGAATTTCTTTATAAAGTTTCTCCTAAGTCTTCTGCACAATGGGTCTAATAAGGTTTAATTCACAAGATGAGAAGATTAAGTAGGGAAAAATATATGAGAAGCCTCAGTCTCTGATACACTATAGGAACATGAGAAATCCTATTTAGTTGGATTGTTCCTGTTGTTTTAGCTATGAAGTGGATGTGATGATGTAGTTAGGACATCTCTGGACATAGAGAAGGTGTGGGAGAGTTGCAGCATGATAGAACTAAGATTCCTTGCCTGTGTGTGGACTCAGAAGGCTAGGATTTGGGCTTTAGTGCTCTTTTGTTCACTTAATACTTTGTTCAACAAGTATTTAGTTTTGAGTGCTTATTTATAGGCAGTATAGGTAGTATGTTGTGGGAGTATAAAACCAGAAAAAGATTTAGAGCAGGAAGGGAACTAGACATAAGTACATCCCGAGGGAACATCTGGATTTAAGAGACTCGAAGGGGAGAAAAGTCTGAGAAGGAAGACCTGGCTGGAGGTAACAGTTTTCTTTGCTGTCTACTTCTCTGAATGAGTTATGCAATTGACTTTGACCTGTGTGTAAGATGAAGATAATAGTCTCCTTATTCCCTTTCCCTTTATAGACCTGTGGAAAGATTCACATAAGATAGCATACATGAAAGGTTTAAGTTGTATAATGTTATACAAATACATGTAGATTTTAGTTCCAAATAGAACATTCTATTACTCTTAAGTGCCTCTTCTGACAAATAGTATCTTATTGAACCTGATCTCCATGGGACCTTTGCAGTCCAGAAGGAAATGCACTTCTTCTCATTTTGGTTTCCCAAGGGAACTCAAAGGGCTATCTGGTCTGTTAGAACAGACCAGAACATTTCTGTTCTTTCCTCTTCCACAGAACAAAAATGGTAGTCTCTAGCCCCTGCCCAGGCCCTGGGTCACATGGCCCAATGTGATCTGGAGGATCCTAGTATGAACAGAGTTCTTGATTCTGCTGAGCTTCAGGTGGATGTAGGGAGTTACCTTTTCCTTCTCTGTCTGTCTTCAGTTCAGACTCCTGCCACTCCTTTGTGTGTGGATGACTGGCAGCAAAATAACTAGGAAATGACTGATAGCCACAGAGCTGTTGGATCAATAGAGCTGCTTAAAATCTTGTCTTCTAAGGAGAGAACAGAAAGAATCATCCGTGAGGACAGAGGAATTAATTCATGGAAGAAAAGTAGAAATTGTTGGTGAGCTAGCTTTGTATCTTCTCTGCCCCCATGGCTTTATTAGAAGGGAGCCAGCCAGATGCTAGCTATAAAACATGGAATAAAGGCAGAAAAGGCAGAAAAAGGAGATTGGTGGATGAGCTGTGGTTTATTTCTTCTTCAACTGGGGCTTGAAGAATGGAAAGGATTTGGGTGAGAAAACAGTGTTGTTTTCCTAGAATGGAGAGGTGAAAGAGGAAGTGTGAACATTCATGGCTTAGTTAGGACAGTAAATAGACTGGTTTAGATGACCCAGAGGATGCAAGTAGATCAAAAAAGATGACACTTGAAAGGGGGTGTGGATTGATTGCTTTTATGATCAAGCATTTACTGGGCTTCTAGGTCAAAAAGGCTTTGAATAGAAAAGTCCAGTGACTTTTTAGTTTTCCTCACAGCTGTTTTTAGAAGTCCCTTTAAGTTTCTGAATGGTACAATGACATGATCAGGAAGTTAAATAGGCAGTCCTTTGGAAGGGGAGGGAGGGACTGTTTGCCACGGATGATTTAGGAGACTTCAGTGATGATTAGGAGGGTCTGAATTTGAGGTGTTATTGTAGAATGAATATAAATGGAGGGGATCTTTTGGAGGTCCAATATATAGGACTTAGAACTTAGAAATAGGAACATTAAGGAAGAGGTAGGACTCCAAGATTTATACCAGGGTTTAGAGCCTGAGTGACTGGTAGGCTGGAGGTGCCCTTGATGAAAGTCAGGAGTTGGAAAGAAGGGAAGCAGCTGTGGGGAAGCAGGAGGACAGGGAGGATTTGGAGAATTTACTTTGGGACATGTTGCATTTCAGGTGTCAGTGCAATAGCTAAGGGAGGTGTTGATTCAGTAGGAGGCTAAGAAGGGAGTCGAGCTTTGGAGGAAGGCCAGAGCTGGAAATATAGATTTGGGAGATGTCTGAGAGAAGTTGTGGCTGGAGCTATCAGGATAGATGAGATAATAAATGAAAAGCTTACACAGATTTAAGGGCAGAGGGCCAAGGACGGAAGTGTAGGTAAAAGTGAAGGTCTGGAGGGAAACAGCAATGCTTAGAGAAAAACAGGTGAGCAACACAGCCTGCAGGGAGGTGGAAGGAGATGGGGACTGAGCAAACACTGCAGGTTCTGGAAACAGGGAGATTGTTGGTAACCTTTGAAATTGCCAATCCTGTATACGGTAGTGGAATTCAAACTGTAGGGGGAATGAAGACTAAGTGGATAGGGAGGAAGTGGTGGGAGTGCATATAGATGACTTTTGGGAAAAGTTTGGCTGTAAAAAGAAGGTTAAAAATAGTTACGTAGTTGGAGATGGGGAGCAGACTTGAGGGGAGGCTTTTTTTAGGTAGGGAAGATACGTGAATACTTGGGGTGGAGGAACAATTGATGGAGGAAAGTTCTAGGTAAGCTTACAATAGTATCTGCTTGGGATCCAACTCAGGGCCTTAAGCATACTAGGCAAATTCCCTACCATGATCGAAATGCTCAGCGCTAGGGTCAGCTTTGGGCCAGAGAATGATACAGACCACAGACATATTGTTGGCTGGTAGGACCTGAGGATGCAATGGGCCTGACTGACTGCTCCAGCAGAGAGAACATCATCTGACTGATACTCAGGGACCAGTGCTGCCATCCTTGAGGAGGGCAGTACAAGCTGTGAGGTGGGTGAACTAGTTGATGACCCTCAGGTTCTGGGGCTGAAAGTCTGGGAAGTAAGTTGGAAGGTTCAAGGTTAGCACTTACAAGGTTAGACTGCTTCAGGCTAGTGAGGGAATCTTGGCTAGTGCAGAATCTCTTCCAGCAGGAGATGCATCAGACAGACAAGTCTGGGAGGTGAGTGAAGAGAGGAGAGTGAGGCAGATTCAGGCAAGAATTTGTCAGGTAGTCTCCTGGGTAGGGCTCCATCCCTGACCACCAAGGGCAGTATCTACCAGGGATGGCATCTACTTATGAATTTCCAGTTTCCTTAATGCTTCTGATGTCCTAGGAGAAAGCAGAGTTATATAGAAACTTTTTGCTCCTTCTTTATGAGGAGGTTATACTCTCACACAAGCGGGAAGGTGTTGCACTCTTATCTTTTGTCCCCAAACACTCCTTTCATTGTCTTAGGGACATGCTGAAGAACCATCATCAAGTGAAAAGCCTGATTTCATTAAGGCTTTTTAGGGTCATGTGGCCCTCAGGGAATAAGCATCAGGGTACTGCTTTTCTAGTGGGTGGCTAAGGGTGACTTGGCTTATTTTCCTTGGAGCAGAAGATGGTGGGAGTTTCCTTAGGAGTGAATCAGTTCCAGAATCAGAGAATCTTAAAACACAACAGACACCACTATCTATGTGACTTTGCACAAATTATCGTGCTAAGCTTTAGTCTCTTCATTTTTAAAATGAGTAAGGAAAACCCCCCCCCCCAAGAATCCAATATATATCCTACAAAATTAAGAAGAGTGAGGAACTGGGTATTGTAGGGGAATGTTGAAAAGGCTGATCAAGATATCTTGTATTCATAAACTGCTCTGGTAAATGGCAACTCCTTTGTACAACTACTTAAAGATAATAAAAAAGGAAAAAGATGATCTGAAGGTAGTAGAGAGAACAAGTAATTTGAATCATCTAAAGTGGTGAGCTGAGATATCAGTTACTAAACATCAGGCAGCATGCTAGTTTTCTAAATCTAGTCTAAGGAGAAAAATTTAATCTATTCACCTCTATTTCTTACATCTTGAAATTAAAATATGCAATGCAATTTTGTATGATGAATAGATAAATATTATTGAACATACATTTTTAAAAGCAAAAAATGTGATAACATATACATTATTATTATATTATAGTTAAGTTGACCCCTTTACTTTCCAAATAATCAAAAATATGATTCTTCAGTTGTTTCCTCCATCCTTTATTCCCTCCCCCACTTTCTTCTTCTTTTCAACTTCCTTTCTTCCCCCTGCCTCTTTCTTCCAGTGAAGAGATAGGTTAAGAGTATTATTTTTAAACTTGGAATTACAGTTATTCCGGGGCATAGCAAGTAGGAACTAGAGCTATAGGGGAGAATCTCTACCTTTTACACTGTTATCCCACAGCCCACACACAATGGGCATCTTGGGGGTGGGGTTTACACAATATTGAGTTGGCAGCTGGACAGTGAGCCTAGAAAGGGGCCTGGGAGACTGACAGATGGTTAATTGGATGTGACAGAGGGGGTTAAGAGGCAGAGTCTGTGGCTCCTAAGGGATTCTTACTTCTGTCTACTTACTGTCCTAGAAACGAGGGTATGGGGAAAGGGAGGAGCAGTTCTACAAACAGTCAGAGAGTAGGATTGTCATATACACTGTCAAAAGTGTAACAAGAGATGGATGCATTATTGGGAATAACATCACAGTTCTAAGTCAAAAAGAAGTACAAGATTTCCAGCTTCTTCTCCCAAGTGCATTGATAGTTGGATATAAAGAGATGCTTGACCAAATATTAGATCAGTATACTTATCTCATTCTTGAAGGTCCCATCCACAGAGTTTTGACAGCTAAATTTTATTACTCTTGATGGGAATAGAACAAAGAACTTAATTATTTTTGCTGAATACTTTGTGTAAGTGTCATACATCAGCTGTACCTACTAAGTGTGAGGCACTGGGTATATAATCATAAGTCAGAAATAATCTTTCTCACAAGGAGGGCAGTATAAAGAGATTTCCTGGCACATACACAGATGGTAGTGCAGTGTGCTGAGAGCTGTGAGGAGAATGGCACTCTGTAGTGAGAATGTAGGGGAAGAACTGCAGCCTTACTTGGATATGTATAGAAAGAATTCATCGAAAACGGAATGCCTTGGTTGAAATGGATAAGAAGGTGTTAAAAATGAAGACAGTGAGTATAGACCACTATTGAGGAAATTTGATACTAAAAGTAATAAAAAAACATGATAATCAAGATGACATTTTGGGGATATTGATAGCTTTTTGGTTTTTGATTATAGCTATATTCTGTGTGAAACTGCAGTGAGTTGTATAAAAATTGCAGGTATAATTTTGTGCATGCATATTATTAGTTAAAAGGTTATCTGTTATGCTGTGAAGATTCTCCTTCTTCTCAAGGAGTGAGAAAACTTCGAATGTCTGAAAAACTCGTAGGAAGAGATAATGATGGAAACTGTCTATGTGGAAGGGTGGTATAAAAAAGGTAGTATATGTCAGGGCAGGTTAGTGGGGTAGGTGTCAGCTTCCTCAATAGTAAGAGGAGTATGAGATTCATGGACAAAGAGGTTATCTTCTTCTTCTGTGGATATAGGAAAAGACTAGGTGGGTTTTAGGTTGAATGTTAAAGTTTTTATTAAGCTGACCTCGGTTGTCTTAGTGGGCCAAGGTTATCTGCAGGCACTGATAGACATTGGGAGCCTGGGAAGAGAGGAACCAATGCATTCTCTGGAGAATTGTATAAAAGGATGATCTATCTGATGAGTTCAGAGTGAATTGGTATGCCAAGTTTTTCATTCTGGGGATAAAAATATGGACTCTTGTGTTCTTGGATAGTGACTTAGACAAGATATCTAGGGTAACAATGAGGTATGTGCCAGTCTTGTTTGGACATCAGCATCTTCCCAATTGAACCTTACTTTGGAAAATGCGCATGTCCATGTATGCTGTATATTCCTTTGCTTGGACTTTATTCTTTCTCAACACTTGGTTCAATGCCTAGCAGATAAAACTAGATTAACTAATACTTGTTGTCTTGGAGTTTTTTTTTCCATACTAATTCGTTACAGACCAATTGGGAATTAATGAAACACTAAGGAATTTTTTTTCCTGGAAATACTGGAGCTGGTACTCAAGGCTTTGTTATTGTCTTGCTTGCTTGCTTGCTTGACTGATACTCTACCACTTGAGTCCATGCCTCTAGGCCACCTTTTTGCTGATTATTTTGGAGTCAGAAACTTGAGCACTTTTCTTCCCAGGCCAGCCTTGAACATCAATCCTCTGGATCTCAATCTGAGTAGTTAAGATGAGCCACTGGTTGCCTGGCTAGGAAATGAGTCATTCTTATGGACAGACAAGTCCATAAGAAGAAGACTTGCAAAGTTCACAAGAAGACTTACAAAGTTAACCTTGTGAAATACTGTTGTCTGTTGTATCTGGATTAGTCAGAAGGGTCCTTTATTATCACTTACTTACAAATATTCATACATTTCATGGGTACCAGAAAAGTAAATATATACTCTCCTTTTAGAAAAACACAAATAGAAAAGTCCAAACATACAAATGGATCAACTAATCAATACTGACTGAATGACTAAATGTGTCTAGTAGTATGCCAGAGCTGCCAAAAGTAGGTAGCACATGGTTGTTTTCTTTGAGCAATTTATGGTTTGGGATCAGGAGAAAAATGGCTTGAAATCAACCAGAAAGTAAGCTTCATTCATGCACTGATTCATGTAATAACTTTTTTGTTTATAAGCTAAAATAATTTCAATAATTACTAAATTAAAGTTTTATTTAGAGAGTCACTTTTAGATATGTCTTCATAGAATATTTAATGTTTTATTGTTTAGTATGAAACATGTAATGCTGTATTGCTGTATAGAAATTGACAATATGATGAATTATAAGAAACAGAAAAGCAACTGTAATCCACTCACTTGGAGAGAACACCTGTTGGCTAACTTAAGCTATTTCCTTTTGGTCTTTATATCTATGGCTTGTTTATTGATTAAGATGAAAATCAGCTGGAGAGAGGTGGTAGCTAGACTTTTTAATAAATGAAGTTTTTTTCAATTGATTTAAGTGTAGAACATACTCAGATACATATATTTCATTGAACAAAGTAAGACTTTCATACACATTAACAGTTATATGGGGACATGTAGAAAGACATAAGATCTCTTGTTTATTGGGTCAAAGCATTTATACTGTCATACAAAAATGTTTACATAAAACAAAAGTAAGGACACACACAGATATACACACACTTTGTTTTCTTTTTGGTGCTGGTACTGGAGTTTGAATTCAGGACCTCACACTCATATTTGGCTTCCTTTTTCTATCAAAGTTGGTATTCTACCACTTGAACCACAACTTCAGTTTTTTGCTGGCTAACTGGAGATCAGAATCTCACAGACTTTTTCTGCCCAGGTTGGCTTCCAACATTTGCCTAAGTACCTAAGATTACAGCCATGAGCTACCAGTGCTCAGGAAGTTGTGCTTTCTTCCTCTTCTCCCAGACTCTTTGGATAAATTTACCAGGTATATGTACCTATTTTAATGACATGTTTACATAAGTTCATAGCTTTTACATTTTATTTTTTTAAAAGAGGATCATGCTCTGTTATTCTGCAACTTTCATTTATCACTTGATAATCATGGAATTTTTCTTTGTCAGGACATATAGCATTACCTCATTTGCCTTAGGAGTTGTTTTATAGCTATTGTGTGGATATGCCACGTTTTATTTAACCACTGTTCTAAGGATAGATGCTTATAACCCAGATTTTCTGTGGACTAGTGTTGGTTCTGGGACATTATTTGTTTTAAACCATACTAAGAAGGGGGACTTGCATTTTTGATCCTTTTCAAAGGTGGCTGTAGGACAACTGTGGGTTCAGATGTTTCCTCTGCTTTTATCCTCAGGAGAGAAAAAAGAGGGAGGACAGCTAGTTCCTGTTCCCCAAGGGATAGCTTTCTATGGAATGTTGAAGGTGCTCTGTTGGTGACATTAAAATGAATAGTGGAGACAGCTCTTGGCTTCTTTTACTGTGGGCCTTTAAGTGAGATAGGAGATAGACTTCCAGTCACAACCAAAAAAAAAAAAAAGGCACATGTCTGTAAGCCTGAGTGCCAGTTAATTCCAATACTGCAGCTAGGTATGGAAGCACTTTAGGTTGCATGTTCAAAAACCATAGACAGTGCTTCTCTAGAAGAAACTAAAGATGTGATTTGGGAGACCTTGATTTCCAGTCTTACCCTCTGCTAAGTAGCTGTGTGACTTGGCCAAGCCAGTTCTTACAGCCTGATTTTACAGTTGGGGCCTCTCTTTAATCATATGAATAAAGAGGTCAACATTCTTCTCTGCCATATCCCATAGGAATAGTACAAGATAAAGTGAGATGATAGAAGGAAGTGCTTTGGAAAAACAAAATTGCTGAGTACCCAAGAAGAGATTTTTGTCAGCTCTTCTCTGGGGTCTTCTCTGGTTTTGAGTGTGGTTGAAAGCCGAGCTAGAGGACTTGTATGGGAGTGATAGATTGCACTGTGCTCGAGGACTGTATTTGTTCCCATGTCTGGTAGAAAATTGGCAGCCTAGAGATGGAGTGAAACATTTCATGATATGTTCCCCTTGCTTCTGAAGGGTTGTATGTATGAAAGTGGAACAGTTGCTCATCTAACTACTCAGAGCCAGTGAGTTTTTCTTCTTCTGGATGGCAGTACAGTTCTATTGTATTCTCATTATCAGATGTGCAAAGAAAATATAGTTCTTAAGATGTTATCAAATAAAGCTCACTCACCTACCCTTGCCCAATTTTGTTAATTTATGATATATTGCTGCTTTTCTAGGTTATTCTCTTTTGGATGACTGTTTCTTTTAGGCTAATAACTCACCTGTTCCCCTTCTTTTCCAGCATGGGGTCTAGGCATGTTGAAGTGGTAGGGTAAACTTGTGCTGATGTTGGTGAGAGCAGGAAAAGAAGGTTCCAGGAGCTTGAAGCATGCTGGCCAGACTTCCCTGCTCTTTGCTGTTTGCAAACATGTTGCTTTTTGAAGTATGTGTTGAGATACAGCACCAAAATTCAATTCCTTATTATTTGCCTGTGAGGTCAAAGCTTCTGAACACAGGAGTCTCTTTGTCCTGATTCTAGGTCTTTTCCTGGTCATTGACTCTAAGTACCATCACCAGGGAACAAAGAGGTAGGTGGATGCCCAGCTTGCTTCAATGCCAACTTCAAGAAGAAGACAAGACAGAGCCTCTGCACTGGCTTCTTAACTGGACACCCACCTTAGCCAGTGCCGTGTTTTTCTTCACTGATCACCATCCCCTCCCCTGTACATGTCTTTCATGTTATTTGACAGTCATTTTGCTAGAGGTCTTCAATGTTTCCTGGTGTCCTTAGAGGTCTCAAACACTGTTATATCAATTGGGTTCCTTCCTCCTCACCTTTCACCCTCCCTCCCTCACCCCTCCCTCCCTCTCCCCTCCCTCCCCCTTTCCTCCCTCCTTCCCTCCCTCCCTCCCTCCCTTCCTTCCTTCCTTCCTTCCTTCCTTCCTTCATTCCTTCCTTCCTTTTCCTCCTTCTCCTTCTCTCTTTCCCCTTTCCCCTCCCCCCTTCCCCTTTCCCTTCCCTTCTCTTCCCTTCCTTTCTCTCTTTCTTGTTGGTGGTCTTGGAGTTTAAATATGAGGCCATGTGCTTGCTGAGCAAGTGCTCTATCACTTGAGCCATGCCCAAGCCCCTTTTGATTTATTTTTTAGATAGAATCTCTTGCTTTTTCTCTCTGCCAGTCTCAGAAATCAATTTTCATATGGCCGTTAATCCATCTACCTGTATCTTCCACTTCTTGGAAGGTAATACCTGGCCACCTATTGAACTATTTCTAAAGCTGCCTTCCTTCAGTGTTAGCTGGTTGGTCCTTGAGGTGGGAATATAAATAGGAACCTGAGACCTTGCTGTTTGCTCTAGACTGAATCTTTATAATGTCCATCCCCAAATGCTTGAGGAGAAGATTTTCCCTTTTTTTTTTTTTTTTTTTTTTGTCAGTCTTGGGGCTTGAACTCTGGGCCTGGGCTCTGTCCCTGTGCTCTTCAGCTCAAGGCGAGTGCTCTACCACTTGAGCCACAGTGCCACTTCTGGGTTTCTTATGGTTTATTGGAGATCAGAGTCTCACGGATTTTTCTGCCCAGGATGGCTTTGAACCATGATCCTCAGATCTCAGCCTCCTGAGTAGTTAGGATTACAGGCGTGAGCCACTGGTGCCTGGCTCCCTCTTTCTTATGGCATTATTTCTCATCTCTGGTTTAAAGTAACCTCCTGAGTAGGTCTATACAGCCTGAATCTTGGTATATGCTCATGGGGGCTTGTGAGTTTAAACTACATGCTAAAAAAAAATCCAATCTTGGATATCAACAGCTGAACATTGCCACTTTCTCTTTGCCTGCTGATGTAAGTATCTTAAACCTTCCCGAGGCAAATAGAAGATTAAAGTGGGAGGTTAAATATATGTAAGAACATGTAGAAGAGTAAAGTACATTACCCTTAAAAAATATTTCCCTAGTTAAAATGGTGATTTTGGGAGGCCGAGGTTTAGAAATGAGGCTTTCTGGATTCCCCAGCTGCATTCCTGGGGATCTCATATATATGCATGTTTGTGCTATGTGCTTGTAAACAGGCAGGGATGTGAGTGCAAGTGTTTGGAGAACACTTGGTACATACTGTGCTGTGGTGCAGAGGGGTGTATGGAAAAGTATCTGTATTTAAGGAGCTCTGGTTATAGGAGGGAATGGAGCAGAGATGGATTACACACCAAGCTGCACCAGGGAGATCTGCTTTTGGAGAGGCTGGCGTTTTGGTCTGGTAAACATGACTAATGTTTGAGGTAGGGGCTTTTACTGGGTCTGGTTTCCCCTTACTTTGTCAGGATCTGTTTTCTGAGTCATGTTAGCCTCCTAAAATGATGAATTCCAGTCAGTTTTGCTTTTTTTCCAATAAAATTAATTCTTTTAACATCAGTCTTAAGTGTTCATGAAATATATTCCTCAGGAAGGATGTAGTAAATAAGAGATTTTAGTCAGTAATAAATACATAGCAAAATGTCATCCAATGTAGAGCTGCTGCTCTGCTGCTTTGAAATGGAGCTTTTTGTTTACTTTTTTAAAAACCAGTCCTTGGGCTTGAACTCAGGGCCTGGGCACTTTCCTTGAGCTTTGTTACTCAAGGATAGCCCTCTATCACTTGAGCCAATGCTCCACTTCCAGATTGTTTTCATGAGTAACTGGAGGTAAGAATCTCATCAGTTTTCCTGCCCAGGATAGCTTTGAACCTTGGTCCTCAGATCTCAGCCTCATGAATAACTAGAATTAGAGGCATGAACCACTGGTGCCTGACTTCAATGTTGATTTTAACCAAAATTCTTTCATTTCTTTTAACACAGAAAAACTTATGTATTTTATGTACTGTTCTCACTCCAGGGCTCTGGGGTTCAAACAGCACTAGGAGTTATAAGCATTATTTCTAGTTTGACTGGGGAAAATGACAACTTTGTCCCCGGTGATGGTGGCAAAGTAGGCCAGGTCAAGCAGTCCAGAGTAAAAATAAACCAGCAGTACCAGGTGTTTATAATTCCAGCACTCAGGGAACTGAAATGGGAGGATTATGAGTTCAAGGCCAGCCTAAGTTATTTAGACCCTCTGTCCCAAAAAACCAAATCAATCAGCCAACCACCAACCAACCAGCCTACCAACCAACCAACCAAATAGCTAAGTGAAGCAGCAGCAAGTGATGGTGATGTCAAACAGTTGTGTTCAGTAGAAGAACAGCTGGCTGAGTGCCAGGAGAACAGCATTTCAGTTATCCAGTTTGGGAAAGTCCCTTTCCTTTGCTGAGGTAAATGTCAAAGTTGAGCTGCATGGCCTGGGATGTGGAAGCACTTACAATGTTCTGGGTTAAATGGACAGCAAGGAGGGAACAGGGAAACTAAGAGTATTGGAACCAGATAGTGAATAATGTCAGGGCTTTTTTGCCTTTGTGCTTCCCAGACTTTCCATCCAATCACAGATCTTTTGTCTCTGCAGCTCAGGATTGCTGCTCTCCTGAAGCTGGAGCTCATAGACCACTCAGAGTCCTAGCTTGGTAGAGGGGTATTAATCCTCTTTGTGAGACGCACTCCGATGGTCAGATTCATTCTGATGGTCAGCAGGTGGCTGGCCAACATTTTTGGCTCATAGTACACAAAGAGTGGCTATGTAACTGGAATTTCTGGATCCTCAGTTTGTTTCTCTGGATTCAATCTGCAGTTAAAAATGTACCAGACACCCTAGATAATGCCTTCAAGAGGGATGACTCTGTAGGTTAGTTCTTACTGATCTATCAGTCCATGTCCTTGAACTTTCCCTCTTCGAGTCAAATGGAAAAGATAGTAAAAGCAATCCCAAGTCTTCTTTTTCTGGGGCCAACTCTATCATCTCAAAAGGAGAAATAGGGGAATCAAACTAGTATTTTAATTTTGTTCTGCCTTTCCTTTCACATAACTGCATCTCCATTCTCCCCCACCCCCCACTCCATTTTCTAAACCTTCTTAAAACCTACAGTTGGTAGAGGGCAACATGCTAAAAACTTCTACAGTGCATGAAATTATTCCAGGCATATGAAAGGATCTTGCTAGTATGTTACAAGGAGTGGTAAAGCCTATTTTGGAAGATATGGTAGTGTCACATAGTAGGAGCTACTTGAATGGCGTTTGGAAGATGGGCTCATTATCCAGAGGGTCATGATGGGAAAGAACTTTTACATTACTAGGAGAGGATGGGGGGGAAGGCAGAGAGTTTATGCAAAGATCTAAGACATTAGAGGACTGTAGGGTGTGAAGTTCTGGAGAGGTATGTGAGATTTTGGCTTTTCAAGTTGTAGGATTTTGATTTTGGGCTTTATTGGCAGAACTATGGTTTGAACTCAGGATTTTGCACTTGCTAGACAGATACCTGACTGCTGTTGCTCTGATTATTTTTGAGATAAAGTCTTACTTTCCACCCCACCTCTACCCCATGGTTGAGATGACAGACAGCAGTACATTACTCCACCCAGCTTTTTCAGTTATAATTTTTTTCTCTGAGGTTTGCTTGGAACCATGATCCTCTTGATCTTAGTTTTCTGCATAGCTAGGATATCATATCTATACCACCTTGCTCAGCTATTGGTTGAGAAGGGGATCTTGCAAACTTTTTAGCTTGGCTGGCTTCAAACTGTGATTACACAATTACAAGTGTGAGCTACCACACCTAGCAGGATTTAAGAGTTTTGATTTTAGGATTTAGATTTTATCTTGCAAGCAGTGTGTGCATGTGGGGGTATAAAGTATATTAAGAATGATATGACAAATTTAAAACTTCATTTTAGGAGCTTTGTATCATGTTGAAAGAGCCAACATTGGAGATAGGAATTCATGTTAGGAAAATACTGAGATGTAGCTAATAATACAAGAAATGTAAGGGCAGAGGAGTCTACAGGGTTCAATGTCAGTTGACATGGGTTTGCAGGAGAGAATGAAGACTCATAATCTCCATGTATGGCTTAGATTGTGTTTTTACCAAGCCTGGTACTACAAGAATCACATAGGGTATAAGGCTATTTCTCAAGCCACTGTAGCTTTCTATTGTAAAGGAATTTGACATTGCTCCAGTCTTCAAACTCTCTAAACACTTTGAATATGAAGCATAAACAAAACTCAAAGTGACTGATGGCTGGACAGTTTTACATGTAGATAACAGTTGTTGCAGAAGAGTGGCGTCTGCATGCTTGTGTGTGCATATATGTGCCACGTGCATGCCTGTGTTGTTGCTTATGTTTGGCTGCAAATGTATCTGCTTTTTTGGTGACAGTATCATTTTTCAACATTAAAAGTCCCATCCCTATCCAGCAGTGCTCTATTTAGGATCCATTTCTGCTTGGCACCGTGCATGCAAACATTCCAGTGGGATTGATCACTTGTGTCAAATTAAATTTTTTCCTACTTCAGGGAGAGTGTCTACCATGTACAAACTGAGGAAATTCCCAGGCTTCTTGCCAAATGCAAAGCTCAGATAGAGAATCAAGTCATGCTTAGGTCAAAAATTGGCCTAGAAAACCTTTAGGGCCTGTATCTGGATATTTATGCTAACCTCAGAATGCTTGTGACTTTCTTAGGTAACAAAAGCCTTAAAGCTAGGTGGAGATAGCCCATATGAGAACATCTTATAACACCAGTTACAATATCACTTTCTTCTCTGTGTCCATCTTTTTGTTACATAGAAACCAATATGAATATCCTTTTTCCCCACCCAACTGTTGTGCAAACTTTACAGAGCTCTGGGATTATTTTCCTTTCATCCTCTGTCTGGATACTTCCCTATAAGCTTGGTGCACCTTTAGATTATACCTCAGCTTTTCTCTGGTAGGTAGCCCATAATACCATTGTGCCCAGTCAGCCAGCCTTACCACATTTGCCAACCTTGGGACAGCAGACAAGGGATCTTCAGACTATCCTTTCTACAGTTAGACTCACTGGCCAGCAGACATGTTCACAACAGTGTGTTGGCAGTAGTAAGTAATAGGAAGTGATGATAAATCTCCCAGAATAGTATGTATTGGTTCTCTATTACCTAGATTTCTGAGTCCTAATTAGAATAATTTTAATATCAACTTTGCAGAATTATGTTTGTCCTTAGTTCTAACTGGTTTCTCTAGGACAACATGATCTATAATGTAGCTGAATACAGCCTTTTAATTTATAAGGGTTATGACAAATAGTTTCTTCATTAGCCACTAACTGTCAGAACCTTTGGAGCTTTAAGAAGAAACCTGTTGAATTCCTCATAACAAATAACAAAATATTAAACTTCCACAGTGTCTGATTTTACTGTTACTTTTTTGTGAGATTGAAGCTTGCATTATCTTAATCAAAAACTTCAACATAAATTGATTACAGAAATGACTTAGCATTTCCCAACAGATTCTATAATGTATCACTTTTAATATCAGATGTGATGTAGATATACATTTAATTCTTTATAATTTTCCTAGAATCTGAATGTAATTTCTTGTTTTTGAGCCAGAATAACTGGGCTGTGAATTGGGTGTGGGGTTCACAGAGATTTGCTAACTGCTAACCAAAATATTTTCTCTTCTGATGCCACCAAATATCTCTCTTGAGTCTAAAAGGAGGTCATCTAATTTCTTCTCTTTAACCTGGCCCAGTTTCTAAACTCTTGTAGCTATTTAGTTCTGCCTAGTTTTCTGAGTTATTTATTTAATTTGTTACATGTCTTATGTTAGACTTAACATTACTTGTTATGTTATAAATATCTGATTGGGAAATATTTTCAGATCATCTTAATTACTGTGTGTAGTACTTAAGGCACTGAACAAGCATCTTTGTGGTTTTTCTCACAGATTGTATTTTCTCCTGTGAGAAAGACCGGAGAGTTTTACACATGAGTTTCTGTCTGATGGACCCAGGCGTGTGTATACTAGGTATCCCAGAGGCCCCAGAACCAAATAACTCTCCAATTGGCAGGATCTGACTATAGACAGGGTACCATCAAATCCAACCCTAAATCTCTTTAGCATTCTCTTTAAGATGCTGTCAAGCTTTTGGTTGGGTGCCATTTTTTTTTCCATGACAAGAGTTTTCCCATTTTCTGCATTTGGTTCTGTATCTAGGTATGTACTCTTCTTTTAGGACCTTCAGGTCTGGGCTTTGTTCTCTGAGGCTTTTTCATTTCTATGCTGTTGGATTCAATTTGATCTTCTCATACATGAGCATGAATGGTGAGAGCCTTCCAGCTTCCTAGAGAGCCTTTGTGTAAGTTAAGAACAAAGGAGATAGTTTCTTTCTTCACATGTCAGTACTTTTAACCCTATGTTTTTCCTTCTCCCTTTTGGGGGTATTTAACTTTTTGCTAGAACTTTGCCTTATAGGTCATAGGTATGCTGTAGTTGGGGACACTTTCCAAAAGAGAAACATGTTTTTATTTTGGGATAGGAGAGGAATCTTTCCAAAATAAGTTTAAGTCAAAGCCTGCCTTTCTTGGGTTGTTAGCAGGGATTTTCTCAAGTTTTCTGGCTACATACTCCATGGCCTCAGTGTGGCAAGGAGTTGTGTTCTGAGTGTGAAGTGGAGAGCCCTGGATGCTGCTTCTGAATTGTGTGTTGGTCACCCTGTGATCTTGGCCAGGTCATTATCTGAATTTCTAGGGATGAGTTTCTTCACTAAATGAAGTTGCTGAAATGGTTGATTGCTTAAGTTTTTTCAATCTCCAAGTCATTTTGAAAGTCAAGTACATTCTCGAGAATGTACTTATGAAGAATGCTTTCCTCTGTTTATCTCAGCTTAGAAAATTCCAGTCTTACAGAGATTGTCTTATGCCTGGGAATCCCTTTTTTCAGACATGACACATGAAATTCACAGTAAACTGCTACCAGCTGCTATTTGTCCTTATGCTTTAGAAATCAAGGAACATGAATTTCTATCTTGCCAGTCATTGGATGGGCTGTTCAGAATAAGTTCTGAGCAAGCTACACTCTCCTTAGTTTATAATTTTATAGAACCCACCAAATATTTATGGGCTTCCCAAGAAAGTCCAGTCAACACTTTTGAGGTAGCCATAATCCCCACATAACAACTGCTCTTAAACATGATTTGTTTTCTTTTTCTTGTCTGTAAGTATGATATTTTTGAAAGGAGAAAAGTTTTGTTTGAATTTTCTCAGAACCTCCAAGTTCTTTAAATTGGATATCTGGCAAATCCTTTTCCCCGGAGTTATCCATCTTGGCTGGCCCTGTAAGATCTTTCCTCTCCCTCTTAGAGGGAGTTTTAACTTCCATTGATTTATTCCTTACCACATTTGGCTTGGTGAAGGGCTCATGGGGAGGATGATCCCATCCTTAGACTGCTGCTTTCTCTGGACAGTACATCTTCAGAAAATATGGAGGAAACAGAGACAATATTTAAAGATGACAAAACACTCTAAATTTTACAATGACCAGAAGTCATAACTGGAGGAGGAAGCCAGGCTATAGTGTACCCCAAAACCAGATTCAGGAGCATAAGAGCCAGGGATGAGAAAGGTAGATAAAGACTAAGAAGATGAAATGGTTAATGGTCAATCTAGGAAGGTAGTGAGTCACCCATTCTGCATCCAGGGCATCTGTAAAAATGGAAGGAGCAGGAAGGTGGGGGAAACAGTGATTGGGGGGTGCCTTGTCCCAAGCCTGCCCCCCTACACGTGCAGGTACTAGCTCTCAAGTCAGAGGAAATAAGAGACTGACTGGTGGAACCTAGTGAAAGTACCTGGGTATAGTTCTTGACGTCACCCTGTATTTCTTTCTGGATCAAGCAAGCCATCTTTTGGGATTGAAATTTCTGCTGCTTATGGACCTTTCTGCCTTCTGTGACTACAAGTGCCCAGGATCATTTCACTTTGAAGGTTCAAACTATCTTATTATGTTAAGAAAACAAGACATTGGACATCAAAATTTCCCACAGCCTGAGGGCCTTTGTATATGTAATTTTTCTCCTTCAGTTCATGGTAACATAGTTACTTCTGTACCTTTATCTGTGTCTTGATGGAAACACATCTCTGTTTCTGAGTCCTTAGGCTAGGTTAACTCATTTTGACTGGTGGGCCAGATGCTCTTTCTGGCCACAAATAAAACAAGTTGTAAATTGAAGGGACCCATTTATTTCTCTGCTTTTATTCTATACCAAGGGAGGTCCTTACTGTTTTCTGACCCAGACCCAATGCTAGTTACCTTCTTTTTTCTTTTTTAAAAATCTTCTCAAAATTGAAAGATTTGAAGCACATGTCTTTGTATTATGCTGCAAAACATGAGCCCTGTCAGTGGCTTGGCTCAGCACAGTGGGCTTCACAGCTTGACCTGTTATTGGGTTTTTCTGAGAATTTCTTACTAGCATTGATTTAATGCAAATAAATCAGTGAGTTTCTCTCGTATCTGTCTCAGCACCCTTAACTCATAGATGCAATAGCCGTTTACAAATTACAGTATCCATCTTTTAGGATAGAGAGGAAAGTACATATTTATTATACGTTTTTCTTTTTCTTTTTTTTTTTTTTTTTCGGTCAGGCTTGAACTCTGGGCTTGGGCACTGTCCCTCAGCTCTTCAGCTCAAGGCGAATGCTCTACCACTTGAGCTACAGCGCCACTTCCAGTTTTCTGGTGGTTTATTGGAGATAGGAGTCTCATGGTCTCTCCTGCCCGGGCTGGCTTTGAACCGCGATCCTCAGATCTCAGCCTCCTGAGTAGCTAGGATTACAGGCGTGAGCCACCAGCGCCCGGCTTATACGTTTTTCTTAAGCATCTAAATTGAAGTTTGTATTTTTGTAAGTGGCATCTTTAATGTAGAATATCACTGTGCAATGATTGTTGGTTTTTATCTAGTTGAGTCCAACTTTAGTTCCATTGGGTATGTGTTCCTTATAATCTTGTTTTTGGCCTTCTTTTCCTTTTTTTTTTTTTTTTTTTTTTTTGTCAGCCATGGGGCTTGAACTCTGGGCTTGAAAGCTGTCCCTGAGCTCTTCAGCTCAAGGCTAGCACTCTACCACTTGAGCCACTGTGCCACTCCAGTTTTCTGAGTGGTTTATTGTAGATAAGATTCTCATGAACTTTTCTGCCAGGGCTGGCTTTGAGTGGCTATCCTCAGATCTCAGCCTCCTGAGTAGCTAGGATTATAGGCGTGAGCCACTGGCACCTGATACCTTTCCTTATAATCTTGTTTCTTGCCTTCTTTTCCTAGAGACTTTCAGCAAGGAATCATGTAGTCAGAGGTCCCAAAGTTTCTTTATTCACAGTATCTTAGCATCCTAGTAATTTTTTTTATTTTATTTATTTATTTTTTTGTCATTTGTGGTGCCTGAACTCTGGGCCTGGGCACTGTTCCTCAGCTCTTCAACTGTAGACTAGTGCTCTACCACTTGAGCCTCAGCCTCACTTCTGGCTTCTTCTGCTTATGTGGTGCTGAGGAATAGAACCCAGAGCCTCATGCATGCAAGGCAAGCGCTCTACCACTGAGCCACCTTCCCAGCCCCATCCTAGAAATTTTTATACAGTACTTAAAAAATATACTTTTAAGTTCATTGTTATTATTAAGGTATTGTACAGGGGGTTACCATTTCATAAATCAGGTAATGAGTACAATTCTTTTTGGACAGTGTCACCCCTTACTTTGCTTTCACTACTTCTTTTGGTGCCAGTCTTGGGTCTTGAACTCAGTGCCTGAGCAGTGTCCCTGAGCTTTTTTTGTTCAAGGTTAACGCTATACCACTTGAGCCACAATTCACTTCAGAGTTTTAGTGATAAATTGGAGATAAGAATCTCACAGACGTTTCTTCATGGGCTGGCTTTGAACAGTGATTTTCAGATCTCAGCCTGCTGAATAACTAGAATTACTGGTGTGAGCCACCAGCTTCTATGGAACTCTTAGGCCAAATAAAATACTCGCCCCATTGATAAAATACTAGCCCTGTGGTTAGTTCCAAACAGTTGTTTGGAACAATTTTATATTTGTGGTCTCATAATATAGTGGCTATTTGAATAAACAATACATATAAATTGAAGGAGGTTAATATTTTCTTTTTATTTATTTTTTAGTAAATTGTGTTTATGCTGTATGATATGGTTTTTAAACTATGTACACATTGTAGAATGGCTAACTTGAGCTAATTAACATATATAATGTCACATATATATTTTCAAATATATAATACATTGTTATTAATTAGAGTCACCATATTGTATAATAAATCTATTGCATTTATTTACTCTTTCTAACTGAAAATGTGTATCCTTTGACCAACATCTCCTTAATCCCTCCCAAGAAAAGTATTTTAATTTCATTCCTAAACTCAGCACAGTTACTCACTAACAAGATGTATGTGCCTGTTGGGTATACTGCACAATGTCTCAGATGCTGGGATCAGATTGGATATTTCTTCCCTCATTTCCTGTTTGAAACTGCTTTTTGTGCTATGCTAGCTTTTTATTATAGCAACTGCCCCAAATCCACTTTTGCAAAGATATGATGTCATTGAAAGGAGTGAAGTATGATTTTTAAAGTAGAAACTGAGATCTGTCTTGTGCTAACAGTTCTTGTGATGTCTGACAGATGCCAAGCATTGGTATTCACTGACTGATCAAGCTGAGCCCCTTGTGGCTGAAGAATTCACTAAACTGTGGTTTACTAGCTGCTGCCATGCCTCTGGTAATATTTATAGCCAACTTATATGGAATGCCCATAATGTGTCAGACATCATGTGGAGTGCTTTATCTGTAATAACTCATCTAATTCTTGTAATGACCCATTTTATAGATAAGAAAACTGAAGTTAAATGAATTGCTTCAAACCCCAATGGCACATAGAGTCAAGTTTTGAAAATGATGCTAGAGCCCACTTCTATTTTTTCTTTTGTCGGTCATGGAGCTTGAACTCTAGGCCTGGGCACTGTCCCTCAACTCTTCAGCTCAAGGTGAGCACTCTACCACTTGAGCCACAGTGCCACTTCTGGTTTTCTGGTGGTTTAATGGAGATAAGGGTTTCATAGCCTTTCCTGCCCAGGCTGGTTTTGAGCTGTGATCCTCAGATCTCAGCCTCCTGAGTAGCTAGGATTATAGGTGTGAGCCACCAGCACCCAGCTAGAGCCCATTTCTGAACCAGGCCACCATTCTCTTTCTGTGTCATCCAGCTTTTGTTCCTGATAATGTCATCAAGTGTATCTTTATTTCTACTTCCCAATAAAAACTCTTTCACTTTTTTCCTACAAGTATTTCCAGACAAAAACATTTTTTTTAATTTGGAGATTTCCTGTAAAATGAAATAATCTGTTTCCATATACATTTCAAAAGCAGTTACATAGTTTTCATTTTCTCAAACCCCAGTTTTCATCCTCTCATCATACCATGGATGTTTTTAGTAACCACAGTCACTGTTTGAAGCTTGTGTACCCCTTGTGTACCCACTCTGTCAACAGGTAACTGGGGGCTGAACTGGGAGGCAGGTGTGCAGGGAGTCTGCTTTAGAGCTGCTTATTTTCCAGTGTAGTTGAAGAACCAGGAATAGACTACTTTCTGAGGTATTAGTTCTCAGTTGGAAGAAATAGGCCATTTGTTTAGAGCAACAGAAGAACTGTTATTTCACCTACTGAGACTTGCTACTCAACCTGTGGGTGGTGGACCAGCAGCATTGGTGTTACCTGGAAGCTAGTTAGAAATGCAGAATCCCAGCCCCTTTCCCCCTTGCTGAATCAGATTCTGCATATTAAAAAGTGACTCAGGTAATTCATTTGCACACTTTAAAAAAACTGTGTATATATGTCTATATGCCTACTAATTTGTTTACTTCCATGGATATAGGACATTTGAACACTTAGGTCACATATGCTGCCTCGGACTGGTATGGTCTTCAGTAGGCAGGGAAACTTCTTTGGGCTTCATTTTTATTTTTTTCCTCCATCAAATGAAGAAGTTAGACCAGATACTTTTTATGGTTTCCCCTAGTTCTATGATTTTAGTAAAAATCCCTAAGCAACAGAGCTTTGTAACAGTTTATTGCTTCTATTTAAAGCCACCTTTGGGCATTTGTACATTTTTAGACCTGTCTGTTTTATCATACACTCAGTTACTAAAACTCCTCCCCCACTTGCACTGTGACTTAGGGCTGCTTGTATCATACTCACTTTGTTAAAGTGCAGGTTCCTGGGCCCTGGCCCAGCCTTCCAGAATTAGAATCTCTGGGGTTTGGTCCTAGAAATCTACATCTTTAACCTCTGTTAGAGTGTAGATGTTAATACTTCCCTGCTATTTTTCAAATAATAAGGTTTCTACTGGTTCTCTTCTTTGGTCGGTAGGTCAGTCAGTCAGACTGTCTGTCTGTCTCTCTTCTTTCTTCCTTGGCTTCCATGGTACCTTAATTAAATAAAGGTACAGTGGTAGAAAGGAAACTTCTGGGAAAAGAAGGTAATTTATAGAGAAACATTGAATTTGTATTAACAGCAATTCAAATGCAGACGTGTGGAAAACATTTGAGTCTGTGAAACAGAAGTATACAGTAGAGAACAAGGCAGTGCCAGACAGTTGGGTCTATATGTTTTAAGAGGGCAGTGGGAAAATAAGCAGAGGAAAGAAGGTGATAAGGGTTGTGTCTGTGGTGAGGGTTCTATTGGTACTTTTTATGGGTCAGTTTGAGGACACTCAGTTTGAGGAGAGTTGAGTGAGTGCCCTCAGTGCATGCACTGTGCTTACACAGTAGTGGCTATGAAGTTGCCAGCTTGGAGAGGAAGTGATGTGGGTGCAATGAGGGAAGATGGTTGGTAAAGACACAAACATTCTTGGCCAGTTGGCAAACATTGGAAGCAGCAAGCTGGAGGCAAACAGATGTCAGTATTTAACAAGATGTTAGGACATTTTGAAAGCAAGTGAGCCCTTCTCTCAGCCCACTTCCAGGAGGAACTGGTAATTCTCTTCCTCATTTGAACTTTGTCAGCTATTTAGCATAATTCAAAGTCACTGGAGCTATATTTGGCAGATGGTCAACTTCTCCAGGGAGCTTGGACCATGGACATTGTCAGACCAATCAACAAGCATTTCTCAAGGGTGTACCATATGTGAGCACTGCCTTTGGTTAGTGAGCATGGAAAAGGGCTGGACTGCCCTGTCAAGAGTGTTGGTCTAAAGAGATTGATTGATGTATAAAACTCCAATAAGAGGCAGACTTATTCTTGATATGCACACAAGCATGTTTTCTGGATGTATGTTTCCCATTAACTCTTTTATCAAGTTAGCTATTGAGAAGTATTTGGAAATTATTTTTGAAAGGGAAGAAAAATAGATTGTCTTTTGCTATTAGCAAGATACAGAAGGTGCTTTTGGGAGAAGTGCTAACAGTTCATTTTGATCAACATGTATGGAATGACTGATGCTTGAGAGGCCTTAAGTTCAGGACAGACAAGGGCACAGACAAGAAAGAAGTGGTTTTATCCTCAAGGAGCTTGGAGTCTAATGGGGACATCAGCACAGAAGCAGATCATTACAGCTCATCCTGACAGGTCCTGCAGTTGACATATCACTGGATATTAAGGGAGAGTAAGAGATGGGACCAAACGCAAGAGGTGATTTTGATTAAGCCAGAAAAAGCAAATAAATAGAAATTTAAACTGCCTAGAGGATTTTCTTAAATCAGCAAATGAGATGATGTGACTCCTCTCTGGCAGCCATTTGGAAGTAGGACATGTGGTTTTGGTGTTTAAAGATGTGTTAGTGTCTCTCAGCTCCTGAATTGTAGGCAGGGCAGACACAGATGAAGCCTTTCTGCTCTTTACTTTTCTCCTCCACCTCTCACTTTACTATTTTCCTCCTTCATGAGAGTCTGAAGCCAGAAGGAAAACAGCAATAATGGTGGTTGGATCCCTTTGCTGACTCCCCACTGAACACACTGCCCAGCCAGGACTGGGGAAAGAAATGGAGAGGTTTCTTGAGAAGGTACCCTATGATGATATCTGGCCAGTGCAAGAACTGATTAACTGCCCACAGAGGGAAAGAATATGGTGTTTACACGAGAACTGATTTTTCTTGAGATCTAGAATATCACACTGGCTCTCTTATATCTGAGAATGACCAAGCCTTGTTTTTCTCTCCCAATCCACTTGGCCTATACATATGTTGCTTCTAAACAAGCATGTCCAAGGCAAACACGCAGAGCAAATTTGACAGTATTCTTTCTCTCAGGAAGAACCCTATTCTTCTATGTGCAAGATCCCTACTGTATCCCTGCTCCTTGTTTGCTCACAGTGGACATAAGCAGTGCCACGTGTTTGTTGCTTACCATATCTCTCCATGGCTTGTGTTGCAGTCAGCAGAGGCTAAGATAGGTATTTACCACAGAGAAAAAACTGGTTGGAGCTACACTTATGAAGTAGCTGAGAGAAGGAGAATGGAATAAGAGAGACGGATCTTCATTTTCAAAGGCTATCCAAAAAGGAAGAAGCACAACAAGGGAACAAGCAATATTGTGATGATGGGGGGTACTTGCAGATGTTGGCTTTTTTGCATAAGCATGTGAATAAAAATGGGGACAATGTGGGGGAGATTAGCTTGGTCCCCTGCAAGGAAGAATGCAGAGTGAAGCTTTCTGTGTGTAGGGGAGATAGAGAAATTAGATTGTAAACTGATTATTAGATGGCCTTAAGTATTTGTTGTTAATTATAACAGTAGTATGGTGAAAAGAGAATTGTAATTTTGTAGGTAAAATGTCATGATATATGTATTTCTAAATAATTGAGAAAAAAGTAATAAAACAGCATGGTAACACCATTAATTGTTATAAATGTATGGACTGGCTACAATATTTGATCTGTTTTTTTTTTCAGGATTAAACAGAGTAAAATATAAAAGGCAAAATCCAAAAGTATGCAGGCTTTGGAACCAGACTACAGTGGCCTGAATCCTGGCATGTGTTTTTAACCTCCATGTGCCATTTTCCCTTTTGTAAAATAAGATGTGATGATAAGGTTCCCTACTGTACTGTATACATTTGAGCAAAGATTGCACTATATAATATACAAGATGCTTAGATTGATATCTGGTACATACATGCTTAATGACTGTTATTACTGTATACTAAAAAGAAACCATGTGAAGAAGTTGAAATGTCAACTTAGGCTGAGAGTGAATATTACTTTCCCAGAAGCCAGACAGATGTATTCACCTTGGATCACCTAGTCTGTGGTAAGTCCAGGAGAGCAGAAGCAGAGCTAGGCTTGATGGGGATCTGGGGTCCTTGAGGACACTGATTTCTATGGGAGAATGACCTGGGTGTTGTTAGAAAAGGCCCCTCTCTAAGAAGAGATGTTGAGTCAGCTTAGGTAGTAGAGCATTTTAGACAATGATGTGAATTTTGTAATCTCATCCAGGTACAGCACCAGGGTTCTTAGCCATTGTGATGTTAATTCTGAACAGGAATTTTTTCAGGTAGACAAAGAGACAAATCAGGTTCTGTCTCTTACAGAAAGTCTGAATATGTTGAGCAGAAACTTTGAGAGTGATCAGTTGTTCACCAATGGGATTAGGGAGAAAATGAATTCATTAGATGCACCAATCAGTCTCTTTGGGGAACAAATGGCCTTATGTTGCATAATGAAAGGATGGTTTAATGAGGGTCTTTTTTTATATAAAGATGGGGTAGAGACCTGTAACCTGGAGAGATCAGATTTCCTCCACATAAAGGAGTGAGGGAAGGGAGTGAGTGTCCTCTGGAACTGATCATGGAGAGTCTCTGTGGAACAGAGACCTCAAAAGGAGCAATGACTTTGAGTTAAAGAACACAGCTCCACACAGAGGTGGTCACGAAGTATGCTTCTTGCTTCTTCTGATATATTTTTAAGGATTTCAGTCATCAAACCCAGAAGGATATCAGAGGGCAAGAAAACTTTGGTGTGGTGTCTGCAGGCCAGCCTCCCAGAATTCAGCAGGCTAAGGAGAGATGGAAGTATACCTACAACAGGTGGAGAGTGGTACAGAATCAAACAGGATACATTTAGCCCACTATGATAATAAGACACTTTTAAGAGAAAAAATGGCCCTCTCAATTATTTCCCCTTTGTTAGTATAGGTGCTGGATGATTTCAGTTTTCTACACAATCAGTCTCCAGTAGCTTTTCATAAATACCACTTTCCAAGAATGCCATATTAGCTATGGTGTTCAGACTGGAAGTATACTTTAAATCCCCAACTGGGAGCTCTAGAGGAGTCAGAAGGGACATTAGAGATAATCTTGTCTGTGTACCTCATTCCTTCAGATAAGAAAATTGAGTTCCCAAGAGGCCAAGTGATTAGTCAACTGATTCTTTGTGGTAGACTGAGGACAAGTCATATCCTAGCTTTTAGAAAAATGGTCTTTCCTTGAGGCCCTAATTCTACTGTGGCTTCAGCTTTGAAATTGGGACTTTCCCTTTTTGTAAGTTCATTCCCTGTCCTTGAACTTGACTTCTTACCTGCTTTTCCCATCCTGTCCCCGTTGTGAAGGGAAGTTATCCTGATGCCATGGTAGCCTTTGTTGGCACCCTAAGTAAGTCATGAACTGAAAGGTCAAAGACAAATTTGAATACTAAGATCACATAGTTTCTTGAACTAATTTTCAACATACAGCAAAGAAACTAGAATAAACAAACACAGAAAGAAAGACATGGGATAGATTTGTACAATTGTATTAAGTACAAGTGGTATAAGGACCACATCCCTGTGTTGTATATCCTTTTGGCCTCCCTAGCTTGACCCTTTTTTCTATTCCTTGTTTCTCACATCTCATGAACTACATTTGTACTTATTACCTTACTTATGTCCTTACTTTCATCTGTCTTCCTTTTGCTGATTTCTCTTTGTTTTCTACGTGGGAGAATTGAACATTCTTCAATTATAGAACAAACACCTTATACTTCATATGTATGTAAACCAAAAGCTTATATTTTGTATAAGCTTATATTTTGTATATTTTGGGCTTTGGAGATTAAAAAATTCCCATCCAAAGATGAAAATAAATAGCAAGCCCTTTAGTGAATTTTTCCCCACTGAAGTTACCTATTTTGCTCATTGTGGAATGCTAAACTGAATCCTTATACTGTCTCTATTAACCATAAAATGGGAAGACAGTTTAAGAGGCTCCTAACATAGGTTCCTAACTGTCCACTGCTCTTCTCATGTCTTTCACCTGTTTTCTTAGGACATGTACTAGTCAGTAGCTGGTCAGTAGTTGCCCTAAGGAGGCCAAACATGAGTCTGACCATGATAGAGCCCAGCTAGTGTTGTAAGAGGGGCAAAATAGCTTTCCCTGTATAGGCAGTGCTTCCCTAGTACAAAATGACTGTTTTTGAAAATAAATTCTTCCAGTGGGCAGGGTAACAAAATTTGGATGACAGCTCAATCACTTCTAGTTCTAAGATCAATTAGATGTTGGGACTAGAGACATTAACATCATTCCTGAAGGGGACCACCTATTTCTATTTAGGGAACTCAAGTGTGTCTGACAGCTTCACCTGGTATAACTTGTCTTTCCCCAGGCAGCTGTCTCTGTGATGTCCTACCAGATTGCTGGTAGGACATCATACATGCTGCTTTGTGAAATTGGGACTAAAACCAAACAGGTGGATTGACTCATTGACACTGATGATGCTAGTGTATCTGTGTAACTGTACAGTTATACTTCCAGTCTCTGGGAGGCTTTTCTGCTGAGGGTCTCATAGAATGAGATTTCACCTCTAGAGTTCTTCTGGATCTACATTCCATTTTCACCCAACACGGTGTTTAGCCAGAAACACAAACAGAACAAAACCTACCACTACCCACTGCCATCACAAACTAAGGTCTAGAATCCCCTTCACCATGTTTGGAAGTATTAGAGAAGTCTGGTGCATTTTAAGTGTTATTGATTTTTACCCTTCCTCTAAATATTTGAATGATGCTTATTGATAGGATTTGGGAAATACCAGTTTTACAGAAGGAAAGAAAGATCATAGCACTTGCAGGAGTTTGGGAAGTGGGAGAGAAATTCTTCTTGAGTGACGGCATAACATTTCCCACCAGAAGGATGAGGTGGTGATGAATGTATAATGTGAAAGGACTTCCAGGTTCTAATAGTGCCTATATTGAGACTGGATACCAAGGTTGTAAAATGGGACTCTGATCTGCTTTTGTCTTTCAGCATATAGAAACATGCCCTCAGTAAACCTACCTGGTGAATACCATATGTTTAAAAAAAGGCTGAGCATTTTCACAAATCTCACTGTCTTAACCTGTGGTACCCATTTTTTTTTTTTTAAATGTCAGTCATGGGGCTTGAACTCTGGGCTTGGACGCTATCCCTGCACTCTTCAGTTCAAGGTGAACGCTCTACCTCTTGAGCCACAGCGCCACTTGTGGTTTTCTCGTGGTTAACTGGAGATAAAAGGCTCACAGACTTTCCTGCCCAGGCTGGCTTTGAACCTTGATCCTCAGATCTCAGCCTCCTGAGTAGCTAGGATTAAGGCATGAACCACCGGCTCCCAGCTGTGGTACCCATTTTTAAGGTGAAGAATTAGAGACTCAGAGAAGTTAGGAACTTGCCAAAAGTCACAAGGCTAAGTGACTAAGCTAAAACTTGAAACAAGTAGTCTGTCGACTTTCCATCATGTTCTTTCCATGGTACCATCTGGGGAAAAAATTAATGGGAACGTAGTAGTAGGAAGAGAAAGATACATGGAGGGAACACAATTAAATTGTCTGAGAGAATGGAGAGCTCTGTGAGTTAACTCAGTATTTGTGTCCCTTTGTGTAGTATACAGCCTAGCAACAGTGTTGAAGAAGAACCTTGCTGCTCTTTTTTTTTTTTTTTTTTTTTAATTTGTGGCAAGGAACAAGGCTTGGCTTGAGGAATACAAGATTGTTAGAACAAAAGTAGGAAATCAACCTACAGGTAAACAGTAAAATGGAAAGTCTTTTATTGTGTAATAGAGAGCCATTAAGTGAGAGAATGACATAATAGAACTGCTTTGTTTTAGTATAATTCAAAGTTTAGTGTTTAGAATAGATTTCAGTGTGGAATAGAGAGATAGATATCACGTGTACTTGCAACTCAGAGAGAACGGAGGTGAGTTTTAGCTGGGGAAACTGAGGAATGGTTTGTAGGAAAGCTGACATTTGGTTGAGACCTTTCTGGAGGAGAGACTGAAGAGCCTCTCTTGTCATGAGGTCTGCTAAGCAAATGAGTTAGATGACAGGAATGTATGTAGATGCTAGCCTCAAAAAGGAAGGACAGTAGCTTAAAAACATATGCATTACAAGGGGCCCAGTGGTGGTGGCACACACTTGTAATTTCAGTTACTCCTGAGACACAGATTGGAAGTATCACAGTTCAAGGCTAGCCTGGGAAAAAAGTTAATAAGGTCTCATCTCATCCAATAAGCCAGGTGAGATGACATGTGCTGTCATCCCATTCATACAGGAGACAAAGTTAAAGGAACATTATTGGAAGCCAGCCCTGAGCAAAACAGGAGATTCTATCTGAAAAAATAAAGCAAAAAAGGATGGGGTTGTGGCTCAAGTAGTAGAATACTTGGCCTGCATTCAAACCCAACAGTGTAAAACCAAATAAACAAAAGCTATTAAAACAATACAAACTAAGGAAAGATAAGTAGTTATTGACATAGGGAAAAAGGAAAGCTGGAGGAGTAAGATGAAGGTAGGATTGAGGTTAGTGAGCCAGGTGGATTTATCCTTAGTTTGGGGGGACTTGCTCCTCCAGGCTTATAGACTGAGACCATTAGACAAGGTAGCATGTATGGAGGGAAGGCAGAGACTGTGAAGAGGCAGTGGCATTATAGAATTCTTGCTGTGGCAGCAGCAAGAATAGCTGGACAATTTTGTGTGGAAAGCAGGGAAGAAGGCTTTTGCAATGATTGTGTGGTCAGAGCCTTGCCTCTGTGTGTGTGTGTGTGTGTGTGTGTGTGTGTGTGTGTGTGTGTGTGTGTGTGTGTGTGTGTGTATCTATATATCTATATATCTCATTACCATGGAGATGGGTAAGAAACTTGGAGGCCAGGAGGTCTCTGATTTATGTATAAATCTGTGATTTCTAGTAAGAAGTCTAGGAAGCATCAGGTTTATAGTTCTCAGGTAAGTCCTCAGAGCCTAGTAAAGCTATCTTTTGTCTGGCTTGAGAATATACTATGCTCAGTCTGAACTCCAGGGCTCAGCTTCTATTGGAACTTTTCATTGAAAGTCCTTTTCATCCCAGCTAGGGTCTGTTCATACTCTGTGCATGTTGTGATGCTCTAGCATGCCCTGTTACATGTGGGGAAGAATATTCTGTGACCTTACTCTGTTCCTACCTTAGATCTCCCTGAACACATTGTATAACCGATCATGACAAACCTACTACTCCTGTTTTATATGTGAGGTATTTCTATGTAGCTAGTACATAGAGGGGAATGTTTTTCTTAAGTTTTAATGCATAAGCCAGTGTTTTTCATACAGTAGCAGCTAATAAATATCAGCTTGATCTTCTCTTCCTTTAGCATCTTGCCTTGTGTTCTCTTTTAGTGGGTTTGTGTAGTGTGGGATAGTGAATGAGGCCATCTAGCTTTTAAGGAGGTCTTGGTTTGGGGATGGATCTGAATCTATCTTGATCTTGGATCTGTCTCTTCTTTTGACTAGGTTTTTATTTTTCCCACCTATGAAATGAAAGGGTGCCTTAAATGACTGAGGTCCCTTTTATATATATAGTAGTTTTATGATTCAAATTGTCTTAATCGAGAATATGCTGCCTTGTTTCATTCTCACCAACCACCTTTTCTCCCCATGTGTGTTGATGTCTTTCATGGAAGAACTTTTGTTTTTGTTTAAAACTCAGGTTTAAGACTAAGGAAGGAAGCATTTCTATGTGAATGGTGACCAGGAGACAAGGGAGGCAGCCTTATAACCTGGTTGGATGGCATGAGAGAAATGGTGTTTATGTCTGCTTAGATATGCTTGGATGCATAATGATCTGATCTCAGTTAGGTTAGCTGATAGGTAATTTCTCAGTTGTGCTATCTGTAACAAATACCAACTTTCTGGACAGTCACCCATAATATAAGCAGCCATTGACTAAGCTCTTTTCAAATGTTAT
The DNA here is from genome assembly GCF_024711535.1 of Dipodomys merriami. Classification (NCBI taxonomy): domain Eukaryota; kingdom Metazoa; phylum Chordata; class Mammalia; order Rodentia; family Heteromyidae; genus Dipodomys; species Dipodomys merriami. Next base: position 71,377,582 of record NW_027203381.1, on the reverse strand, counting down.
CTCTAGTCTTCTCATCAACTCTAAAATAGTAATTGCTCCCATTTATAGTGAGGAAATAGGCTTGGGTGGTTTGCCAGAAATGGTCATATTTTGAGCCTGTCTGGCTCTCAAGCTTGAGAGACAACATAGCCTCACAACTCAAACCTAGAAGAGAGAAGAAGGCATCCATGCTATATCCATATAGCCTAGCAGAGTCTCTCAAATGGTGAAGTATCTCCTCACCTAGAACTTCTAAATGATACACATAATCAGTTCCTGAGCCAGAGGATCCCTGAAAGACTACTGGAGGATATCTTGTAGACTAAGAAATTTGAGGCTCGAGACATATTAAGACATATTTCTATACTAGACTCTAAGTTCTAAGGACTAAAGCTAAATGTTCTTCCATGTGCTAAGACATCAGGGAAGTAAAAGGGGATATTGGCCGGGATAAATGTCACAGAAGAGGAGCTGTTCCTTTTTAAGTAGTGGATATCAATTTCTAAATACAACCTGAGAACATGTTCCTTCCTTCTGCAAATCCTTATAAAGACAGCAGCTTAGCACATCTTTCTTCCTAGATTTGTTCTGTTCTGTTCTGCTACCAGAATCTGTTCTCTCCCTTCCTCCCTCCCCCTCCCCCTCTCCATCTCTCTCTCTCTCTTCTTCTCTCCCTCCCTCCCTCTCTCCCTTCCTCCCTCCCTCTCTCTCTCTTTCCCTCTCTCTCCCTCTCCCTCCCTCTCTCTCTCTCCTCTGCCCCACATACCAATGCTGGAAAGTAGTCTCTTCCTGTCAACAAAGTTAATACCTACAACTTAACCTACCAACTCAGTCAGGCACAATGAATTCCTGTTTTATTTGCTGAAGAACCATGGCATAAAATAGAAGATAAGCATTCTGGTCAGGAGGCAGGTTTTAATTTTTCTCACAGAAGTTTTCTGTAGGTTACAGTGAAGTCCTTTTCCCTATCCCTAAACCTGGAAGTAACAAAAATGAATTTGCAAATGAGGGGTTAAAGTGGTCCATTCATACATCCCACATTGGAGTAATAGACTGTTTGCAACTATGGATCAGGAAATGTGTGTAAGGGAAGAGGGAAGACTATCATGTGACCTGGGAGTAATTGCAGGGATGCTGCTCTGAAATTCAGCTATAGTTTAGTAATGTCAAACTCAGTCTCACAGAGTGCAATCTGAGGGGAAAAAAACTGTGTAGATGGTGTTAATTGGTGAGAGATGCTTCTGAAGGACAAGAAACTGGTAATGCCTATTTAGGCTTTACCATAGATCAGAGTCCTTTGGTTGCCTGGCAGGCCTAGGTTTATTCTTGGGGCACAGAATCAGTGACTTGCTGCCACTTGATCACTTGCTCACAAGGTAACTGTCTGATCATAGCTTGGTTTCGCTAGAACATTAGTCTACACTGATCATGTTGACCAGAACTCTAGAGTTTTGTGGCCTTTGCCTTTTGTTGGTGGTGTTAGCATTCAATACATAGAGCTTCTGGATTATAATCAGCTTTGTGAACTTGGTTAATGAGTCTTCATTCAATGATGGATTTGCTCTTTTTTGTTTTTTTTTGTTTTTTTTTTTTTTGTTTTTTTGGGTCCAGTCGTGGGGCCTGAACCCTGGGCCTGGGTGCTGTCCCTCAGCTCTTCAGCTCAAGGCTAGCACTCTACCACTTGAGCCACAGTACCACTTCTGGCTTTTTTCTTTTTGCTTATGTGGTGCTGAGGAATTGAACCCAGGGCTTCAGGCATGCAAGGCAAGCGCTCTACCACTGAGCCAACTTCCCAGCCCCTGGATTTGCTCTTAAAGTACAGACACAATCTAGTTTCAGAACACCTGACCTTTCCTTTGGACGGTAAATCAAAGGCAATTCCATTTCTAGAGATGGCTGGAAGCAGTTAATGGCTGATTAAGCTATAGGCTTACCACCTGTTTTTATATACTCTTTGTTCAAAAATGTATATGAGTGACACTGGCCTTCACAATTATTAACTTATATATAAGTAAGTCTAAACACTTACTGGACAAGACATAATAAAGGGGCAAATGAGAACCAACAGAGTTGTAGAGCAGAGAGCGATATATGTTACCTTTTAAAACCTGCATTTAGGTTGACAAGAAAGACAAGAAAGGAATATGTCTTCTACTTAGGAAGTTGTTAGTACTAGTTAATATTTATTGAGCACTTGTGAGTCAAGAGCTACAGTACTAAGCTCCAAGCTCTTTTTTTTTTTTTTTCTTTTTGCAGAGTACTGAGGTTTGAATTCAGGGCCTCATGCTTCTCTGCCGGTGTTCTACCACTTGAGTCATTTCTCCAGACTGCTTTTTACTAGTTACTTTGGATATAGTCTCATGAACTTTTCTGCTAGGGCTGGCTTCAAATTATCATTCTTCAGATCTCAAATCTCAGCCTTCTGAATAGGCAGGATTACATGTGTAAGCTACTAATATCCAGCCTGTACAAAGCTTGGTATAAATATTCACACACAGTTGGTCTCCTTTGAAATAGATAACTTAATTATCCTCATTTGACAAATGGGGATATTGAATTCTGAGTTCATTTAAATGGTGATTAGAAGAGCTAGCATTTGAGCATATCTACTGTCTGTCTGTCTGTCTGTCTATCTATCTATCTATCTATCTATCTATCTATCTATCTATCTATCTATCTATCTATCTATCTATCTATCTACCTACCTACCTATCTATCTATCTATCTCTGTATTGATGTACTGCATCTTGTTAGCACATGTTTTGGGTTTTCTTTAGCACATGCTTTAACAGGTGCACAACATGGAATTCTCTTGCTCTTGTCTTCCCTAGCAAAACATTGACCTTAAGTCCAAAATGATAGTGTAGACTTCAAATTCTTGTGATGACTACGGACATACAGTATGTTGCCCCTAGTATTGAAGGGATGAAAGGTCTTGAATAAGCAGAGGTAGATGCTGAGAAAATGTTGCATGACTACTTATCATGTGGGAGTCACATGATATTTTGGAAGAAATCAAATAAGTAGAAAGAGTGGGTTTCCCTAGGGAGAGGAAAGGTTGGGGATGCTGAGCTTACTCTGATTTGTATTTCTATAGTCAGTTCCCTGCTATATGCCCACGATACAGAATAACAAAATTAGTCTAAAAAGAAATGGACAAATCTGATCCTACTCATGTTTATTTTAGAATTCTTGGTTTATAGTACCAGATTGATTTTTTCTATAAATGTTAGAACTGGATTTATAAATTCAAATTTTCATGAATTGAATGGGTAACCTCAGATAAAGGAAGAATGGCTGGCCCATGGCAAGTATGACTGATTAGCCAAATGTGGAGGACAATTTTCCTGTAGGTCTGTTAAGTATTTTCTGTGACTAAATTTGGATTTTTCCAGGCATATGTAGGTTCTGGAGCCCAAAATCACAAGTTAGGGGGATGGTACCCAGAATTAATCTCATCTGGAGAGGTCACTAAGGAACTGTCATGAGGTCCAGATAGATATCATGCTGACATTTATCTGATTCTTTCAACTGTAGACCCGGAAGAAAAAACATCTTCCATCAATTCTCTATCAGTCTCTTTCTTATGCCTGGAAGTATGTAGATGTGTAGAGTTGCTCACTCCCTCCTATAGCTTGTAAAATTTTTGTTAAGCCATTTCTAATGTTGATGCTTTAATAAGCCTTTCTTTTACATTTCTAACTTTTGAAAAGCACCAGTTTATTCTTTTGTAAAATTTTATTTTACCTGAGATTAAATAGAGCAAATATATTATGAGTGGTTGATAGGGCTCTTAAGCCATTTTAAGAGAGTTGGTATGTATTTCAGTTGTAGAGTGCTTGTCTACCATGCCCAATAGTCTTGGGTTTAATCCGCAGCACTTAAAAATTAAAGAAGAAAAGGAAAAAGCAACACTTTTTAAATGTGTAGCATTTCCTTCTATTTCTTTTTTTCTTTTTCTTTTGTTTATTCTTTCATTTTGTTTTTTGGTCTCCAAGCTAACTCACTGAAAAAAAAGCATTTTGCCTGTCTTTTTACTATGGTCAAAACTTGTTAATAGTTTCCCAGAAACTTATGTAAACTATACCCATAGATTCTATTTAATTCACATACTTACTCCTTCAAAAACGTGTGTATATATAATATATATTATGTTTTGTATATACATATGCTTTGTGCATATATGTGTGTATGTATATATACGTATATGTGTGTTTATATTATACATACATATGTGCTTTGCTCTTAGAAGCACTGTACTGTCTTTTCCTCTAAGTCATGTTTGTTTGCAAGCTTAATAAACCTATTATTAATATCTATTCTGCCTACTGGTGTGAATATGGGAACTCATGCTGATTTTCTTATGAATGGAGACTCCGTGGGCCTTTGCCAATATTAGAGCATGAGTGACTTTGTAATCCGAGGTTACACATTTTGGGCAGCAGCTCTACAATTTCACCCTTGAATTCCTTTAGGACTCCTAGGTGGATGCCATATGGTCCTAGTGGTTTATTTACACCTCAGTTGTCAGCCAGGTTCCCTATACTGGTTACAGGCTTAACATTGACCTCTTTCCCATTCATTGAGGAGAGCAAGTTGGGAGGGACCTTCATTCTCAAGTATATGCCTTGTGCCAGCAACATCACCAACTGGGTCCACTGATCCTGTATCCCGTTGCTTTCCTTTGGTGGAACAAATGAACCCTTTGAGATTGACCTTGACACTGGCATCCCTCAGCTTCATTTTTGGCCTGATTAATTTTCTGGGTTGTTGTTCCATTTTTACTTGCCATTTCTTCCTCCATGGTCTCTTTGAAATTTGTATCTAGTCATGCAGGATGTTTTCCTTTTTGAGGGTCTGCTATTTTGGGCCTTCTCCTCACCTCATCTATCCTACAATTGTAATACTGCATTTTAAAATAGCTTCCAGGATTCTGTGGACTTATGGTACTATAAACTTTTCCCTTAACAAAGTCTCTCACTCTCTCTGGAACTTGACATTTGGGTGTAGGTACAACTTGAAAGAGTACTTGGAGACATGAGCAGAACAAGCGAGGATCATTCTTACCCAGAGGCCTTTTATTGAAATACATTGGAGGAACTGAGCATGCTGGCTCCTGAAGCTTTTTTTTTTTGTTGGGTAGTATGTGCACCTAGGAATGTTTGGAGACCACCAGCCCTGTAGATAGACACCTCTCTCTGCAATGCAGTCAGTGAACAGGCTTCCCTTCCACATCTCAACTCCAAAGGGTCAGGTGATTGCCTTGAGAATCCTGCTTGATATTCTTTCTGGTCCTGGGCAGAGGCCAGAATCTCTGTAGGACAGACTAAAGAGGAAGAGGGAAAGAAGCTGATTTTGCATACAACAGAAAATTTTCAAGGAGCCTAGGCAGGCTCAAGGAGAAATGGAATCTCTTTGGCAAAATGTAGAATATCTGTCTGTCTGTACAGCAGGCAATTCTGACCAAGTGAAGCAAGGGCAGCAGGGGTGGGGAATCTCTCTTGAAGCTTTTAGTCCGAAGCTGCTTCTGATCAAGACCACTTCCTGCTCCAGCAGCAAGTGCCTGACCAGGGTTGTTAAGCTAATTGTTAAATTAGAGTGGCTGGGAAGCAAATTGTTTCATGATGGGGTTTCTCTGACTGTGTCCAAGGCTGATGTCATCTGGCCTTGTGCCTCCTTGGTGGTGTGTGTGAGGGGGAGTATACAGGCCCAACACAAGTGTTAATGAACCTTTATCAGCTGCAGCAAGAGCCTGCTCCCTGAGAAGCCCACATCTTCCATTGTGGGCAAACTTACTGACACTCCCCTGTGCTGTTTGCCATCCCCAATTCCTGAGGCTTGAGATAATAGTATTTTGGATCATTTTCTTTAGGGGCTGTAAACTCAGGTGCCCACAGGGGCTAAACCATTAGTGTAATGATTGGAATGATCCAACTATAGATGATAAATTACCTCTAAAAAAGCAGTAGGTAATGGTAGGGACTGTGGCAAACTAAAGCATAGTGTCCTGTCTGAGAGGGCCAGTAGCTACTCAGGTCCAGCTGATGGATGCCAAATGGGAATGTCAGTCATATGATTCCAGATCTTTTCTAGGGAGGCTGGAAACAGTCTTCTTTGTGCTGACCTGATCTCCAAGTATGGAGGCTAATTCAATTAAAGTGTGTTTGTCAAACGAAGTCCATTTACAGATAATTTTGACCCATGTGTCTCTAGTTTGCAAGTTAACGATTCTGATCTCAACTCCAGTTTTACAGATGAGGAGAAACTGAGATCTGAGATCCAGAGATGTTGAGTGTCTGGTTCAAGGTTACAAGGAGTCATGAAGTCAGAATTCCAACTCTGAGCTTCTAACTCCTTGGTGCTGGCTTGGGACCAGGCATTCTCTGTGCTGGAGAAGGCTAGTCACAGGAATATAAGTCTGGGTAGAAATGACTGTGTGGTGTCCCATGTCATATTATTGTTCCTCTGCTTTTGTGGGTGACTGGGACTCAGATGTCCTGCTTAGATGGGATAGTTGGGGGAGTTTTGGAAGTTTTTGCAAGTGGCATCAGTGCTTAGGAAGAGATAGGGAGCTGCTTTGGAACTATTGAGGATCTAAAGCTGCTATTTCCACCCACTATTCCTACTCTTTCCCATGGCATGCATATATGCAGAGCCATTTCCAAATTCTCATCCTTCAGGTATCTGTCATACAATTTTGTTGACTTCTCTGAGCTTGTTTCCTTCTCTGTAACAGGATGTTTTATACTTAATTGTTTCAAGGAATAAATGGGATCCTGAATATAAGACACTTACTGTGGCACATACTGCCTATTTGATGAAAGGAATAATTCATGGGCCTTTGAATTCTGGCCCTCTATTACTTGTCCTATAGACTTAGCTCTAGTTATTCCAATTCTTTGTTGATCTCTATATATCTTTGTCCCTGTTTTTCTGTTCTCTAATACCCTTCCGTTTTTGGTTTTCCCATGTATCTTCATATCATAGATATTTATACACTTGACTTGCTTTCTTACTCAGTGGGTACTTTTTGATGCCAAGACCTGGGCCTGACTCATACTGTATTATACCACAAGAGACACTCATGAAATGTTTGTGGAATGGATGTTACCCTCAAAACTGAAACAGCTGCCTGGACTTGGGTTCTATATTAATGATTAATTGATAATGTCTCTCTAATAAAATTATCTCATGGATATTTATTGGGTCCTACCGTGATTAGGCGATTAGGCAATAATGTTCCAGCCTTAATTATCCTGCAATGTGAACATGGGTGGGAAAAGAAGCCATTGTAATGTGTGTGGAAGGATGGTGATAGGACTGGGAGGGAGGGATAGGGTACTTTGGGGACAGGTGACAATGTCACTGAACATCCTGTGGCTTCCTGGTAGACAAGATGTTTCCTTGTGACCAGATAACTAGCAGAACCTTGATTTAGAAACATGGATAGTTGTGATAAAAGTGATTGATTTTGTGTGCCAGTACTGGGTTTGAACGCACGGTGTTGTGCTCTCACTTGGCTTTTTTCCTCCAGACTGGAGATCTACCACTTGAGCCACATCTCCACTTCTGTCTTTTTGGTGGTTAAGAGACTCATGGACTTTACTGCATGGGCTGTCTTTGAATCTTGACCTTCAGATCTCCGCCTGAGTAGTTAGGATTACGGGGATGAGCTACCAGCTTTGGGCCTAAAAATGATTTTAATCCCAGTTTATGAAGTCTTTTTTACGTGTATTGGTTTACAAGCTCTTACTGGAAGTAATTCGTGACTGCCAGGTTTTCTGATGTGATCTGTCACCAGTTGAAACTTTCCCATGACAGAGACAAGAATTGTTGATTGTATTCCAATTTTAAGCAGCATCCAAGTCTACAACTGTGGCTGGTAAAGGCAGGTTTTCTTTAAGAGCAAGGTGGGAGAGTATTCTTTTCTACTAGGAAAACATAATCATATACTGTCATGCTGTCAGGGTAGGGTCCCTTCTATATTTATTTATTGCTTGCTGGTTCTGTGGTTTCAGCTGTGTGGATGCAGGAAGGAAGGCTGGAGACAGGAAATGGCTAGAGGGCTTCTTTGACCCTCCTGATGGCTCTTCTCCCTGGGTCAAGAAGAAAGATTGCAGTAGCAGACGATGTGATCTGCAGCTGCAAGGAAGTAGAAGAACTTTTTACATCTAGTGGAGATTGAGAGATCAAGAATTGCTAAGCAAGCCAAGAAAAGTGACCACAGAATGGCCACAGGAGATAGCGGGTCTGTAGATTGTAGGAAAGGAACGCATAGAGGAAGGGGCATGGATTAAAGATCATTGTAATGGAATAGTGGGAAATATTTTGAATTGTACTTTTATGCTCCTTTGAGAGGGGTTACTTTTGTGTTTTATTTATTTTCAAAAAACAGATTGGAAAACTTAATTTCTTTTTGACCACACCTTAACAATTAGAACTCAGAGTCAAGGCATTTACTGCCACCTGGTGGCAAAGTACAGGCCTGTGGGAATTGGAATTGATAGTTTACATTGAAAATCAATTCTGCCGTGGAATTATGGAATCATAGAGTATTATAATTGTCGATAATCTTAAAGTTTCTATGGTTTTACTTAGAATGAAACCCACCCTATTTTCTGTATCATTTCTTACTTGAGTACTTCCAAGGAAAGGGAGCTCCTGAACTCACCTTGTAGACTATCCTGTTATCATCCTTTCTTATTAATAACAATATTTCTTTTTATTTTTTCAATTTATTTTATTGTAAAGATGCTGTACCGAGGGGTTACAGTTACACGAGTAAAGTGATGAGTACATTTCTTGTGGAGCATTGTTACCCCTTCCTTCATTGTTCTCCCACTATCCCTTCCCTCCCCCACCCCCCTCACTCCTTCCCCACCCCAAAGTTGTAAAGTTCATTTCCATATACTATCTTGTGGGTATCATTGTTGCAATGAGTCATCTGTGTCTTTTTATTTTTAATAGAAAAATGTTTGTCTATTTGTTGGAGCACTTACCTCTAGCAAACCAAGTTTTCGGCCTAATCTATGTAATAACCCTTCAAATATTTAAAGCAATCTGTTTCTCTCCCTGTAATCTTCTTGTCTTAAGGTTAAAGAGTTTCAGTTCTGTCAATCATTACTATTTTATTTATTTTCTCTAGTTCCATCCTACTTTGTCAGTGTCCCCACATAATTGCACTTCTGTGTTGAGTCTAGCAGTATTCTAGGCATGATCAGCTAGGTGACCCCTGGGCACTTGAAAACTATCCAGACACCAAACCTCTGACACTCTCTAGATAGCACAAGTTAGCTCCTTACAATCTTTCAACAGTGCTGACTCCTCTTAACTTGTGGCAACAGAAAGCCAAGGAATTTCTGCCTCCCTCTGTATTTTTGAACTTTTGTTTTTAAAGCTAAAGGAAAGACTTTACAGTAAAAAAAAACTTTATGCAAATGAACACAAAATAAATTCTGCATTTCAGATGTTACTGGAAAAGTCAAAGCTCTTTTGAAGTCTATACCAACTTATTTCTCATTGGAGTTAAGTCTTGGAGTATGTGGACCTTTTGATGAATATACATATATATTTATCTGTAGAAATGTGTGAATTTCTTAATGATTTACTCTGTATCTGAATATGTATGTGCTTTATATATCCTCTTGCAACTTTTTTTCATTTCCTGAAAATCTGTGTAACCAATTCTGTGTAGTATAATCTGTATAATATATTCTTAATATGAATAGCCCATAGTTTTCTTAACAATTTTGCCAACATTTTTAAAACAACATTATAAACAATACTGAGGGCACACTTGCAAATCAGCATATTTCCTTTGCACCTGCCTAAGTGTTTCTGTCGAGTAGATACAGAAAACAATAAATGCCTAAGGAGTGATATGTACACCTTGTTTTAAAATATATACCTCAGACATAAAGTTTTCCCTTACTAATTTTGACCTAAGGTTTAAATCTGCTGAGATACTTTTACATCTTTATTGTACATTATAGTACTGTCATCTGTGACACTATACTATGCATTTTTAACATCTGCCCACATTATAAGCATATTTCTGCTTCATCATTTTAGGAAATGATTTTTTAAATAAGTAAAACAGCAGTAGAGGGAGCTGATCTGTGTTCCAAGTCCCATATCCCTACAAAGCTCACTGTATCCTCCTCACAAATGCTCTGTGGGCCCTGAAATTTATTGAACTAATTCCATCCAACTATACTCTCATCTCATTCTTTTTTTCATCATCTTCTCTACCAGAATGTCTTGGAGGACATTTATCAGAGGCCTAGTAGGAATCCAGATACATGTTCAATGACATTTTCTTCTCTACTCTAGTGGTCTTAGAGGGAAATGAGTATAGCATATATACATTGCCCCAGGGCAAGTATCATTTAAAATGGACCCCAGTAACTGTTTAATGAGCAGTGTGTTTATGTATCACTACTCAAGAGTACATTTGGTCTCAAAGATACCAGGGGAAAAAAGCTGTCTATTCCCAATTGACCTGCTTACCTATCTGTTCCCAGTCCAGTTGGTCTCCCAGGGAAACTGTGTTTGCCTTAGTGACAAGTTCAAGGGTTGTATTTCCAATGCTTTCTGGCTAATCTGTCCCATTCCTGACAAACGGAGGCATGTTCACAAACCATTCTCACAGATCTACATGTATATGTGTATAGATATCCCTACATGTTCTCTCTGTCTAATAAAAGGACAAAGGATGTTCTCTCAGTCAGGGCGTTAATCAGTTACACTGTATTATCTCTAAGAAGAATGGAAACAATGGAGAATCTGGCATTGGAATTTGTTGTAAGTCATACTCAAAATGGTAGTGATGGTAAGATTTGAGTTAGGGTGGAAGGTAAAGAGTGGAGAAAGCGTGACTCTTCCAGGTTCTCCTCCAAGACAGGTATGCAGTCACAACACAGTGTGTTCCCCTTGCTCCAGAGCTCCCCTGTTTCCTGGCTGGGGCTGGAGGAAACCATTGCCTTTCTTTCTGAAGGTTGCCAATTTTGGATTTTTTCACTGAGGAAATGATCTTGTATTCCTTTGTTTTTAGGGCAACCAGGATGGAAAACATAACCTCAACTATCTATGATGCAATGACCCAGAGAAAAGTTGCTTCACCATTTTCTTACTATAAGTAGGAATTGTATTTACTTTATTCCTTCAGTGAGCCTGGGCTATCAGAGGCTTCAGACAGTTACAGCTGAGTAGCTCTTCTCACAAATCTGGCCTTTGGGGTTGGGATGGGGTCTCAATACTAGTTCTGCTTCAAAAGATAAAAAGTAGAACAAATAGCAAATAGTTCTTTAACTTCTGAAGTTTCCTTGTTTTTCTGCCAAGAGCGAGAGCAACCACTGCTTATGATTACCCGGATGGGAGAGGGGGCTTAGGGATCATGAACAGTGCAGAAGAGAAGTAATCCAACCTGGATGAACAGTTTTCCTTTGCAGTCTTCAGTGTCTCTTGGCTCTGGGCAAGACACTGTGTGAGGTCCTGGGTAGGATGGCAGTGTAGTGAGATACAAAGGGACAATGATGTCCATAGGTAGGACTTAACAGTTTGTTGAGGTCAGTTGGGTGAAGGTCTGTCTGCAGACAGCATAGAATGCAATGATCTGATGACCACTGATTCTATTGGACATATTAGAATGATACTTGGTAGAATACACTTATAAAGGAAAGACCATCAATATACATTATGACAAAACTGAACTACATAATTTGAGAACAGGGAGGGGGAAAATGGGAGACAACGATGGAAGTAGTGACATTGATCAGGAAGCATTACACTCATAACTTGATTTATTAAATTGTAATCTCTTTGCACAACTATATAATAATAACAATTAGAATGGTAAAAGGAAAGGCCACCCCCACACTATAGATTCAGTCTTCTTCATTCTCTAATGCAGGGCTGATAAACTGCATCAAGTATTTTTGACTGCCTGGTTCAAATTCAAGAGATACACTTTAGGCAAACTTACATTCCCCGCTGAGAGCCTCTTCTTTCTGATACCTGGTTGATCTGCTGCTGGGTCTTGACCCCATACCTTCCAGATGCCCATCCCTTATGTAAGGCACACCATAACCACTTCTCTTCTCAGAGTCCCTGTGGCTGCCCCAGGTGGGATCTGCACAGAGGGGCATCCTCAGCAGCCTCCTCACTGCCTGCTGCCACTTGCTGAGGAGAAGCACATAAGCTGCACATCGGTGTTTGGAAAAGTTAATGCTTTCAAGATGAGCTCTACACAGTCTTAGCACATCTGTCTCTCTCTCTTTCTTTCACCAGCTGAAAGAAAAGAAGCATTCTTAGACAATTACTCCCCAAGGGAGTCCAAGAACTGGCTTTGTTTATTGAGCGTTTTTAGTTACAACACGTGAAGTTCTGGGATTTTTTTTTTTTTTTACTGTCAATTTATTTCTTCTGTTTTTGGTTATAAGGATAGAGAAGATGAGTGAATTCTCAATTAACAAAGCACTTGAAGATTTCAAAATTATGAAAGGCATGTTCTTACATGGGTTCAATTGTTGAGTCTTTGGGATGAATAACTCAGTAAAATGTGACAGATGGAACTCAGGCTCAGAGCTTACCTCAGGCCATCATTGCACCCAGATGTCCAGAGTCATTCACATGCAGCTGTGTGGAGTCACATTCCTACCTGAAAGGGGCCATTTCCTCCTCCTCCACATCTTTACAGTGTCTGCTTATAGACACACCACATAATTCATAGTCACAATCAGCATTAATCTTCATTTACTCTCTGTCACCTCCCACTACCTGCAGCTCCCCACACCCAGATTCTACTCGAAGAAGGGATGGCACATTTGAATCAGAGCCCATTGTACAAGGAAGGATGGCCCACTTGAAAGCCCACATGTTAAGGCTTTTCCTGCCTTGCTTTTGGCAGATGTCAAAGGATGGTACATCCTTATCCCATCCAATTTACATTGTGGATCCAGAATCATTATTATGAGGCTCTGGATAGTTCCTTCCCCTTGGTTACAGCTGGAACTTGAGATGAAACAGTTGCCATCACAGACCAAAGTCTCCTAAGGTGTCTTGAGTGGCTGACAAATGAATAGTCTGAGGTTCTTCCTGAATGCTCCTTAAGTTCATGGAGAGCCCATCTAGACTCCTGTGATGTGTGAGGGAGGTGGAGCAAAGTTGAGGGTAAAAAGAATTTTCCTTATCTTGGGGTTCATTTCACTTAGCATCATTTTATATGGTCATACATACATAGAGGTCTTTCTTTGTTGTTGTTTTTAATGTACTATGTAATTTTTTTGTTTCCTTTGTATGTTCTCCTCCCTATGGTATATCCCCTGTTGTCACTGTACTTGATTTTGGTACCCTACTTCTTGTATAAACATTTGTCCAATTTGGGGAGGGGAAGGGGGATAAACAAAATGCTGAAACACGGACACAGGATGGCCCATTACAACAATGATACCCACAAGACAGTATATTGGAAATGAACTTTACAACTTCAGGCAGGGTGAGGGGAGGAGTAAGGGAGGTGGGGGAGGGAAGGGATACTGGGAGAACAACAATGGAAGGGGTAACAATGCTCTACAAGAAATGTACTCATTGCCTTACTCATGCAACTGTAACCCCTCTGTATAGCATCTTTACAATGAAATAAAACTATAAAAGGGAATTTTCCTGGTACAGTCATAAAATTCATCTGCTTGACATTTGTGCAGGTGAATAAGCCTAGGGAATCTGGTTATTCTGACCTATAGGTTGTCTGACCATCTCACACTCCAGCTCTTATGAGGAGGGAAAGAGAGGTGGACACTGTAGCCTGGCCTTAAGAGGGAAATCTTCTTTTCAGAAAAGATCTGAGATGTTCCTTTAGTCAGCCTGAATGTTTCATGCTCTGAAAATTACCAGAGTAACAAATGCTTATGCTAAAAAATTATAATTAAATTTTATAAGACACAATTATCTTAACTTCTTTCTCCCCAGTTCTCAAAGATACCTTACTGTTAACAGTTTGGTGTATATCTATAGGAACTCTTTTCTGTGTACATGTGTATATTTATATTTCTAGATACTTATCTGTATGCATTTTTTACTAACAAGGGGATAATACAGGTTGTTTTCATTTATTTTGAAAACTGCATTCTCCCAACAATAGAGTGTGGATATTCCTTCCCATCATTCCATATCAAACTGTGTCTTGTTCATAATTTCCAGTATCATAATTTATCTTTTTTAAAATTTTTTATTGTGAAAATACTGTACAGAGGGGTTACAATTACATGGGCAAGATAATGAGTACATTTCTTATCAAGCATTGTAGCCTCCTCCTTTGTTTCCCCTTCCCATCCCATCCTCCCCTACCCCCCACCCATTTCTCCTCCCCCCACCAAAGTTGTAAAGTTCATTTTCAACATAACAACTTGTATGTCTCATTGTTGGGTCCACCTGTATCCCTATTTAAACGATTTGTTTTTTCCCTTCCCCTCCACATCATAATTTATCTTACTAGCTACTTATTGTAGGACATTTAGGTTATACCCTCCACCTTTTCTTGTGAATAGTTTTATTTTTTAAGTAGTTGTACAAAGGAGTTGCCATTCACTGAAGCAGTTTATAAATACAGTGTATCTTGATCAATGTTACCCCTTTCAACATTCTAACCCACCCCTTCCACCTTTCTTATTTGTTATTGTGCTTTAGGTTTTGCTATTAAAAATACACTGTAATGTGTGTGGATTCACACAAAGAGATTAAAGACAGTTCTGTAGGTGTAGTATAGCTATTTCAGCAGAGTCATAGAAGTAGAATTGCTAGATTGAAGGCCTACCATTTTTAAAAATCAGTTTACTATCCTACAAGGCTATGTATTTGTTTTTGGCAATTCAATAAAGTGTGACATGTTTTAATTAGCATTTTCCTGATTGTTAGAAGTCAGCATCTTTTCACTTTTCTCAATTATTTGTATTTGTCTGTGAATTATCTGTTTATATTTTTCACTATTTTTATAAGTAAATATCATTAACTTGAAAAAATGATCTTAGTGAAAGTGCAGCTGTGGCTCAAAGTGATAGAGTGCTAGCCTCAAGTGGAAAAACTCAGGCCCGAGCCCAGGCTGAGTTCAAGCCCCATGACTGACAAAAAAAGATTTTAAGAGGTTATTTGTAAATTAAAAGTTTTAATACTTTATATTGTTGCAAATGTGGTCATCATCAGCTAGATGACTGCCTATAGTATTGTTCATGTGTTGGCAATTTAATCTTTGTTTCTGTATGGTTTAAATATATGTAAATGTGATACACTATAATGTTCAAAATTTTATATAATAGCCAGGCACTGATTTGAGGTCATCCTGAGCATATTGGTAAGTCTCCTTTTCAACTGATCACTGAACACTATGTTGTGCACCTAGCTCGATGGAAGGCTGAGATCAGAAGGATCGTGGTTTCAGATTACCTGAGACAGAAACGATCATGAGACTCAATCTCAATGAAAGAAGTTGGGCATAGTGCTGCCTGCCTGTTACTCAGCCATGGAACAAAACAAAAAAAAAAAAAGGATTTGTAGTAGTTTCAGCACATCCTTAGGTAGAAGTGAGATCCCATATAAAATATGACATTCCAGGTACCAGTGACTCATGTTTATAATTCTAGCTACTCAGGAGACTGAGATCTGCATGATTAGGTTTCAGAGCCAGCCTGGGCAGATAAATCTGTGATATTCTACTCCAGTTAACCAGAAAGCTGCCAGATTAGACGCATGGCTCATGTGGTAGAGTACCAGCCGTGAGCACAAAAACCCAGCAAGAGTGTAGAGCACTTAGTTTAAGCCTGGTACTGGACACACACACACACACACACACACACACACACACACACACACACACACACACACACACACACACACACACACACACACACACACACACACACACACACACACGCACGCACACACGCACACACACACAGACCCAGTACAAAAAAAGGGCTAGAAGAATGGCTTGTTGATAGAGTACTTGCCTAGCAAACCTAAGGCCCTGAGTTCCAACCATAGTTCTGCCAAAAGAATTATACAATATAAAGGTCTTTGTATGACCTCTATGCCTGTCTACTAAGCCACTTGTCCCATAGGTAACCATTAGAATTAGTTACTTGTGAATCTTTCAAGTGATTCTTTTTGAAAAAGTAAGTAAATCTAAATCTATATTTATTTTACTTTTTATCAAAAGCAAGTGAATACTGGCTACAGTTTGAGCATACCTAGTCTAAAAATTGATGCTACAAAAGTTTTGGAGTTTGCATCATTTAAAATTTTGGAGTTTTAGATTAGGGATGGTGACACAGTAAACTCTATGAAAATATTAAAATATCTGAAAAACTCTGAAATCAGAAACATTACTGGTCCCAATCATTTAAGGTAAGGGATACTCAGTCTCTATATTGTTCTGTAGCTTACATTTTAAACCAACAATAGTACATGTTGGAGATCTTTTCATACCAGAGAAAGCCACATAACTTTTTTTTTTTGTCAGTTGTAGGGTTTGAACTCTGGGCCTGGGTGCTGTCTGCTCTTCAGCTCAAGGGGAGCCCTCTACCACTTGAGCCATGGCGCCACTTCTGGTTTTCTGGTAGTTAATTGGAGATAAAAGTCTCACGGACTTTCTTGCGTGGGCTGGCGTTGAATCACCATCCTCAGATCTCAGCCTCCTGAGTAGCTAGGATTACAGGAGTGAGCCACCAATGCCTAGCTCATAATCATTTTTTAAACAGTTGCATATTATTTCATCATGTGAGTATGCTACATTCCATGCCTGTAATCTGGCTACTCAGGAGACTGAGATCTGAAAATTGTGGTTCAAAGCCAGCCTGGGAAAGAAAGTCCATGAGACTTATGTACAGTTAACCACCAGAAAATAGGATGTGATACTGTCACTCAAAGTGGTAGAGTGCTAGCCTTGAGCAAAAAAGCTCAAAACAGCTCTCAGGCCCTAACTTCAAGCCCCACAACTGCCAAAAAATATTGAGAACTGTGTATCCATTTGTATCTTTGTGCAGGTATTTAAGTTCATTTTTAAATCATAAATTTAAGTGGTTGCAAATAATGTATTTGCTAGCATGTTGCATATTGTATGTAGCCTTTAAATATATTTTTTCATAGTCTCAGAGCTGCAGATTTATATGAATTGGAAGAGGCAAGTCTCATCAAAGCAAGCAGCCAAATCAGATATTTTCACTTCCTGTCATAGAACATCAGACTTCTTTTTAAAATTCAAGCAAGTGTGTTAATTAGACACCCTCTGTGACAACCCTGTCTTCACAATTCTCATTCCAAAACTGGTAGACAGGTAGATAAATAGAGTTACCATGCTTTTTATCTTCTAGAAGAAATGCAGCACAGTCCTCAAAAAACTTTGTTGGTGAGTTCATTTAGTCTGTGGCTTTTACTACTCTTCATGCACAGATCACACTCTTTTATTTATCTATTGCACTATAAGAATTATCCTCTATGGGGCTGGGAAGTTGGCTCAGTGGTAGAGTGCTTGCCTCACATGCATGAGGCCATGGGTTCAATTCCTCAGCACCACATAAGCAGAAAAAGCCAGAAGTGGTGCTGTGGGTCAAGTGGTAGGGTGCTAGCCTTGAGCTGAAGAGCTGAGGGACAGCACCCATGACTGACAAAAAAAAAAAAAAGAATTACCCTCTAAATTGTAGAGGTATAGAACAACAGTTCTTGTGAGTATGAAGGCTCATCAGACAACTCTGGCATATATGATATCCATCAGAGATCTGAGAGGCTGGAGATCCAAGATGACCATCCATGCTGGCAGTTGGTACTTGGTGGTGGTTGTGACCAGCTGGGGATCCTTTCAGCTGTCTGTGGCTTATCCTCATCATAGTATGGCAGCTAGACTTTGAAAACAGTTTTATTTATTTATTTATTTATTTATTAAATATATTTTTAAAAAGACAGTACAGTCCAAAGATGAAAATTCCAAAACTGTAAAAAAGATGTACAGTAGAAAGTAGTTTCACTGCTGTTGTCCAGCCCCCTATTCTCTTTATGTGATTTACACACATTCTCTGGGAGATTAAAAAATACTGCCCTGTGTCTTGTATATACATGTATCTGATTTGGGGAAGGGATGGGAAATAACAAAATGGTGAGACAAAGGACAAAGGGTCAACCATTATAACAGTGAAATTAACTTTACAACTAGGTGGGGGTGGGGAGTCTGGGGAGAGGTATAGTGGGAGAAAACAAGGGAGGGGGTAACAATGTTCAACAAGAAATATACTCATTACCTTACTTATGTAAATGTAACCCCTCTGTACATCACCTTTACAATACAATAAAATAACCTCACTGCATCATCAAAGCAAGTATCTTCAGTTTTGTGTTTTGCTTGGGAAAACTTTCCCACTCTCAGACTACAAAACTTTTCTTCTTGAAGTCTGATTTTTTTCTGTGAGTGTCTTTGACTAGGCTTTATTACATGTCTGAAGTGAGCCAGGGATACCAGCTCATTGCCCTTTACTATGTGAATGCTTAATTTACCATCAGGAACTTAGTTTCTCATATCATCATTGCTGAGGAACTTAAGAACTTAGTTTCCCATATCCTTATTGGTGAGGGCTCTATGGATCCTATGTTCACAATGATCAACTCTAATCCTCGTAGTGTAGTTTCTAGCTTTACTGGGCAGAAGTGCTGAGGGGGGTTGTTTGGCAAAGTTTTTGGAGAGTATAAGGGAGAGAAGGGAGATTTCCTCATCATTGATGCTCTTATGGAACTATCCAACATGTTAGGAAGCAGGAGGATGCATGCTAGCTAGATAAGTTGTGGAAGCTGGACATTTTTGCTTCTCTTTATGTATGGGGTGTCACTAGAATTAGAGGGGAAATAAAAACCTGAGGATCTTCTCCTGAAGGGCAGTAGAACAGCCTGGAAGACCTGGGCATCTCCCAGACACAGGCCACTTGTGCTAAACTCAGGATTGCATGTGGGCTACTTGGCTGTAATCAGTGGCAGAGTGGACATTGGTTTTTAACTTGTTTATTTGTCCTGGTAGGTCTCAGGAATTAGGAATATCAAGCTGATGGAGAATATACTGTCCTTTTACTAAGTAGCCACTGTGTTTGGTGCATTGTGTTTTATGTATGTTATTTTGCTTTTCTTCGTGGAAGTTGAAATTTTTTTGGGGGGGGTCCGGTTGTGGGGCCTGAACTCTGGGCTTGGGCGCTGTCCCTCAGCTCTTCAGCTCAAGGCTAGCGCTCTACCACTTGAGCCACAGCGCCACTTCCGGCTTTTTTCTTTTTGTTTATGTGGTGCTGAGGAATCGAACCCAGGACCTCAGGCATGCAAGGCAAGCGCTCTACCATTGAGCCACCTTCCCAGCCCTGGAAGTTGAAGTTTTATAGGTTGGTCTTCATACAAAAGATGCAAAAACTGAGATTTAGGGAAGTTAAGTGATATTCCCCAAGTTACTCAGCTATAAAGAGACTGGGGATTTGAACCTATTAGGTCTGATTCCAAAGCCCAGGCCCCTTTCCCTGTAATTATAATTAATAGTTATAATCAAAATGATAAGATTTATGAATTCCTAGGAGTCTGTTATTTTTAAGAACCATAAACAGACTTCATATGTGGAATAACAATCATCACAGCTGTCCTTATCTTTCAGAAAATAAGAACAAAAGAAGAAGTAATCAAATTACCATTATGTTGTTCATCTTGTTACCTCAGCTGGTATATGTATTGTGTGAGACACTAAAGGCATTAATCAGTCTAACATTCAGGTTGAATACTACTGGGTTGCCCCATACACACATTAAAAAGTTTTCAAAAAAGAAAAATCCTAGAGCATATAGAAACATGTTAGATACCTATCTATCTACCAAGAAATGTATGCCGGTGGCTCACGCCTGTAATCCTAGCTACTCAGGATCTGAGGATTGCGGTTCAAAGCCAGCCCGGCCAGGAAAGTCTGTGAGACTATTATCTCCAATAAACCACTTGAAAACCAGAAGTGGTGTTGTGGCTCAAGTGGTAGAGAGCTCGCCTTGAGCTGAAGAACACAGGGACAGCGCCCAAGCCCAGAGTTTAAGCCCCATGATGGACAAAAAAGAAAAAAGAAAAAAAAGAAATGTATGTTAACCAGAATGTAGGATTCCTCTGATGATATAGTGGACTCTGATTCTGTTGAGCTTTATGTTCATGATTATCAACCATGATCATTGTAGTGTGGTTTCTAGCTTTACTGGGCAGAAGTGCTGAGTCTGGCTGTCTGACAAAGTTTTTGGAGAGAATAAGGGAGAAAAGGGAGAGGCTTCTATGTGGGCTGGGTGAGGTGTGATATTTCAGTTATGACTGGCAACTTCAGTTGTCCTGATTTTCTGTGAGTTGGCAGAATTGAAAGATGTGAGGAACATGTAAGAAGAGCCAAACCTCCTGAGGGGTAGCTAAACCTCTGGTCCTGCACTGTCCTCTGGTCCTGTGGTACCCTCAGGTCAGGGAGTCATTACACCTCCTTTGGTGGGTGAAGAGATGGCTCTCAATGGGATGACTGGGGGAGCAATGTTACTGCTATGAGGGAAGTATAGAATATAAAAATGAACCTGGATAACTTAG